>NC_073695.1:225485237-225841904 GCF_029784165.1 Wyeomyia smithii | reverse complement strand
AGAATGGGAAGATGGCTGTGACTGATATTATTAGGAGTAATAATAGTGAACATAATTTTGCTAGCAACTTGACGCTCGCTAATGTCGGGCATTCATCATCGGGTAACAACAGAGCGAGTGCGGGGGTAGCATCCGGGACCTTGTCACAGACTCGAACGCAAGATGCTGCCGGTCCGGAAGTCGAGCACCAAACGGAAACCAAGTCGGTGAAGATAAGAACGGCGTTGGGTGAAGATAGTGCCACCCACCAGCGCCTGCCAGTTCCGGAGACTAATACATCAACTCAGAGCGCAGTTATATCAACACAAACAGTGACAGCGACAGTCAACGGAAGAGCGGCAGAAGTGGTTTCACCGGGGGTGAGTGCCGTTGTAGAACGAACAATAACACCACGGGAACATTTGCCACGAAATAGCTACAGTGCTACTAACGTCGACAGTTTCAATTTGCTCGACGTTGGCGTTCCCGTCAGTAACAGTAGCGAACGGATGACAGTAGCGGCCATCGGCGGTGTAGGTGCGGTGGATTCCTCGTCGACGCACACCTCCGAACCGAAGCAGCACGAAACACGAACCAGCAATAACATATTTGCTGGTGAAAACTTTGACGAGCAAATTATTTTCCTCAACGGTGGCGATTTGCTCGAAGCCAGTCCAGAGCAGTACGACATGCGCCAGTTCGGCAAAGTGGAGCGGGACATCGGGATGAGCGACTTGAGAAACATTAACCCGTTCCTCAGCGATGAACCGATTGCGCTGCCTTTGCGGCCCATTATCCGGGGTCCGACGGATGATCATACCGAGGACAACGTGGTCGTCATCTACGCCGAGCAGCACGAAACCGTTACGCTGGCCTGCGAAGTGGACGCGGACATCACTTCCAGCGTGTGGCTCAAGGATGGCCAGATGGTGCACATCATGGACAAAAAGTCACGAACCGATGACGTTCGGTTTGTGCGAGAATCACACGGTGGCATCACCATCCGCAACGTGATGCTGGAAGACGACGGCGTGTGGCAGTGCGAGGCGGAGAATGCCCGGGGCTTCTTCTTCAATGGACGGCCCATCAAGCTGGTTGTGCTGGGTAAGTAGCAGTCCCCAAGCTGGAATGCGTCTATTAGCGAGCACTGGTTGTCATTTGCCGGCATCGGGGCTTTTGTTTCCGGTTCGGTTACACTGTTATTGGAGAGTAACCTGTTAGCGAGGGGGCAAGTGCGTGATACATCGCTATGAGTGTCTGTTAATCAGTTCGAGGTTGATATTTTGCCTGCTGGAATGGCACTTGGTACAAGCTTTCAATGGGACAAGTTTTTGTTGTTTTGAGAAGAGGAAACATATGGTTTAAGTTTACACTACCATCCGCCTCCATTAAAATCAAAAAAGTACTTGCTTGAGTGGAGCTTTCTCATTCCACTATGAAAAGTCAGTTCAATGAAGTTTCGAAGATTTATGTAGAAAGCGTTTACATCGCAGATCAATAAAAATACCTTTTACAGGGGAAGGAAAAGCGCCTCTTTCGTATTCCTGAATTCGATGTGTCACAATAAGAAACAAAAACTTTCAATTTATTACCAACGCTCATTGTGAGCATTCGGATTTGATCGTTATGGAGTCAAATGCATTTCTAACAAGACTACGAGCATCAACATTCACAGGGATGGTGGAAAAGGTCATATATTTAATTTTTTTCAGTTTGATCTCAAGGGATTTTTTTCACACAGTTGACACAGTTTTGACTTAGCGCTCAAACTGAAAGTAAAATGAAGATCCTAATTATTTTAAGCCCGTTTCGGTGAATTTTGGTGCCCTTAGCAAGCTTGGATGCGCGGGAAGTCTTTAGAGATTTGAATGAAGTTTTTCAGTAAGCAAACTTTAAAGCAACGAGTTTGCTTACGCCGAGCAATTGGTCTAGAGCCTTTCAAAGAATTTTCTTACTCGTTAAGGGAACCAAAACTCACTAATCCAATAAGAGAGCTATGATCTTTCATATTTTCCCAGTTTGAGTTCTAGGGCAAAACCTGTTTAATCACTGTAATATAGAAACTAAAATATGAAAAATATCATTATTTTGGTACTTGTTAGCCCTTGTATCATATTTGAAGCATTTTGAAAATATGTTTTGAATGTACAAAAAATAATGCGAATGGAATTGATCACAACTAGAAATTATGTAATTTTTTTAGATTCTAATATACACCGAAAATTCTAAAAACTATGAACTTGAATGAAAGTGACGAATGACTAAAAGTTAGAGTCACTTTAATTACCTAAATAAATAAATGAGCTTAAATGGCTGAAAAAACCGTGAATCTCAAAATGTGAAAACATGGAAAATAGTAGGAGGGTGGTATCCAAGACACGACTGCATAGTTGACGTAGGACTACAATAATTTTAAAATTTTATTTTGAAGCTATGTTTGATTTGAGCTCGTTTTACTTTTGTAGTTTGCTTGATTTATTTCAACCAATTTCAGCTCAACATCTTCCAAGAGGAAGGTATTTTGGTTCGGGTGGTAATATCAAGTATCTAGGTCGTCAGCCCAAATTCATCAAGCGACACCTCAAACGACTTGGAACTAAAACTAGTTCATTGGTGTCCTTTTTTACTGTTAAGGTTGTCTGGTCAACCACTTAAAAAGTCAAAAAAGTCATGAAAGTTTATTAGTAGTGTTTATCAGTATACAGAATCAATCAAAAAAAATTTGATCACTTTCAAGATACCAAAGAACAACGAAGTTACCATATTTGAAAATTATATGTCTGTTATCTTCGAAAATAAACTGGGCTAGAGTGATGCACAACATTAACCTCAGCAATTAATGTTTGCATAGCGTTGTTTAATTACAAGTATGGCTATGGAAAGTAATATTTTCTTGCGAATGCTAATTCAAAAAAAAATCAATTGAAAAATACAAAAACTAATGTCGGAGCTCTAATATCAAGATGAAATGAATTTGGTTTTCCTCTATACCGCCACCGTGGGATGCAACTAGTATTGTCATATTGGACTAAATTCATTTAGCTAGTAAAATATAATCATCAGTACAGCTCGTTTAACTACCTATTCAAAGATCTGTACGGAGCATTTTGGTTTTCTATTGTATTTTAAATACTCTATATCTTGTTATTTAAATAAATCTGAAAAAAGCAGAGTGTAAAGTTCAAACGCATTTTGTTGTCCCTGGCGGCGCAGCGTATTTTGCGGCACCCGAAAAATCATATTGAATTCTGATATTTGCTGCTTCACGAAACAACAAGAAGAAGAAGACAATTCAAACGGCAATTCGGTTGTGTTCCATGCCCCACTGTGCGTCAACAGCGGCAATGTAGTTTTCACTTGGCTTGACTGTACAAAAATGAATATCGAGTTTTTTTTTACTGATAGACTACGAGTAACCAGCGCTCTGTTCATACGTTGCTCAGTGCAGTACTGTTTCCTATGCCATCATATTCTCCTTCAAGACATCAGTTTTATTAACATTAACATTAACATATTTATTCACAGCAGAACGTAATACTGTTTGATTGCGGGGGTGGTTACGAATTTTCCGAAATAGCTTCACCTTCAAGACATCAAAATAGTCTAGGCTCAGAGAAACAAACATTAGTTGACCTATTGGGACGGGGAGATTCTGTCAATTTTTTTTTTGCCACTGCTATACAGGACATCACAGCAGGCAGTTGGTGTCTATTCATGAAGTCTGTGTCAGGCCTGCTCGCATTTGATTGGTACATTGTTGGTGAAAATTCGACCTTGAAACTTTTATTCAATTTTCACTGTTTAACAATAACAATGTTTAACAATAACAATGAAAATTGAAGAATCACAAAATTGTCCATTATTTTATCAGTCCAACGACATATTGATTATTGTGATCCATCATGTGGTTACATCAGTATAACCGTTTGAAATCTTTCATTCCGACGTTACATCTTGGTTTTAGTTTCCGCGGAATGTATCTCGATATAGTGCGGTTAGACGTAGTCCTACGTCAAAATTCAATATGACGAAAAAGGCTACCAAGGGTCAACATTGTTTGAAAAGTTATTAGGAAAGAAATTTATCAAAAAGTTTATTAAAAGAAAAAAACAAGCAGGCTTTAAATATTCAAAAGGTTGAAAATGCGTAACAGGCCAACTCTGGCAGAAAAGCCTAAAACTTAAAAGGATGAAACAAGTGAAAAGGGTTGAAAACTCCCCAAAAAGGCAACAAAATTTCAAGATGCCAATAATACTGAAAAATGTTAAGTAATTGCAAAAATACCATTATCCAGCTGGTAAAATATGAGGGAGTTTGAAACATTCCAAAACGCTGAAAAATGACTTCGCTGCTAAAATGAGTCCTGACGAGATGAATAAAGGCTTACGAATAAAAAAATAGGTAAAACTAAGACAAACAAAAAAGTTAGTAAAAGCTGAGAGCATCAAAAGCGTATAATTGCTAAGAGTGCTAAAGTTAAAACGCAGAAGAAATGTGAAAAATTCATGTAATCAAACGTCAAACAGTTGGGAAAGGTAAAAAAAGGCAAAAGAACGATTTTAAAAATTAATAACAATAAATTTGGAAAGAAAGAAATACCGAAAACACTCACAAAAAATAAATTGGTTTGAAAACGTCACGATATAAAAAACGAATAAAATGGCCAAAAAGTACAATGAAACAGTTTTTTATATGCCTGAAAGGCATTGGGACTAAAAGATCTACTATGGCCATCTTGTTAATTATCTTTTGTGGCTGGCCCCGCCTACTCACCCATACTCATTGATAGAGCAGGGTTGCTTGGTAGTAATGCTGTGCCCCAAGTCGATCAGTCAAAGAGGTAAACGACCTATTTGGGATTGGCATTTCATACCTGATATAAAGTTTAGGTAATGTCCGAAGAAGTAATACCTAGCAAACGCAAGGGTTTTACACTGACAGGGCAGTTTCTGGTAATAACTCTGGTGTAGAGACGTAGTTCACCACGCTTGAAACCGAGTCTTTTGGTTATAGCAGGGTTTGGAAAGGTAAACTGTTTAGCTTGTCTGTAGCCCTGTGTGTTGTTCGATCGGTTCCATGCTCCAGGTTCGCCCTTGATGGCGGAATTGAAGGTACCCAAAAATGGTTCAGGGCCAATGAATTGCTGTGCTGATCCTTGTCTTGCGAGGCTGATACCATAGTGTCCAGGACTGTCGGGATATCCTCAGTAGTGCTGCGCTGCACTTCTAAGCTAAATTCTATGCACATTTTGAGGACTCTAGTGTCAATAGTGCAGCCTGGCTATCCGAGAAAATGCCGATTTTCGGATGCCTGTAGTAACGTTTGAGACATATTTTGGCACAGACGAGTATAGCGTACACTTCTGTTTAAAAAACGGCGGGTCATTGGAATAGTTTCCTTACCACCCATAAACTTCTGAGCCAGTTTTGGGTCCTAATTTCGAACCTTCTGTATAAAAGCAGATGATGCCTGATGGAAGTGCAGGACCATCCCTGCTCCGCAAATGGCGATTGGTTTCAATCACCAAATATGGAACGTCGAGATTGTTCTGAACCGCCATGCAGTATGATACTGTGGTGACTCAAAATTTACGTTTCGTACATTCGTATTAAACAGGAAATAAAATCTCTTTGCTACTTGCGAAACTAGGAAAATGTCATAACTTGAAAAAAGGTGGAGCCACAAACAACATGACTCTAAAATAGACATCGTGGAGCGAGATGGTATTATGATTAAAATACCTCTGGATCAACAACCAGACAACACAAAGGATGATGGATATTGTATCATTTTTTTTTGGTAAGATTTGGACCACTGCGACCATTATTTTGATCTTTTGTAGTTATATTGAATCATTGCTGCAATAACCGTTTTCCAAGGTTAGAAGACTTTGGTGAGTGATTCAGCAACTGTGATAAGAATTCCCTGTCGATGATTTTAACAGCTTTTAGATAGCACTGTGCACAAACAGCGGTATATAAAAAACTAATCCGATTTTGAACGGAAGTTCGGTATGTTGTGTTGAAGATGCTGAATCATTTTCAGAAATGCATTATATTTCATTCAAAATGTTGGAACGTCTTAGGGAAGACGGTTAATTCGACTGTCGTATACCAACTCTTTTGTACGGCACCGTCAACCATAAACAAAACAAATTTCGATTCAAACCACTGACCCGCGCAAGTAAGTTCCGTTACTTACTGAAAGCCTTATGCCTAAGCGTTACAGCACACTCGCTACCAGGCCTTGTAGCGAGTGTACCGCAACGTTTGGTGCCTGATTCATACAGCACGCAAAATGCAGCGTTGCAATTTAAATGCTCGACTCTCCAGCTGTTTCCAGTAGGGGCCCAAGCTGGCCACACATGTAACACATAGAAATAAATATTTTGGCAATTGCATTTGCCTATGTCTGTTATCTTCGAAAATAAACTGGGCTAGAGTGATGCACAACAGTAACCTCATAAATTAATGTTTGCATAGCGTTGTTCAATTACAAGTATGGCTATGGAAAGTAATATTTTCTTGCGAATGCTAATTAAAAAAAAAATCAATTGGAAAATACAAAAACTAATGTCGGAGCTCTTCTAATATCAAGATGAAATGAATTTGGTTTTCCTCTATACCGGTACCGTGGGATGCAACTAGTATTGTCATATTGGACTGAATTCATTTAGCTAGTAAAATATAATTATAAGTACAGCTCGTTTAACTACCTATTCAAAGATCTGTACGGAGCATTTTGGTTTTCTATTGTATTTTAAATACTCCATATCTTGTTATTTAAATAAATCTGAAAAAGCAGAGTGTAGAGCTCAAACGCATTTTTTTGTCAGCGTATTTTGCGGCACCCGAAAGATCATATTGAATTCTGATATCTGCTGCTATACGAAACAAGAAGAAGAAGAAGACAATTCAAACGGCAATTCGATTGTGTTCCACGCCCCACTATGCGTCAACAGCGGCAATGTAGTTTTCATTTGGCATGACTGCACAAAAATAAATATCGAGTTTTTTTGTACTGATAGACCAGCGCTCTGTTCATACGTTGCTCAGTGCAGTACTGTTGCCTATGCCATCATATTCTCCTTCAAGACATCAGTTTTATTAACATTAACATATTAATTAACAGCAGAACGTATTACTGTCTGATAGTGGGGGTGGTTACGAATTTTCCGAAAAAGCTTCACCTTCAAGACATCAAAAAAGTCTAGGCTCAGGGCTAACATTAGTTGACCTATTGGGACGGGGAGATTCTGTCAATTTTTTTTTGCCACTGCTGCTATACTATATCAATTTTTTTGCCACTGCTTGCTATACAAGACATCACAGCAGGCAGTTGGTGTCTATTCATGAAGTCTGTGCCAGGCGTGCTCGCATATGATTGGTTAATTGTTGGTGAAAATTCGACCTTGAAACTTTTATTCAATTTTCACTGTTTAACAATGAAGTGATAATGAAAATTGAAGAACACAAATTTGTCCATTATTTTATCAGTCCAACGACATATTGATTATTGTGATCCATCATGTGGTTACATCAGTATAATCGTTTGAAATCTTTCATTCCGACGTTACATCTTGGTTTTAGTTTTCGCGGAATGTATCTCGATATAGTGCGGTTAGACGTAGTCCTACGTCAAAATTCAATATGACGAAAAAGGCTACCAAGGACAAATTTAGAAAATCTATAACGAGCGTCTTAGCAGAGTGATTGAGAAATCAAAGAAATAGTTATCGGTTTCCGTTATACTCTACTACTTTCTTTTGGAAATAAATATTGAAATTCAGTCCGCAAATATATATTTCGACTGTGACGTACAGTCTTCCTCAGTGCTAATGTGGACTGGTAAAGAGCAAAGCGTAAATCCTGTTTTTTATTTGTAGTAGGTAAAATAAAAATTTAGCACTCTTAATTGGAGTTAGGTAGGGAATTATGCGGTCGATTGTTTACCGTACCATGTCTGGGGTTTTTTGGAAGCAGATGAATAGCCATGAGGGGTGATTACCTGCGTCTTTATTGAGAAGCGTGCATGAGTGTTGTTTATAAATTTCTAAACTTTCAGCTACGCCCAATTTCCATAAATTATTAACGGGGTGGAGGAGGTGAATGTTATCTTCGGATAAGTTAGTGGTTAGTGGATGTTCCTCGTTAAATATATGTTCAGCAACTTTTGATTTGAAAAGGTATGGTGGGGCATTTTTTGAAACTTTACTTGCTTTTGTCACCTACCTAACCTAAGAGTGCTAAATTTTTATTTTACCTACTACAAATAAAAAACAGGATTTACGCTTTGCTCTTTACCAGTCCACATAAGCACTGAGGAAGACTATACGTCACAGTCGAAATATATATTTGCGGACTGAATTTCAATATTTATTTCCAAAAAAAATTAGTAGAGTATAGCGGAAACCGCTAACTATTTCTTTGATTTCCCAGGCTACCAAGGGTCAACATTGTTTGAAAAGTTATTAGGAATGAAATTTATCAAAAAGTTTATTGAAAGAAAAAACCAAGCAGGCTTTAAATATTCAAAAGGTTGAAAATACGTAACAGGACAACTCTGGCAGAAAAGCCTAAAACTAAAAAGGATGAAACAAGTCAAAAGGGTTGAAAACTCCCCAAACAGGCAACAAAATTTCAAGATGCCAATAACACTGAAAAATGTTAAGTAATTGCAAAAATACCATTATCCAGCTGGTAAAATATGAGGGAGTTTGAAACATTCCAAAACGATGAAAAATGACTTCGCTGCTAAAATGAGTCCTGACGAGATGAATAAAGGCTTACAAATAAAAAAATTAGGTAAAACTAAGACGTACAAATAAGTTAGTAAAAGCTGAGAGCATCAAAAGCGTATAATTGCTAAGAGTGCTAAAGTTAAAACGCAGAAGAAATGTGAAAAATTCATGTAATCAAACGTCAAACAGTTGGGAAAGGTAAAAAAAGGCAAAAGAACGATTTTAAAAATTAATAACAATAAATTTGGAAAGAGAGAAATACCGAAAACACTCACAAAAAATAAATAGGTTTGAAAACGTCACGATATAAAAAACGAATAAAATGGCCAAAAAGTGCAATGAAACAGTTTTTTATATGCCTGAAAGGCATTGGGACTAAAAGATCTACTATGACCATCTTGTTAATTATCTTTTGTGGCTGGCCCCGCCTACTCACCCATACTCATTGATAGAGCAGGGTTGCTTGGTAGTAATGCTGTGCCCCAAGTCGATCAGTCAAAGAGGTAAACGACCTATTTGGGATTGGCATTTCATACCTGATATAAAGTTTAGGTAATGTCCGAAGAAGTAATACCTAGCAAACGTAAGGGTTTTACACTGACAGGGCAGTTTCTGGTAATAACTCTAGTGTAGAGACGTAGTTCACCACGCTTGAAACCGAGTCTTTTGGTTATAGCAGGGTTTGGAAAGGTAAACTGTTTAGCTTGTCTGTAGCCCTGTGTGTTGTTCGATCGGTTCCATGCTCCAGGTTCGCCCTTGATGGCGGAATTGAAGGTACCCAAAAATGGTTCAGGGCCAATGAATTGCTGTGCTGATCCTTGTCTTGCGAGGTTGATACCATAGTGTCCAGGACTGTCGGGATATCCTCAGTAGTGCTGCGCTGCACTCCCAAGCTAAATTCTATGCACATTTTGAGGACTCTAGTGTCAATAGTGCAGCCTGGCTATCCGAGAAAATGCCGATTTTCGGATGCCTGTAGTAACGTTTGAGACATATTTTGGCACAGACGAGTATAGCGTACACTTCTGTTTAAAAAACGGCGGGTCATTGGAATAGTTTCCTTACCACCCATAAACTTCTGAGCCAGTTTTGGGTCCTAATTTCGAACCTTCTGTATAAAAGCAGATGATGCCTGATGGAAGTGCAGGACCATCCCTGCTCCGCATATGGCGATTGGTTTCAATCACCAAATATGGAACGTCGAGATTGTTCTGAACCGCCATGCAGTATGATACTGTGGTGACTCAAAATTTACGTTTCGTACATTCGTATTAAATAGGAAATAAAATCTTTTTGCTACTTGCGAAACTAGGCAAATGACATAACTTGAAAAAAGGTGGAGCCACAAACAACATGGATCTAAAATAGACATCGTGGAGCGAGATGGTATCATAATTAAAATACCTCTGAATCAACAACCAGACAACACAAAGGATGATGGATATTGTATCATTTTTTTTTGTAAGATTTGGACCACTGCGACCATTATTTTGATCTTTTGTGGTAATATTGTATCATTGCTGCAATAACCGTTAGAAGACTTGGTGAGTGATTCAGCAACTGTGATAAGGATTCCCTGTCGATGATTTTCACAGCTTTTAGATAGCACTGTGTACAAACAGCGGTATATAAAAAACTAATCCGATTTTGAACAAAAGTTCGGTATGTTGTGTTGAAGATGCTGAATTATTTTCAGAAATGCATTATATTTCATTCAAAATGTTGGAACGTCTTAGGGAAGACGGTTAATTCGACTGTCGTATCCCAACTATTTTGTACGGCACCGTCAACCATAAACAAAACAAATTTCGATTCAAACCACTGACCCGCGCAAGTAAGTTCCGTTACTTACTGAAAGCCTTATGCCTAAGCGTTACAGCACACTCGCTACCAGGCCTTGTAGCGAGTGTACCGCAACGTTTGGTGCCTGATTCATACAGCACGCGAAATGCAGCGTTGCAGTTTTAATGCTCGACTCTCCAGCTGTTTCCAGTCGGGGCCCAAGCTGGCCACACATGTAACACATAGAAGTAAATATTTTGGCAATTGCATTTGCCTATAAAAGCGAATGATTTTCAATAAAGCGAGAGAATTAATCAATGAGCATTCCGCAGCGACTGGTCTACCCCAGTACGTCTCATCGGAATTGCTTTAAGCATAAAAGCATAAGAGGTTTTATCGTTGCGAACGGTTTTGACTTTCGTCAACTCCGTCACCGCTAAGAAAAGAAACCCCTCGTTCCGCCGGATAAGTATTCGATTCAAGTATTCAAGTTGCTATCTGCTTCCATCCGACAAGAGAAGAAATTGATTATCATACTTCCAAGCCAAAACACAATATAACGTGTTTTTGCTGCGTGGTTGTTATCTCCATCGAGCCGATTTCACTGTTTTCCTGTTCTGAGCTTTAGAAGCGAACTGGTAATTGGTTGAATGTTGGAAAATTTACTGAAAAATAATTGATTTTCAATCTAACTTTTTACCACTTTTCTATAGCATAGATATGTCAACTATTATATCTCAAAGTTGAGGTAGCATTCAAAATCCGTTACCACCATAATAAAGTAGGGTGTAATCCTACGTCAAACGAAATAAAACTGAAGCAAAAACATGAGTAAAAAATTGAGAATTACCAGAATGATAAAAAGCCATTATAGCAATATTTAAAAAATATGATACCAATTTTGAAAGTATCGAGAAATGCAAAAAATGACCAAAGAATGTTAAAATTTATCTAATCGAATTCCAATTAATATGTAGAAAAGGTAAAACAGTAATTAAAAACGAAAAAAATATTGTAGAGATTATTATCCAAATGTCTAAAGTACGAAAAACTCTAAGCTTTAGGTATTAGTTAACCTTTGTTTCATATCTCGAACATTTTTGGTCAAAATGTTCAAAAATTTAGCGAGATGAGAAAAAAAAATAAAATTCCAATAGGTCCAAACCTAAAGTTATCAAGGTTTAATGTCAGATATACAAAAATTATTGGGGATGGCAAAAAGGCTATAACATTTCCAAAGCAACAAAAAGTCTGAATAACCAGAAAATGTGCAAATTGCCTTAAATGCTAACTGGCATGAAGGCCTAAAAACATCAAGAATCGAGCTGAAAAATGTACACTAATTTGCAAAACGGCATGAAAACTGTTCAATGCCAAAAAAGAAACAAAAAAAAACAAAAATGTCTAATATATTTCATTGCTTGTTACGTTTAAAATGCCCTATTATAATCGATTATAATTATCAAATTATTTAGGTAAATTTATGATTATAATCGGTTACATTTATCAAAACAACTGACTTGTTCCGATAAAAAAATGCAGAAACTTCATTAATTTGAAAGTTAACGTAATTCTAACCGAATAATATTATCAAAAAAGTTCATATCAAGGTTTCGAAACAACAACCTACAAATTTTCAGTATTTTAACTATAAAAAGCTAATTTCGCAAAATCGACTCGAAACGACACATGTACCCGCTCGGAATGAGATTCACGTAGCTCCAATTGATGAATTACGTGTCCTCCGTACTTTCATCTGACATTCCATCAAGTTCTAAATAACAGTGTAGAATTCCGCTCATACATGCTTCGGAAAGTTGATCCACCCGACAGCATCGTCGTTGCCTTCCGTGTTTCCCCGTCGCTCGTGACGCTTCAAGTTTCCTCTTGTTCACCGAAAAGCCACCCGAAATCGATTGAAAAGCAGAAAACTAATCTTCTCCTTCCTCTGGTGTGTGTGTGTTATACGAAGCTACTACGTGTGCACATCACACCGAATCTCCCTCCTGCATTCAGGGCGGTAGAATCCAATCGTTTCCTAGAAAATCATTCGTCGCTTGCCCCCGTGCCACCGGCCCCGAACGGACGGCACCAGTGGAAAACGAGCTGAGTCACAATTATTGGGAGAAGTTCGGGAATGTTTCTTCTCTACTTTGTAGAATTTTCGTACAGTTTCTTGGGCACTTTAGGTTCCTTTGGCGTTTTCTCCTTACGGTTTATACACAACTGAAGCGGAAAAACTGGTAGGAGGAGAGACAGAGAGTAGTGCAGAAGTGGGTCTCCCGTGTTCCACCCAGCCGTTCAATGTTGCACTATGAGCGTAGATTTGATCCCTGCCAGAGCCTCCACTCTGCCACTGCTGCCATACATGCAGTCGACGCCTTGCTGGCTGGTTACTTCATTCTTGTTTCCAGTGTGCAACGATGTCAAATGCTTTTCTTGGTGAAGAGCTTCTCTCATTGCCTTTTTATGAGAAACTATTTTATCCCTATCACAGCCGAATGAATGGGCCGAAATGAAGATATCAGGAACTGTTTTTTTTTTTTTGGTTGACAGCCAGTGCAGCCTCGGAGTTGGCAACCGAACAAAGTCACTTTAAATTGGATTTGGTGCAGTTCAATTTCGGTCAATGTTCGGTTTGACATTTCAACTTAGCACAACAGTAACTAAATTGGATTCCGATATACTGTTCGAGGCACTGTCAGTTGGGTTCTTGACTTAAAACAGAAGTTCTAAATTAGTTCAGCTGCACGTAGCACGGAAATTCTTCATTGTGCGAAATGCTTCAAGACAATTTAAATTCCATTTTGTTCAGCTCAAAATTCGCATGGCTGATATTCTTTGTCATATAAGACCGCATAAGAACGGAAGAAAGAGGTCTTCTGTTTCGAGAAGGAAAAGCAAAAAAAAAATCATAAATTATATTCGTCTGCTAAACTTTACCGCTGCTCACATCAAAGCCGAGCGCCCGTTCCAGCTAACACCTAGATGCTGATTGTTCGTTCTGGTGCACTCTCGTTTCAGATCCCCCCAAGGAACCGTACCTGCTGATAGACCAGCGGCGCCTCGACGCAGGAAACATGTTCATCCCAGTGAAGGAAAACTCGGAACTAACGCTGGCCTGCGTCAGCGAGGGCGGAAATCCGAAACCCTCGCTTAGCTGGGAAGTACTACTAAGTCCTGGAATCGACCGTCACGCACAAAAAATCTCCAACGATGTGCTAGAACTGCAGGAGATTAAGCGAGACAAGGTTTGTATTCGTATTCGGTGTGGAAATGAATTTCTTTTGCCGGTATGTTACCGTGAGTGTGTGTGTGTGTAGGTACATGTGTGAACGGATGGGAATGTGTTTGTGCTTAAATTTTATGCTCTAATTCCTGATGGCCAACGAGGCACGCTGGTGCTGCTTTTCGGGGGTTGGATTTTCGGAATCTGTGGATGTGAGCTATTTTTTAACCTTCCTCTAGCGAATCCGCAGTTCGAGTCGTCCTGGCTGAATGCTGCATGCAGCTTGCTTGCTAGACAGGAAATGAAAGAAAAATAGACGGGATGTGTGCTACATGTTTTCCCTGCGTCATCTCGACTTGCTTCAACGCTGGCAACGGCTACCCTGCCAGAAAGAAGGTTCTTCATCCTTGCTCGCACATATTTCATTTTGGTACGGATTAGTGGTGCACACAAATTGTTCTTTTTCGCTGATAAGATTTACGTGTTTTTTTTTCTGCTGTTGCATAAGGCTAACATTATCGATGAGTTCTAGCAACAGCAGCAACGATGAATTCGTTAACACATTTTATATAACCAACATAAAAAAGTTAAAATTTACAAAATTGCACTCGTATTTAATTCATGCAATGGTGGTAAAGCTTTTTAATATGCTGTTAGATTACTGAAGTTTTTAAAAATTAGAGTTTCTTTAGTATGAAACAATGTACGAAAATTGTGTGTGTGTGTGTTATTGATGTTTTTTAATTTACAATCTGCCGGTTCAATGTATATTATTGAAATTTTATTTAGGCCGTTCCAGAACAAGTAAAAATAATCAACCGCGGAAACTTGTAAATTACCTACTCGATGAATCTCACTTCCTTCTCTTAGTTCATCACTACAACCACGATTTTATAATTTTTGAAGCATTTATGAAAATCTTTACTGAATTAAATTTTTTCACTCAAAATTTGGTTTAATTAGCAGTGGTAATATTCAACACAGAGTTGTTTTCATCAACTAAAGCTGGAATACCTTCTTTGTTTTTTTTTGGCTAGATGTTCATTGATTAACTTATTTTTCGTAGAGAGAAATCAGCTCTTAATACGAGAATAATCTGAAACTCTCACTATTTATCAACTACAAACACAATTCGCATACACTGTATTCCACATAACAATTGGATCATTTCTCTAGCCGTATTGTACTTGGAAATAAATAAAAAATAAAAAAAATGACTTCAATAACACTATAAGGTCTATAATTGAAATGTTAAATTAATTATAGACGTTATAGTGTGATTGAAGTCATTTTTTTATTTTTCATTTATTTCCAAGTGTTTCGAGTTCGGATGTTTTTTGTTCTGCTTAATCATTTATTCAGAGTTTCAAGTAACTTTCTAATATCAAATTCCCAAATCATGATTACTTTTCGCTGATTTTTTTTTAGTTTCTATTTCTATCTTGATTCGGTGATGACGATAAATCTGCCCTTGAATCCTTATTAAAAGAGTTAAGCATATAATAAGAAAAGTCTTGCTAGTTAAGTTTTTACACAAGCTTTTTAAAATTTACGCGATTTAGTTTTACGCCAATTTTAAAAGTGTAAAAACCACACTTGCTAACTACAACTTTGATGAGGCCCGAGTATTGATTTTATCGGTAAATTGGCTGATCAAACGACACCCACAAATCATTTATGTTTTTTGGGGTGCAATTTAAGTGTTTAATGTTTACGGTTGAAGCTTCTCGATGGTTTCCAGATTCCCGGAATTCGGGAAATAAAAATTTCTTTCCCGGAAATCCTGGAAATCAAGAAAAATTGCAAAGAAAAGTCAAAACGCACGATGATTCATTCAATTTGGATTTTTTTTTATTGCCATAGAAGTGAACAGACTGAGACCATGATTTAATGATTCAAACTATTTGAAAAAAAAGCCCTCAAACATTCAAAAACAGATGGAACAATTTTCGAAAACAAAATGATAATTATTTTCAATGTCAAAAAGAGGAAGCGAAAGCGGGTGGGCTACAACATTTTGTCTTCTCGAAAAAAAATTCACATGCAAACTTAGAATAAAAAAATAAATAAGCAGCACTGGTTCATGAAACTTTCAAAAATCGAACTTTTTTGATGTCAAATGTCTCAGAAATTGCGCAAAACCTAAAGATCTGTGGTTATCCAAAAAAAAAGAATACTTGGGACTTGAAACTTTATTGAGATAACACTAGGTCTCGACATTTCATGAACTATTTACTACCTGTGCATTTTTTCATCGTCAAAAATGTGAAAACTCTGACCGCTTTGAGGCTCCCTGATTTCCTGAATTTAGCTCATGGGCATAGGGCTATTTTTCGAGAAGACAAAACTTTTCAGCCCTTTAAATTGTGGGGTTTGTGCTAACGTATGAATTATATGACACCTAACGACACCCCTGCTGCTAAGCACTAAGCAGGCGTGTCTTTTCTCCTCAGAAAATCTCTAGAGTGCACGGGAGAACATACTTGCCCTGCGGAAACAACTTTTCTCACACTAAAGAGCAAATCAACGCACATGCTAGAAGAGAACGACGGACCATGTTTATCTGCGAGCTTCCAGAGAGCACCGCGGTGAAATCTGAAATCTCTCTCTTGCGAGAAAATCAACTATGGTATGCTTTCTCACACGTATTGACATTACGCACAATAATTATCGTAAAACGGGGTGAAAAGAATAGAAACAAAACTTTCGACCTTCAAATACGATATTATAAGTCCTTGATAATATTTAAAAACCGTGCGAAGAATTTTTTCTTGAATAGTGTAATAGTAAACGAGTCCTGCAAACCCATTCATAAATTAGTAGCACAACTGTCGATTTGCTTAAAAAAATTACAAAATGGACGCTCAAGTTCTAAGCGTTCCCGAGTGCCAAAAAACTTTGCCTGTGGAAGCCATTTTGTTCCACTTACAACTTGTTCGTGTGCTGTACCGGGTCGGTAGTTAAGAATTTCAAGTTTGTACAGTGAATTTAAAGATTACCTTGAGGTATTCCTTACCCTTTTACGTGTGTTTCGTGGAAAACTCCTGGTTTGCAGTTTTACGGGGCGAATAGAAATAACGCCATAGCAATTATTTTTTTGCACAAAAAAGGTGGATTTGTGAAATGCAATCTTATTTTTTATGTGAAATGATCCCTAACATATACTTTGTGCATTCTATGCCTATTATGGTCAGAAATAACAAACCAAAAGGATTCGATCCACCTGAAGTAAGCTGTTGAGACTTTACGCAGAAAAAACTGTCCCTTTGTCAAGTGGTCACGAAATATGGAATCAGTTACTTTGTGAGCCGATGGAAATGCTTGACCAAATCCCGAATCCTTTCGTTTCTAATAAGGACTCTCAAAGAATATATTCATTCATAAAATTATAAACATGAAGTAAAAAACCGAACATTTTTACTACTTTAACACTTTATAACGTTTTTTGTCTCTCATATCAACAAACATGGTTCAATTGTTCTGTTTTCTCCAAGATTTAAATTTCCTGGGGAATAATTAATTAGAAAACTTTTTTGGAAAAATTGTAATAGTAAATTATGACCAGGAAATAAGTGACTAACTCATAAATTACATTCAAGCAGTGAGCGTCATATAAGCAAGTTATTGTTATCAATGAGGCTATTGTCAGTTTTTGATGTAAAAAATTCATATCTCCATTTAAAATTTAATGTTAAATGTTTCAAAAAGTCATGTGAAGAAATTAATTGATGAGTAGGGTGTCCCGAAAATGTTGCAAAAGTCAAGGAGCTCAACTCTAAATTGAAAGATAACACAGTACAACAAAAATTTACTTTTTTTCCTGCTTTGGCTTCTTTATATGATTTTTCCATGTATACTGACGCACAAACAAATTCCCCCGGATTTGAACACATTTCACCTTAAGGGTCAACAGTGGCGTCATTTTGAATTTTTGAGAAATCGGAAATTTTTAATGTTTTTTCGACGCCGACGCTGACGCGTATCTTTAAGTATCACGTACACTCTTATTATTCATTTATATTTCATGAAATAGATTTCAAATAGGCTAATTTATCGTCGAGATAAACCCATTTTAGTATTGTAGGGGAATTGGGGTAAAATTGACATGTTGCCGACATTTTACGTGGATCAGACACCTACCAATCGATTCCTGAGATTTATTTACTCAATATAAGACATAATTTGACCACCACTTTTGGACATTACCGCATTACCATTAATGCTCGTACATACTCGATATTATTTCGCTTTGTGAAATATACTAAAACCATGCCAAAACCGTTTTCGTAGAGTTACCGTTTTGAGCTCAATTTTCGTCTGATTTCAAATCTGTTTTTTCAAAAGATGGATAAGAAAATGCTAATATGTGGACAAACTCTTAGAATTTTGATATTTGGCTTTGAAACAAAATGGCACTGGAAAAACTTCGGGAATTTCCGATTTCTCAAAAAATCAAAATAGCGCCACGGTTGCCCCTTAAGGTGAAATGTGTTCAAACATTGAAGAATTTGTTTTTGCGTCAAAATACATGAAAAATCCCGAACAACCGCTCTTATGAGCGTTTTGTACAGGTTATACTTCGTGGACGGGCTCTGTCTGTTCGACCGCAATTGCTTGTGGAGCCTATAGTAAGCACGACTTCCGCTGATAATACGCCTCCGGACCTCTCGGCTGGTATCATTGTCCCAAGTAACCAGTGAGCCAAGATAGACAAACTCGTCGGCTACCTCGAACTTATCGCCGTAGATCGTAATGCTACTGTCTAAACGATGTCGGTCGGCTTCGGTTCCGGTGGCTAGCATATACTTCGTTTTAGACGTATTTATCTGCATTCTGCCACCGCCGCAGTTGTTCTGCCGACAATGTCCATGTCATCAGCAAAGCAAACAAAGTGACTGGATTTGTTGAAAATCGTACCCCGCGTGCTGATGTCCGCTCGATTCATTACACCCTGTAGCGCAAGCCCTCTGTGGGATATAAATGGACCCGATAATCCAACCCGAAATCCGCAAACAGCACTGCGTCCCATCCACCGTAGCCTTTATTGGTCTAATCAGCTTCCCCGGAAAGCCGCTTTCGTCCTTAACCTTTCATAGATGTTTTTGGTCGATAGTGTACGCGGCTTTAAAGTCGATAAATAGGTGGTGCGTGGGAGTTCTATATTCACGGCATTTCTGGAGGGTCTGCCGTACGGTAAAGATTTGGTTCGTCGTAGACCGTCCTTCCACGAGGCCGGCCTGATAACTTCCCATAAATTTGTTGGCTAGGGACGAGAGGCGACGGAAAACGATTTGGAAAAGCACTTTGTAGGCGGTATTCTGGACGGTGATCGCACGGTAGTTTCCGCAGTCCACCCGTCGCCTTTCTTATAGATAGGGCAGATAACCCCATCCTTCCACTTCTCCGGTAGCTGTTCTGTATCCTAAATTCTTGCAATCAGCCGGTGCAAACAGGTGACCAGCTTCTCCGGGCCCATCTTAATAAGCTCCGCTCCGAGGACATCCTTCAGCTGCTTGATGGCATCCTTAACTTCGCCTATCGTTGGGGCTGGCACATCTTTTACTTTTGTCGCACTGGCGGGATCGCTTTCTCCGCCGCCATGGTCCTCCACCTGGGCGCTATTCAGGTGTTCGTCGAAGTACTGCTTCCACCTTTCGGTCACCTCACGATCGTCCGTCAGAATACTACCCCACCTTTATCCCGGCACATTTCGGCTCGCGGCACAAAGCCGCTGCGGGATGCGTGGAGTTTTTGGTAAAATTTTCACGTTTCCTGAGAATGATGCAGCTGTTCCAGCTCTGCAAACCCCTCCTCCTCCAGGCGGCGCTTCTTATCCCAGAAAATTTGGGTTCGCTGCATCTTCTTCTGTCTTTCCACATTCTGAGGAGTGGCACTGCGCATCTTAGCCGCCCGCGCAGCATTCTCCTTATCTATCACCCTCCTACACTCGTCCTCGAACTACTCCTTCCGTTGGGTTCGTCCCACATGCCCGATGACGTTCTCCGCTACGCTGTTGATGGCTGTTCTGATGATGTTCCAACAGTCTTCGAGAGGAGTTTCCTCCAGCTCATCCTTAGCGCTCCTATAGAATCTGAGGTCGATGTTGTCTGAGAAGTTCCAACAATCAATCAGAACGTGGTCGATTTGTGTTTCTGCCTGATTTGGTGACCTCTAGGTGTACTTGTGTAGGAGGTTGTGCTGGAAGCAGGTACTACGCACGGCCATGTTCTTGGAGGCGGCAAAGTCGATTAGTCTCAGGCCCATTTCGTTGGTCAGCTGGTGCGCGCTGAACCTTCCAATCACCGGTTTGTATTCCTCCTCCTCCTGGCCGACCTGAGCGTTAAAACCCCGATGACGATCTTGATATCACGTTTAGGGCAGCGGTCGTACTCACACTCCAACTGCACGTAAAATTCATCCTTGTCGTCTTCGGTACTTTCGAGGTTTATGATGCTAATGTTGAAGAAATGGCCCTTGATTCTCAATCTGCACATTCGAGGACTGATTGGCCACCACCCAATCACCCGTTTCCGCATCTCGCCCATCACTATAAAAGCTGTCCCAGCTCATGCGTGTTGCCGAAGCTCTGGTAGATGGCATGACCATCCCGAATCGTATGTACCATTAAGCCCTTCCAGCACACCTCCTGCAGCGCTACGACGTCGAATCTGCGGGATTTAAATACTTCGGAAAGCACTCGTGTGCTCCCTTGGAAATTGAGATACCGGCAATTCCACATCCCGAGTATCCAATCGTTAGTCCGTTTTCGTCGCATGGGTCTGTGCGATTGTTCCAGTCCGAATTTCTTTGTTCCTCGTTCATTACTTGTGAGTGTTTTACGGTGGCGGCTTGTAAGGCCTGAGCACCAACCCCCTGTCTCGCCGGAGGACCATCGTGCACAACCCTGTTTAGAGTCCTACGTTGGCACGAGGACGGTAATCGGCCGCCCCTATCTTGGAGGACAGACGCCGTTTTGAGCCGCTTCTAACATGAAGGACAGACGCTCGGAAACTCAAAAGAGCCCTCCTTCCCTGTCAGCATACGACCAAGTTCCCACCGGGGTTGGTCCCTCAGTTTTGATCCAATTTTGATTTAAAAAGTTTCATTTTGAAGGAAAATTTATGTACTTTTTGAATGATTTTCGAGATTTGCCAAAAATAAAACAAATTTCTCAATCGAAGTAGAACAATCTGCAGGGAAACCAAAAAAACATGTATTTATAATTTCAGTTCTATCGTTCTATAGTTCTATCTTGTGGAACAGTTCGGAACGATCGGATAACCAACAACCAATAGAGAATTTATAGTACTTTTCAGATTTTCAGGGTCCGTTTTGCACATCGTTGCTCATAGGGAGATATTTCGAAATTGAACTATGGAGACGTATGGTGGTCAGTTGTAAAATATTCAGTTTCGTATATTTGAACGAAATGGTTGACTGGGAAGCACACACGAAGTTTTTTCCAGTAGTCTCAAGCATTTTATATAAACTTGTACACCGCCTTCAGTACTACAAGATGTATAAAAGGAGGATAAATTGAATTGATGAGAAAAAATATATAGTCTTTTATATTTCCAATGACGTTTAAATGAACTACCGCACGATCTCATAATTGTCCTTAAAATACCTCTAACTTGTCGTAGAAAGATCTTGAATTGATCATATGGCTTAATAGCTACAAATTTTTCAAAATAAAATAAATTGAATTATGACGATTTTGGCACCACTCTAATTCATAAAGCAATACCCTAAGAATCAAACATACGGTTCTAAAGTTTTTCGGTGAAGAATTAGTGAGGGAACCCCCCCAATATTCATCATTGCACCTATATTCTTCCCGTCACTTTTATTTCGTACTTCTCATCGTTCTTAACTTTCCACTACTCGACTGAATCGAGAGGTAAAATAAAACTGCTGAGCAGAATCATTTCAAATCGCCTGGAAATACGCGTAAATTTAATCGACCATTTTTGATTTGAATGAAACTTTGCACACGTATTTGGCTTAGCAAACTGAGCATTTTTCACAGGTGGAGAGATTTTTTACACCCATGAGTTACATTCTAAAAGGGCGTATGGCTTTTGGCATAGGTTTTATTCGAAGCATTGTAGCCCAGAAACCGTTGGTTGTATAGAAAAACTGTCTGAGAATGAGTTGTAGGGAATTGAAAATTCACCATAAAAAAAATGTACACTGCACAAAAAAATTTTTTTTTGACCAAAATAAATTAAAAATAAACATTAAATTTCAATTTAAAAAAGAAGAGTTGATTTTTTTTTATTTTATTTAAAGAAACTTGACGTTAATACGCAACTTTTAAAAGAAAGTCCAGGATGAAGAAATGAAAAATATTTTTTTTATGGTAGATCAATTTTTTTATGAAAATTCTAATTCAAACATTTTTCAAAATATTTGTATTCTGATGATGTTAAAAGATGCAGAGAGTCATTTTGAATCAAAAAGCTCTTGGTAGTAAATATTCTAAAGGCATTGGTTTTCGAGTTATTTCTAATTTAAGCTCGAAAAATTATAATTATTTAGGAAAATACACGTTTTTCTTAATTTGTCCATGGGTCTCCAGCGTTAATGGAATGCTTGATCAAAAATATACAATTCATTCTTTGACAACAAAACGATTGGGCTAGCGGTTCTCAAGAAAAGAGTTAAATGTTTTAAGTGATATAAATATATAAGAATCAAATATTTATTTTCGAGTTTTATTTTCTTTGGAACATATTTTTTTATGACATTGATACTTTACAGAACTAGTTTCACCTTATATTTTATATACATCTTAAGTAAATGATTCGTCATCTTTTGAAAACAGCTTCGTTTGTATCTTATTTTCTGAAATCGGAACAAAAGAGTAATACTTTTGTGTGGCAGCTATTAATATAGATTTTTTGAAAATAATGCTCCATTCTGTTACTCCTTGTTCATATTCTTCATATGATACCCAACTAAATGACATTTTTGATGAATTTTTATAACTTTTCTGATTAGACCAATCATACAATCCTTTTGCGCTTGTAGTGGGATGTTCATGTTCTTTAGCTAAACTTGCATTTCCTGCCATTCGTTTTAATATGCCACCAATTGCCTTGCATGGGCCTTTAACATGAGAAGTCGCAAAAAAATGCCACTCTGCATCGACGTTATATTTTGTTTTGAACTTGCAAAGTTTTTTCTATTTTTATATTGTGAGGCAGCTCCATCAGACATTAATATCGCTTTTTTCAACTCTATTGTTGTTTTCAAAAAACTCATTAATTTGGCAATGAACACATGAACCGCAACAGTATCATAATGGAGTACTTCCGATATTATGATGAAGCTGATATTATTAAGTGTTCCAGATTCTGGATAGTAATCAACGAATGGATGAATGGTGGCTTGACTATCATTCCAATAACTACACGAATCACAAATTGATAAAGACTTTAATTTTGCAATAACGTTTCGTTTAATTTGCGTAAGCTTGATGAGCACCGATGATCAGGAAAGGGTGGCTTGGTGTATTCCATTTTCACTTTATTCATCTTCACAAAATGCAAACTGTTACTAACACATCTGGAGAAGTGCAATCGTATTTATATACGAAAACAGATATTAAAGGTAACCCAGTAGTTATTGGTTGCGTACTTTACAAACAGTTATTAATAGTTAACAAGTAGGTAGTGTTGCACGACAAACATATTTTTTTATAAAACATTCGGCAAGGGGGAACGTGTAGGTAGGCTAAGGTTTAGCGCTTGAGTTATTTATCCAATCGTTTTGTTGTCAAAGAATGAATTGTATATTTTTGATCAAGCATTCCAATGAACGTATGGTTTTGCTGGAGAACCATGGACAAATTAAGAAAAACGTGTATTTTCCGAAATATAATTAATTTTTCGAGCTTAAATTTAAAATAACTCGAAAACCGATGCATTTAGAATGTTTACTACCAAGAGCTTTTTGATTCAAAATGACTCTCTGCATCTTTTAAAAGCATCAGAATACAAATATTTTGGAAAAAGGTTTAAATTAAAATTTTCATAAAAAAAATTTTCTATCATAAAAAACCTGTTTTTCATCTCCCCTTCTGGATTTTTTTTTTAAAAATTGCGTATTAACGTCAAGTTTCTTTAAAAAAAAAAAAAAATCAACTCTTTTTTTTAAATTGAAATTTAATGTTTTTTTTTATTTTTTTTTGGTCAAAACAATTCTTTTTTGTACAGTGTATATTTTTTTATAGTGCATTTTCGATTCGCTACAACTCATTCTCAGACAGTTTTTCTATACAACCAACGGTTTCTGGGCTACAATGCTTCGAATAAAACCTATGCCAAAAGCCATACGCCCTTTTAGAATGTTACTCCTGGGTGTAAAAAATCTCTCCACCTGTGAAAAATGCTCATTTTGCTAAGCCAAATACGTGTGCAAAGTTTCATTCAAATCAAAAATGGTCGATATTCGACCATAGGTCATTTCGCGCGAACTTGCTCTGCTTTTACTTAAAAAAAAGGAAATTTTACAGTTAATTGGACAAATAAGAGCAATGAGTTGAATATAGGTGTTGAGTTGAATATAAGAGGAGCGGTTCCCCTATTAAAATTTTTAGCATGATTAGAGGAACTTTAGGTGCATAAATTGCTATTTTAAACTTTTTCTGACATCAGAAATGAGTTAACCACCCCTAAATTGTTATGATATGTAATTTCCACTTATTTAAAAAAGAATATGGTTAGTCGTGCAACTTTAAATCACGTGGAAATACTTCTTACGAGGCTTGACCAGTCTCTTCGGGCTGACTCTGATGGCGATAATAAAGAACAGAATATTTGTATTGGTGTTGTTCAGCTTGTTGTTTTCTTTTCGTTTTCTAACGGCTTCGGTTCCTCTGTTCCTGCTCGATTTGCTAAAGAGTTGCGATCCACTAATCGAAGCTGGTGCACATCATCCTTCTCTGCTCATCACATTATTCGGTAAGAACAATATTCATTTTGCTGTAGTGTCAGAGAATACAGGAAAAACTGTCTTAAATGATTGATCTTAGCTGGTGAAAATGGTTTGATAACCAGCTTAGGAAAATGGTAAACGAGAAGCTTAAAAAAGTGTCTGCAAACTCATTTGATAATGATATGTGAATCTTTCTCCAAACTTTCCTCGAATGTTTTTAGAGTAATTTCTGACGTGCTTCAAAGAAGCAACCTTGGTTCATTACTAATCTGTTGTTTTTTTCAACGATCTCATACTGACCTTAAATTAGCAGAGCGCCGTACGGTATGTTGACCCGTTTTTATGACCGGTGTTTCGAAATATTACTGACTAATGATATTTACAATTACAAAAGAAAATATTCATCGGGATGAACTTTTAAGCTTCTTCAAAATAAAGCTTCACATGTCATTTACTCCCCTCAAATGGCAACCGTTCGTATAACATTCGAGTTTATACATTTATTGAGGTTTCACTGACACGAGCAGCTTATAAATATCCAAAAGAAAACAGGATGAAAAAAATAGAAGACATTTTCTGAAAGGAGCATTCCACAAAAACTTTTCGGGATGGGTCAAGAAAAGTTTCAGATAATTATGTTTATTAGATTTTTCTTTATCCCAAACTTGTTCTTTTCAAATCTTCGTTCAAGGTATGAGACTGAGTCTTATGCAACTTGTATGCCACAGCCTTTAATTCTAAGCAAATAATTTAACAATCAAGTGAAGTTTGTACGATTCTGTGCGCTGGTGGAAAGTTTCGTGTGCATCCCCACAAGCTATTCGAACAACGGTTAACTCAGCTATTTTTTTCTTTCCATTTCAACCCTTCACTTCCATCCCACAGGATAAGGAACCCTACAAAATAAACACAGGTGCTATTTCGGAAGCGAAACTTCCGGCAGTCTTTCGTGTGCATCATAACGCGCGCATCCTCTGCGTTATGGAGCACCCGACGCTCAAAATGCGTCAAAACGCTTCCATTCTACTGGACGTGCAGTGTAAGTATTCAACTGAGTGAACAGTTTAGGTCTTGAGGGACGTAAAGTAAAAAAAAGCGTTGCCCCAACTGGTCAGCAGACAGGCAGCAGCAATGGTTCGCTAAAAAGTTCAACATTTAATCTCATATTCCTCCTGTCCACAGATACGCCCTCATTCGCCATCACCCGGACGCCTGGCTTCGGTTACCCGCTGCGGGAAGGCATTGAGGTGTCGCTCAAATGTGACGTCGACTCTAATCCACCGTCGACGCCGGTCTGGCAGAAAGATGACGGTGAAACACCGGTGCCGCAGACTGGCGACGGATTCCTCAATTTCAGCTCGATTAGACGCGAACATTCGGGCTGGTACAAGTGCACCTCGCGGCACCTCAACTTCCAGTACTCGAGCATCGGATACTACCTAAGCGTGCGATGTAAGTTTGATAAAATGTTAGCTTCCGTTGGTTGTCTAGAGATTAACAGAAGAAAAAAAATTCATGAAGATTAGCGTTTGACAGACTACAACCAATATGAACATGTCGCTTCCTTTGCAGACGATTCGGTTGATGTGACATCGGAACCGGTAGAACAGGATCTACCGTTGTCCTCGTCGTCGTCCTCCTCGTCGGCAACTTCAGCAGCCGCCGGTCTCCAGCTTGGTGCTAATAACTTCAAAGGTGGCCAAATGGAAGTAGAACTCGGTGGCTCCGTCACGCTTCAGTGTCCCCAGGGTAAGTAAAAGATAATTGAATCGCTCCGAAAATTTCCGTTCATTCTTCGCTATTTTCACTTACACACACATACACACATCGCACTAACGAACGGCTCCTCCTGTCTGTGCTGTCTAAGGGCTAACAACCGTTCCGAAACGCACAATCAAATCTCCTGCCTTGTTCAGATCAGTGCTGCTAGCGGCAGTGCCACCGGAAGCACGCTGGGTGTTCGGACAAACTGTGGGCCGTCAGGTGTGCTAAATTGTGCTCAGGTATTTCCTTGTTCATGGCTTTCGCCGTAACATGGCAGAAATTTCTTCGATCAGTGCTGTAGCGGAGGAGGAGTCAATCGGGGTCGTGAATTATTATACTATGCTGATCGCTTCAAGAGGTTCGTTAATTACATTTTTCCTGTTTGATTGTTTTAATTCAGGATAAACCGTCTATTTGAGTAGCTTGTACTCTCGCTGAAGATGAGTTGCAATTTTAAAGCGAGCAACACTTTCCTAACTACATTCAGGTGTTCACGATAACTTCACAATCGTTCACACGATCGGCATGAATTTTGAGTACAACAAAGAAACAAGTTTTTAGACAAGTTCTTTTTTCTTCCGTTTTTTGCTTGTCGTTTGCCTCCGGCTTTTCTCTCATGACGATCAAGCTTTTTCGAATGGGGACGGGCCCCATTGCTGCTGCAGCTGGCGGCGAAATGGCAAACTAACGTCAAAAAGTAGATACCATCTACTGGGATTAATCTACATGCATTTGTGCCTGCGGATGGAAAGATACGCCTTCGTGTCTTGAATGCATGCATCCTGTACAAACGAAAAATACCTTTATGGTGGTATGTACACTGCGCACATCAGTGCCAGTGGAGGTAGGGCAAAGGAGCATATTGTTGGCCCATTCAGGAAAAATTATTATTTGATAAGCTTCAAAACAAAGCTTGTATTATATACTTGAATACAGAACAGTTCAAATAAACTACTTTTTTAGTTTAATTCTAAAGTAACAAGCAAGATTTTAGTTTGAGCCAAAAATTGAACGCACCCTTAGCTAAGTTTCAAGTGGTAAAACTTTTCACTAACGCAGTTAATTTCGTTCCCTCGTAACGTTTAGTTGCCTGCATGAGCTCGTTGCGTACTCCTTCGGTTTGAGACTCACCAGAAACGTCAAGTTTTTCCCACTAAAGGCAAACTGCCGCGGCAGATCGGTGAGCCAAGGCGAGAGAGCGGGAGGGCGAGTATCACTATGCCCAAGTTTGTGTACTGTAATTTCCGGAAGTTAACCTGCGGATATGACGGCAGGAGTGTATTAAACTCTTTTGACTTTTTCTGGGTTCGCCGGCGGAGACAAACAGGACAGGATGGTTTTAAACCTGTCGGAGAAAAAAATTTAAATTTAATCGTTGAAAGTTTTCCGTGGAATATTTCCTCTGCAAACAATGGATATATTAGATTATTTCTGTGTATAACATGCACTAGGGTTTATTTTGTTTTATCAGACGCAAATTCTACTATCTACCTCAGTTTCGTTTAATTTATTACGCTGTGCAGTTCAAGCCTTTTTTGAAACAATTTAAAATATTCGTGATGAATTCTATGCCAACTTGGGTGTAAGCTTAGCGACTCTCTTGAATAATCCAATAAAATTGTACCTTTAAGAAAAATTTGCGTACTAAAATTTTTCAAAATCGTAAAAGAGTAACTGTATTTCAAAAACCAATATAATTTGGTTTTCAAACTACGTCGAATAGATAACAAAAACGAGCAAATATAAAAGCAAACAGAAAACAGAAAACAAAACAGAAAACAGAAAACAGAAAACAGAAAACAGAAAACAGAAAACAGAAAACAGAAAACAGAAAACAGAAAACAGAAAACAGAAAACAGAAAACAGAAAACAGAAAACAGAAAACAGAAAACAGAAAACAGAAAACAGAAAACAGAAAACAGAAAACAGAAAACAGAAAACAGAAAACAGAAAACAGAAAACAGAAAACAGAAAACAGAAAACAGAAAACAGAAAACAGAAAACAGAAAACAGAAAACAGAAAACAGAAAACAGAAAACAGAAAACAGAAAACAGACAACAGAAAACAGAAAACAGAAAACAGAAAACAGAAAACAGAAAACAGAAAACAGAAAACAGAAAACAGAAAACAGAAAACAGAAAACAGAAAACAGAAAACAGAAAACAGAAAACAAAAACAGAAAACAGAAAACAGAAAACAGAAAACAGAAAACAAAAAACAGAAAACAGAAAACAGAAAACAGAAAACAGAAAACAGAAAACAGAAAACAGAAAACAGAAAACAGAAAACAGAAAACAGAAAACAGAAAACAGAAAACAGAAAACAGAAAACAGAAAACAGAAAACAGAAAACAGGAAACAGAAAACAGAAAACAGAAAACAGAAAACAGAAAACAGAAAACAGAAAACAGAAAACAGTAAACAGAAAACAGAAAACAGAAAACAGAAAACAGAAAACAGAAAACAGAAAACAGAAAACAGAAAACAGAAAACAGAAAACAGAAAACAGAAAACAGAAAACAGAAAACAAAAAACAGAAAACAGAAAACAGAAAACAGACAACAGAAAACAGAAAACAGAAAACAGAAAACAGAAAACAGAAAACCGAAAACAGAAAACAGAAAACAGAAAACAGAAAACAGAAAACAGAAAACAGAAAACAGAAAACAGAAAACAGAAAACAGAAAACAGAAAACAGAAAACAGAAAACAGAAAACAGAAAACAGAAAACAGAAAACAGAAAACAGAAAACAGAAAACAGAAAACAGAAAACAAAAAACAGAAAACAGAAAACAGAAAACCGAAAACAGGAAACATGAAGCAGAAAAAAGAAAATAGAAAACAGAAAACAGAAAACAGCAAACAAAAAACAGAAAACAGGAAATAAACAACAGATTACAAAAAACAACAAGAAACAGTAAGGATAAAAAAGCAAAAACCCAACAAAAGAACAAAAGGACAAAAGTAAACAAAAAGCAGAAAAATAGAATAACAAAAAATGAGAAAAAATAACAGAAAAAATACAAACAGAAAAATAGAAAATCAAAATAAGAGAAAAACAGAGAACTAGGAAAACAGAAAAATAGAAAAACTTAAAAACAGAAAAGCGTTAGAAAACAGAAAGACAAAATAATAGAAAAACAAAAAAAAAAACAGAAAAATAGGGAAACATAACCAGAAAACGAGTGATACAATAAAACAGAAATACATAAAAATAGGAAAAACAGAATAACATTGTTACAAAAAGACAGTAAACAGAAAACTGGTAAAACAGTGAAGCAGAAAAAAAAACTATATAACAGAGGAACAGAAGAAACCACAAAAAAAAACCTTTAAACAGAATAAAACCAAACATTAGAGAAACAGTACAACGGGGAAGAGGGAAACTTAAAAACAAAAAAAAAAACAGAAAACATAACGAAGAAATAGGAAAAAAATGAGAAACATAATATTGGAAAAACTAAAGAAAAAAAAACAAGAAAATAGAAAAAACAGCAACACAGGAAAACATTACACAAGAAAAAAGGAAAACAGAAAATCGGTAAATGGGTTAAGTATAAAACCAAAATAAAAGAGAAATAGAAAACCAGATATAAGAAAAATTTACGAACAGAAAAACAGTAACGTTGAAAATTAGAGAACAAATCATTAGCGAAATAGACAAAGTGAAAATAAACACAGAAACAGAATATTAGAAAAAGGGAAAAAACAGAAAAGTTGAGATACAGAAAAATTTAATAACAGAAGAGAAGAAAAAATACAGAGAAGCAACAGAAATATAAGAACAGAAACTAGTATACCAGTTAAATATTTAAACAGAAATACACAAAAACAGGAAAAATAGAGCAACATGTAAACAGTTAACAGTAGAGTAGAACAGTAGAGTAGAAAAAATAACATACTGACAGAGAAGCAAAGCAAAGAAAAATAAAACCTGGAAACAGAAAAACAAGCAAACGGGAAACAGAAAACAATACATAGGAAAACAAAAGAAAACAGAATATTGGTGAAACAGAAAAGTAGAACGAAAGAGAAACAAAAGAAAAAAGAATGGCAGAGAAACAGAAAACAGAGAATCAGAATATTAGAAAAGCTTAAAAAAATTGAACCATAAGAAATAATAAAAACAGAATACCAGTTAAACAATACAGCAGAAATACCAAAAAAATGGAAAAACATATTAACATTGTATAAAAAAAACAATAAATATAAAACGGGTAAAACAGTAAAGCGAAAAAAAAAACAAAATAACAGAGGAACAGAAAAAAGAACAGGAATACTGTAAAACAGAAAAAAAAACCGAACAACAGAAAACCATAACAAAACAAAAACAAAATACATAAAGTAGAACAAACAAATAGGAAAACCAGAGAAACAAAATATTGGAAGAACTAAAAAAACAAGAAAATAGAAAACAGTAATAAAGGAAAACATAACACAAGAAAAAAGAAAAACAGAGAAGCGGTAAACGAGTAAATCATAAAAACAAAACAAAAAAATGCAAAACAGAAATCAGAAAAATAGATAAATAATTAAATGGAAAAATAAAAAAATACGAAGAAAATCAAAGAAATTGAACATCAGAAAACAGAAAACAAAAACCAGAAAGAAACAACAGATATCAAAGAACAGAAAGCAGTGAGCATGAAAAAGAAAAAAATACAATAAGTAAACAGTGTAGCAAGAAATAGAATAACAGAGAAGAAAAATTATAAACAGAAAACACGGAGAACAGAAAACAAAATAAGAGAAAACGGAGAAATAGGAAAACAGAAAAGTAGAAAAATAAAAAATAGAAAAAAAGAAGACCTCAAAACGGAAATTGATAAACAGATTATTAGAGAAACCAAAAACAAAACTGAAAAATAGGAAAACAGAAAACCAGAAAATAAGTGAAACAATACAACAGAAATACACAACAATAAAAAAAAATAACATTGGCACAAAAATCAACAAACAAGAAAAACAAAACAGTATAAAAACAGAGAAGAAGAAAACTGGTAAAACAGTGGAGTAGTAGAGAAGAAAAACAGAGTAACAGAGGAACAGGAAAAATTAAACAAGGAAAATAGTGAAACAGGAAAAACTGAAGAACAGAAAAACAAAAAAAAACACGAAACAAAAGGTAAACAAAAAAATAGTAAAAACAGAGAAACAAAATATAAGTAATACGAAAATAGAAAAAAATAGAAGAACAGAAATACAGAAAAACATTAAACAAGAAAAAAGTAAAACAGAAAATCGCTAAACGAGTGAAGTATAAAAACAGAATATCGCGGATTTGGAAAAAACAGAAGATCAGAAAAACAGAAAAAAAGGAACACAGTAAACTAGCAAAAACAAAACATTATAGAAGAAGGAAAATTAAAAATTACACTGAGAAACAGAATATTAGAAAAACAAAAAAAAACAGGAAACCAGTGAAACGGTGAACAGCAAAACAATATACAAATAAGCATAAAAGCAAAGAATAATAGAGAACTGGTAAATAAAGAGAGCAGAAAACAAAAAAAAAAACATAATGTCAGAGCAACAAAAAACAGAAAAATATAAACCTGAAAAACATGAAAAACCAACAGAAGAAAAGGCAAAATGAGAAAAAAAACAAAAAAAAAACACAACAACAATACACAAGAAAACAGAAAACTAGAAAATTGGAAAAACAGAAAACCAGAACAACAGAAAAACAAAGGACAAACGATTAGCAGTGAAATAAAGAAAAAAAAACAGAGAAATAGAAAAAGAAAATTTACAGAAACTGGAAAATTTAAAATAAAACAGAGAAACAGAATGTTAAAAACACAGAAAAGACAGAAAAATAGAGAAACTGAAAACCAGAATAACAGATAAACAAAAACATATCAAAAAAACGAGGGAAAACTTAAAATGGGAAGAAAAACGAAGAAACTGAACAGCAGAAAACAAAGCATTAGAAAAACAAGAAATTTGAAAATATTGAAACAGAGAAACAGAACATTAAAAACATGAAAAAATAGAAGAACAGAAAATCAGTTAACAGTAAAACATGAAATCATTAAACACAAAAAACATAAAAATGTATATACAGAAAAACAAAAAATCGGTAAAACAGTCAAGCAGAAGAATAGAATAGCAGAGGAATAGAAAAACAGAGAAACTAAAAACCAAAAAACAGAGAAACAGAAAAACAGAAAATTATAAAAACAGGAAATTAAAAAACAGATCATTAGAGATACAGGAAAATTAAAAATATAAAGAAAACCCGACTATTAGAAAAACAAAAAAACAGAAATATAGAGGAACAGATTACCTGTAAAACAGTAAAACAATAAAACAGAAAAGCAGAAAGACATTGAATCAGAAAAGCAACAGACAAGAAAACAGAAAAGCATATGAACAGAAAATGGGTAAATCAGTAAAGCAAATAAACCAAAAAACAGATTGACGGAGGAATAGAAATACAGTTGAAAGCTAAACCAGAAAAACAGGAAAACCAATAAACAGAAAAACAGAAAAAAACGGACAACAGAGAAATAGTGAAACAGAGAAACAGAAAAACAGAGAACTAGAAAAACAAGAAACAGTACTTTGGAGGAACAGGGAAATCGGGAAAACAAAGAAACAGAATATTAGAAAAACGAAAAAAACTAGGAAATACAAGAACAGAAAACCTGTGAAACACTAAAACAGGAAAACAAAAATACAGAAAAACTAGAAAAAAAAACGTATAGCAGAGACTTAATGAAAAATACGAAATAAATGAACAACTTCAAATCAGAAAAAGATAAGAACAGGAAAACAACAAACAATAAAGACAGAAAAATAAAAAATAGAACACAGAACATAACTATAAAATCAAAAACATAACAGAGAAACATAATAATGGAAAAACAAAAAAAAACAGAAAAATAGAGAAACAGAAAACCAGTGAAACAGTAAAATCAGAAAAACCAGAATAATAGAGAAAAATAAAATAAAAATGTGCAGAAAAACAGATAAACAAAAAAATACAGAATAACAAAAATATCAGAAATATAGGAGAACAATAAAATAAGTAAACATAGAAACAGACAAATAGAAAAACGAAAAAAAACAGAAATATAATAAAAAAGAAAACGGAAAATAGAAAATGCAGCTTTGAACATTGAGCATTGAAGACCGCACATATCGTAAGAAAATACGAAAAATTAAATACAATTCAGAAACAAAAAAATAAAAATATTCAATAATCATCTTATGAGTTAATGGTTTTTAATTTTCCAATTATTTAGAGTGGCAGTATGCCTAACTAATTTAGAAAAAAAAATATTATCATTTGAAACCATTGGCCATTTACTGTAAAAAAGCTAGCTTCGTTGTAAAAAATTAATTATACTTCTTACAAACGTTTTCGGAAATACAATGATAGTTTTACTTCACAGTAGCATTTCAGAACAAAATTTGTTATCTCCCAACCGCAGCTTCAGGATGCAACACGCAACAGCGTTGAATATTGTTGCTTGGTTTATAGTGCTGTAATTCTGAATCAAATTGCTTCCATGTTAGCAACACGGCACAACTTGTTTTTTTGTTGCGTGACTGAGCTCCATCCGGTCCGGTTATATTGTTTGCCAATGCCAAAATGACATGAAATTATTTTTTCGTACATTTGTAATACATACGGAATAAAATCTCTTATCGTCTTGCAAAACTGGGAGTTGTGGCCTGAGATCCGCTGCAACTAGTGCGCTATCCATTGCTATGCCACAGCTGTGGCCGCTATCCAATATCGCTGGTATCCACTGCACTGCTACTGCTGCTGCTAAGGGATGACTGCTGTTGACGCTGTCTAAAACTATTATGAGCGGCTTCAGCTGAAACAGGCTCTTATATAGGCCAAATAGCATATTTTAAATTGCAAGGTATATGATTCTGTCGACCGTGCTTGGAAAGCAATCATATAACGACCAATCAGAGGTCGAAATTTTCGTTTTGACAAGGCTTGACTATTTTCATTAGTACAATAGTTTGAATAATAGAATAACAATTATCTTCATTTGGGAAAAATCTTAGAAGATTTTCCAAACTATTGCTGCAAGAACGAAGAAAATCCATCGAATACTAACCGATTTATGAGCATTTGAAATTGGACATATTTTTCACTTCTTTCTATTTTAGATTTTCATTTCACATCCCTATGTAGCCGAACTTCCTGAGAGAAGTATTCTACTTCAAAAATCCGTTTAGTGGTGGTTACATAATATCTTTTTTTAGAGGGAACAATTTCATTACACTTTCCGCCGCATGCCACCCCACATAAGTAAAAAGTAGTCCAACGTCTTTAACAAAAAAAAAACAGATCGGAAGAATGCAAATGAGAAAACCTAGTACACTAAGGTCGCTTTATACACGGATTTCGGAATTCACGCGGTATTTTTTTGCGCGGTTTTCGGTTTCCCTTCACTCAGAATGCAGAATTAACGCTGGTTTTTTTTACGCGGATTCCGGATTTTACGCGGTTTTTTTACGCGGATTCCGGAATTTACGCGGTTTTTTTTACACGGATTCCGGAATTTACGTGGTTTTTACGAGGATTCCGGAATTTACGCGGTTTTTTTACGCGGCATGTATCCCCCGCGTAAAAAGCAACTTTAGTGTATTAGGATCTATAGAATTTGAAAACGAGAAATTGTGATATAAAGTGTATCATTAAGTCTAAAATAAAACCGCAGCGATATTCAAATAAATAAATTGGTAATAACAGGCTTTAATCATTGAAAAAAAAAAAAAAAAAAACAGAATAACTGCGAAGAGAAACAAAGGCCTAGCATAGATTCACTTTTTTTTCAGAATGTGACCATTCCCTTGTGTTTTATATTTAATTGATTATCGTTTTTCATATCGCTGTTCTTCAAGTTGTTTGTTCAAACTTGTTTTAGAATCAAAAATACTCACTATTTTTATTAAGTCAAACCCCTCAAAGCCTCTGTTTTGTTGGCAAATGGGTTTAAAAATATCGTGGATGGATTTGTAAAAAAAACATCGTGAACACCGTAAACGATTTCCGAGCAATGTAATTTTGGTAAATCAACCTTTTTATGCTTCATCTATAATCGCATTAAAATATGTAGTTATAATGCAATTTCATATCTTTCAATGGTTTCATAATAATACACTGAAAAAAACACCGTTTTTTATTCGGTACTTATAAAATCTCATAAAATTGTGACTTTAAACACGAAAATACTAGGTACTATTGACACAGTCTATAGTACCTCCAGCAACGAATCGGATTTATTACCATACAACGAGACATAAATTACCGAATTCATTCCCGAAAAAGAGCCGTCCACCTGCAGTCGAAAAGCCATTGACAGACTGTTGGGCAACGGACCGCCGTGAAATGAAATGACCCCGAACGCTTAAAAGTCCACTGCCCTAACAACCGACATCCCATTAGTGCTACAATTGGCGAATCACCAACCAACAGACCGACCGACCGAGCGAGCGAGTGAACGAACGAATGCAGGTCAAAGGTGCACGAACAGTCGGCCTCTGGTGGCTGCTTGTTTGCTTGCTGGTTTGCCAGTTTGTTTCCGTCGCCCGATTCATCGTCGCAGTAGGTACTTGCGATGGGTAGGCCGGTACGGCAATTAAACTGCTCCTGAAATGCAATAACACTCCCATAATTGCCCCATACATCATAAATACATGCCGTTTTCCACTCTCTCCACCTGTTTTTTGTTTTTCAATTGCTACACTCGACCCGGGTGGAAACCGAGTCGAGCGGAAATTCCTGTTCTATTTTTTCTTCCATTCCCCGCGTACAGCTCCAACGATTAACGACGAATGTGTGTATGTTCCAGGTTCACTCGGTTGCTGGTCCCATTTGGATCCGATAACGGCCCGGCTCAAGGGACTCGGCGTCGGCATCTCCACGCCGACTGGCCAATTTTCGCTGAAGGACGTCGTCTACCAGGACGCTGGGACGTACAAGTGTGTCGGCCAGAGTTCGACCAATCGCAAAAAGCTCGAAGTACTGCAAACGGTTTCGATTGCTGTTAAAGGTAAGTGTTTAGTTTACATCGTTACCTTTCACAGGATTCCGGTCGCGGCGGCGCGGTTTACATGCGGCGCTGCACATAAATGCAGCAGTCGCGAGGGTTTTTTTCACCAGCCGTTTTTATAGCTTCACTATTGGCGAGTAATAACTAGACGCCAGCTTTCGTGGGTGGGTGGGTGTAGCTTAAGAGGGAAAGCGCACAGATCGTACGTACAAGAGCTAGTTTTAGCGAGATAACTATCAGCGCTCGTTGCACCCGGAATACGCTAGATTGGCTGTTCGGGAGTAGCATTGGTTTTTATCCGCTTTTACCGTCTGCACTAACGAGCATCCGGAGGGCACTTTCGGAAGTCTTACCGCCATGAAATGTTTCTATTGCAATGCTATTATTGAAGCGGAGATATTGCAACCGACAACCACCGCCTAGGTAATTATCGTTGGGAGTACTTTCGGCTGCTTTCAGCGCTTCTGAGCCAGAATGCTATGGAAAATATTCTATTTTTATCTTTTTTTAAATTAAAAGTAAATTGACTGTCGATACGCCCCACTGCTTGAAGTGCGTCAAATTCAGGATTGACGTTATAGCACCCATTACCGACAATAATGTTATTTTGTGTCACGATGATTGATTCTGTACCGCACGTTGACGAAGCGGCCCGGTGCGCCTATCGCCTCGCGCTTTCACCTCTAATTAAGTTTCGATAAATAACCCGAAGGCGAAATCATCTTGACAAGTGCTACGAGTCTCACCTGCCACTTTTCGAGTCCCCCGACCTGTGTTGCTCGTATGCCCGAAACCGGATGATAGACGAATTTCTCATCCTGTTTCGAAGCACCGCATCACCCTCATCTGCTTCACCGCCTTGCAAGGAGTGAACGCGCTACAGACGAGCGAAGATGAAAATTCTGCCGGAACACAGCTGCTTTGTCGGCTGAAATCAAATTTACTCGTCCCCTCCTTTCAGTGTTCTCCCACCAGTCCAATCAGATTGGATCAAGTATGAGGATACATGTCTGTATGTGGCACAGTGTCGTAAAATGACACCGTGTCGCTTCGCAGGTTATGCCAGGAAAGAAAATGGTTGGCTGGGAGGTGCTTTGTTTTCAATGATACACTGACGAGACGCATTTTTCGTGACAATATCATGATCAATGTCTAATTGACTTGGTTTCAATTTTTATGAACCTATGTAGAGGTAGTAAATAAATGAATGAAACAACATTTCTCCATTCGACCGAACTTGTAGCGATAAAAATTAAATTGTTCTTAGCTGGTGTGTTTTATAGTTCAAAAATTAAAGACAAACATGGCTGTATTGTAAAATTTCCGAATGTGTGTGAATTTTACTCTCAAAATTCGTTGCTTTTTGTTTTCAGACAATCCATAACTATTTTAGTCAGATTCCTTTCCTGTAGTAGACTAAACCATTGCCGCCGAAAGATTGCAAGGATGATATGGCGGTTGATCAGGTTTTTTTTCCGATAATTACGCTATTGCAGGAAATATTGACGATGAAACTGGGACTTGGAAATTTTTGAGCCGGGGAAACTTTTTCATTCCATTTGTTCTCTTCGCATTTTCACATCACTGTCAATCTCACTTCATGGAGCTAATTAATGTAACCTCACTTAAGGTGGAACTGGGAATAGATGAGAGTGAAATATATTTCACCCTGAAATGACTCCCGTAATAAGTACCAATACTTTAGGGACCCGCAAGATATTTCACAGGATTTTTTTTTGTTTGTCTTACATGATTTTAGACTTGAATCATTCACAAAAATTAATGACGGTTTTATCAGGTCGCATGTAGGGGAACTGCTCAATTATTCATCTCACTAAGCCGATATCAACGAAGAATTCACGGAAATACCAAATTTTCACGAAATCATTGAAAAAATAAACTAAATATGCTTACGTGCTTTTATGGAATTGTTCAGAATTTTATATTTAGTAAAATTAGCTAGATTTATCATGAATTTTGTAACAACCATTTTTCACAACGCTTCCATATCAATCTAAAAACTTGAATCACTGCTAAATTATTCATCTCACGACGAATCACATTATCATGAATGAACGTAGCCGCAGCCCGTCGTAGTAGGTTACCTAGATATCCGCTGTAATTGTTTACGTGCAAAATTGGTAACCTAGGTGACCACTACAGTGCTGTAGATATATTTCAGCTATGTCGGAATAATTCAACATTTTCAGTATGATTTTTTCGTATTAACAGTAACTGATTTGGCGACTTTTGATTTTCTTCAACGCAGTGAAAACGGATGAAAATACATACAGTTGAAATTTAGGAATTGTAGAAATTCATCTCATATATTTCTGCTAATTCAAGCTAGTTTAAAGAAATTTGAGGTAAACATTTCAGAGATTAAAGTATTCTTAGTATAGTGAGTTATTTTGTTTAGTGATTAAAATAAAAAGTGGTCCGCTAGTGATGAAAAAAACTTTGGTTGGCTGCTGAACGAGTCCCGTTGTAGCCGTATAGAACAATGCGCGGATTTTGTTTTCTAAGGTATGTGATTGAATTAAATGAGTTTTCGAGTGCAGATGCCCGACTATGATATCGAATTTAGTACTTTTAAGTGAGTTTTTGAGGATTGTACTTTATGAGGAATTAATGATGAATAGTTTGTTCAGCAATGTTGTAGAAGATTAAAAAACATCAAACTTTGTTGAACAATTGAAAATCTTATCTTCTTTCGGTACAAAGTTATAAAGTATATTACATGGAACTTACTTAAAAGTTAGTTTTTTGTACTTAACTTTTGTTAGTTGCATTTTACACGAAAGTATTGTTCGGAGGAATTGTTAGGGCAAATAAAACACACTTTTTTGCCAAAGGTCACATATCTCCAGGACTTTTCTTTACAAAGTTATATCATATTTTAGCCTATTTTTTCAATAATTTCAAGAACTTACAGGTTAAAAAGGGGCAAGTGGAATCATGATGTCAATACTTTTCCTTGAACTCCTCTAGGTTCCATTCGGTCCAATCTACCCATATTAGAGTACGGCGAGCATGTGTCACAGTAGGTTTTCATATATCCAAAATACTAACTTTTTTGTGTTAAGAGATAGAGGAATGATTAATTCGACAAAGTTTTAGAACATGCAAAAATATGAATCTTTGCTGAAGAAACAAAATTCTTATCTTCATTGGGTACAGAGTTACAGAGTATTTTCTGTAAAAGTTACTTAAAAGTTAATTTTCTACACTTAACTTTTGTTAGCTACATTTTACAAGAAAACGTTGTTCTAAAGAAGTATTTGGGCATACAAAACACACGTTTTTGTTGAAGACCACACATCTCCAGGACTTTTCCTTACAAAGTAAGAGCATGTTTTAGCTTATTTTTTCGATATGTCTTTGTCTTTGGGGACATCTGGTAGGACGAGAGACAATGTACAGACAATGTGCAGGCCAGATAGCCTGCACGTCATGTCTAATGATAACGGCTATCGGTGCGTGAACTTTGCAGCCTCCCGTGGTATGGTAGTCCGAAGTACCTTTTTCCATCACAAGGGTATCCACAAAACCCGGGACGTCGAGGTTGTACAAGAATATGCGCAGCAACTGGGTGCGAGCCTACGCTCGGAAGAACAGCTTGGCGCAGCTACTCCTGAAGATGGCTGGAAAAATATTCGATCCGCCATAGGTAGCACTGCTGTAGCGCAACTAGGGCTTCGAATCATAAAAGCGATAAACGGTTTGACGACGAATACAAAAAAATAGTCAAGAAGAACGTAGCACTGGCGAGAATGCTACAACACCGTACAAGAGCGAGCGCCAACAGAGGACTACGATCGCATAGCGATTGAAGAGCTATACCAAGCTAACGACATTCGGAAATTTTATGAGAAGCTGAACAGCTCCCGCAAAGACTACGTTCCGCAAGCAGATGTGTGCAAGGGCTTGACAGACAACCGTCAATGAACATCTGACCGGCGATACAGTAGAGTGCGAGGACGGTATGGCAATTAATCTTAGTGTAAGAGCAGAAGACAATTCTATTACCCCTGGTCTCCTGAGAGTGGAGAAGGTAATTTGCTGGCTAAAGAACAATAAAGCTGCTGGAGTGAACAAACTTCTCAGTGAGCTGGTGAAATACAGTGGAGGATAACTGGCTAGAGCCGTGCACTAGGTCATTGCCAAGATTTGGGAACAAGAGCGAGTACCAAAGGAGTGAGTAGAGAGGTATTGTATGTCCCATGAATAAAATCGGCGACAAGCTGGTGTGCTGCAATTACCAGGCTTACACTCTGCTGAACGCCTGCTACAAAATACTCCCCCAAATACACTGCCGTCGACTATCACCATTTGCAAGGCAGTTCGTGAAGCACTACCAAGCGGGATTCATGGATGCCTGCGCCATCACGGATCAAATATTTGCGGTTGGTTGTAATTAAATCGAGGTTGTCGATGAAAACTTGTACCTGGGCTCATTTGTAATTGCCGACAACGGTACCATCAGAGAAATTCATCGGCGCATGATGGCAGAAAATCGTGCATACTGTGGTCTCCGAAAGGCGCTCCGATCGAGTAGAATTCGCCGCCGCACCAAGTTAACCATCTACAAGATGTTGATCAGATCGGTAGATTCATACGGTCATGAAACATGAACCATGCTTGCGGAGGATCAACGCGCCTTTGCGGACTTCGAGCGGAAAGTGTTGCGTACCATCTTCGGTGGACTGCAGATGGAACGGAACGTGGAGAAGACGAATTATCCACGACCTGTAGGAGTTGATAGGTGATCTATCGTCCACACCGTTAAGATTGACAGGTTGCTGTGGGCTGGGTATGTCGTAAGAATGTCGGACGAAAACACAAAAAATGGTTCTAGGTACACCTCGTGATTCAGGCGCCTGTGCCACACTCTTTCTTCTAACCACCTTCTACCACCAAGTACCTCGTCATTCGTCGATCGGCTTCATTTAGTGTCCGTGATTCATGACCTCAACGGACAACCGGGAGGATCAGCGTTCCAAACAGCGCCTGTTTTGTGCGAGGTTGCAGGCTACGGTACTACGTAGTCCGTATAAAGTCCTAATTGCAGCTGTAAACCGGTTGACTTCTAACGCTACCCAAGCACCAACCCCACTTGCATGTACCCTTTTTTGCAGGGCTGATGATGAGTCCCAACCTTATCGCTGTTCAGCTCTTCAGTTGGTGGACGTGCAGCCAGACCGACCAAGCACAAAGAACATTATTTCGAGTAATCGGTGTCCATAGTTTACCCACCCTATATATTTCCTATAAGCTACTATAAAGAGTTTTTGCTATAAAATCTTTATGAACTGTTCAAATGATTCCGTTTTTTATGACAGATAGATTTTCAATTCTCACATCCATTGGGGTAATAATAATTTTAAAAAATTGGTGTTTGGTCCGGTCTGGTCGCACGCCGACCAACCGTTTTCGACTATATCGATGTTGTACCCAAAACATATTGAACAAAAAGCGCAGTTTGATTTCATCTGATTTGAAGCCAGCTTTCGATCGTATCAACCATAGCATATTATTGCGTAAAATTTTACGGCTATCTCGTCGGATGATCTCGTCCATTTGTCGAATGGTTGAGTTCGTATATATGTGGACGGACACTACGTGTGAGCTTTCCTTCTTGTATTTCATCGCAATTTACAAATAAACTGGGAGTTCCGCAAGGTAGCAATATGGGGTCTTCACTTTTCACGCTATTCTTCCATTATGCAATCCCATTCGATTGATGCCATGAGAACTGACTAGTTACTAGTATTGGAAAATGTGAGGACATGACATTCCTCTGCATTTTGAGCCCGATTATATGTGAATACTATATTGATGGATTTTAGCTGAGAAGAGCTGACCGTGTGGTATTCCATCTGACGCAAAGCTTACTTTCCACCTACACCAAAAGCTTAATATCAAAAGCGATTATGGCTGGGATTTGTTACAAGACTTTGCCATCTCATTAGTGACTTTATGTCTGACGATCTAAGATTTGGAAGAGATTTGTCCGAGTTGCGTTACGTGACCTACCCTGGCGTGATCCGGATAATCTCCTCTCATATCCTGACCGCTGTCGATTACTTGGCTTTGACACACTAGATCGCTGTCGAAAACAAGCAGCAGCGAAAGCAAGCTGTATTTTTTGCGAAAATTTTGAATGAAGTTATAGACCGACTTTCCTGTTCCGTGTCTCTCAACATTTCTTACGATGGCCGCATGTTAGTGAATAAGTTGAACAAATAAAATATTTTGAAGACTCGACTTTATTTTTTACTATTTTCGAAGGCTACTGTTGGATAAATTATAGAAATTTAATAAATCCTAGAAGCATTTGAGATTTTGTAATGATAGTGCCGTTTCGTTGCACATGTACTTGTCATTTTGCATCTCCAAGGCAATATTGAATGGAAGGTTTGAAAGCGCGTCTCCTTGCTTTAAATCGACCAATACCAAGAAAGCAACTGTTGTCTTGCCCGCTAGTTGTACATACGATATTTATCCCTGCAGCGTTATTCGAATCAGCTTAATTAGGATCTTCGGGAAAATATGTATTAGCATTAATTGCCAAAGCTCAATTCGCTTGACTGAGTCGTACGTCACTTTGAATTCCACAAACAGATGGTGAGGCAGAAGGTCGTATTCCTGAAACTTACTTAGGATCTGTTGCAAGGTGAAGATTTGATCCGTCCTGGGGCAATTTGTACGTAGAATTTAGTGTGGTGTCTCTACACTTTATACAGTCGAGCGGATGATTCCTTTTGTAAATGGAGTAGATGAGATCTGTCAGCCAGGGATTTGTCAGTTTTTCATCCGCCCAAATTTTTAAAGTGATCCTGTGGATCACATTGTGCAGCTGTTCACCTCTCACACTGACAGAAGTTCACCTGGGATACCATGTTTCCCAGCAGCTCTGCCTAATATATTATTTTTTTCTTCTAAATCACACTAAAACATTTTTTTATTTTTCCGTAGAATATATCAAAGAGCTTTCTTAATCTATTTGGAAAAAAGTTCGGTTATTTGTATTTGTATTCGGCTTAACTCATTAGTCAAATGAAGTCTTTATAAATTAAATTATTCTCAAGTATCACAGATCTAATCCTGTTTGCGAATTGTGCAAATGTCTCATTGAAGTCAAAATGAATCAGAGTAGGCAGTGTGACTTTGCACTTGTATCTAAGTGAATTTTAAAACTTGCTTGCACATTTATTTTCGGTTTGCATGTAAACCCTACTAGCAGTGCAATACACTTGAGTTAGATTTGAGTTTGAATCCTGCATAGCAACAATTGGCTAAAAATCGAATTGCGATGAAATTTGCGCCGCATCTGCTGCAACAGTTTGTTGCATTGTCCTTTAAAAGCATAAATTCGATCTAAAAACAAACTACATCGCGTCACATCATCGCCTGCATCGTTGAATACATCGTTCACTGCATTGCCCGCATTCAAACTCAATCAATCAGAGTGAGCATTGCAAAAAAAACTCAAACTATCGAGAGGAAGCAGATTCAAGTTAAATTCAAATCTGGAAAAGTGTTACTAAGTTCAACTTTGCATGAGCTCATGCCATCACTGAAATGAATACATGCTGAAATCAGTTCATTAGACCAAGTATCTTCCGATATAAAGTTTGTTGTAATAACGTTGTGTTTTGGAGAATCCTATTTGGTATGCGAAAATTCCATTTATTAAATTCGTGGGCAAGTTTGTTGTAGTGTATCGAAAATCAGTAGCTTGCATTTGTTGGAATATGGTGACAAATTATCAGATTTTTTAGTGCTAGATGGATAAGTATGTTCCATTCTAAGGATCCACGAATATTGATGAGATTGCCACACGATTGACGATTTATTTATGTTTATATTTGAAACATGTTTATGTCGCCTTGACCTTAAACTTTCTTCACTAGCTCTTACAAGTTTGTTTGCGGGTTGATATTTGTTGGGCCCAGAAAACGAATGACAATCAATACTGGACCTTCATGCAAGCCTCACACAAAGAAGACCGTTCAAGATTGGTGCAAGTCCAATTTCCCTCTGTCATCACTAAGGATAAGTGGCCCTCCAAACTCGCCAGATCTCAACGTGATTGGCTTCTCGATTTGGGGGATGCTAGAAGCAAAGGTCTGCTCGAGAAAACACACAATTCTTCCTTAATTTGCTGGAAGGGAATTCCTCAAAATAATATTCGGTCCGCCTTCGAGTCTTATCCCAAGACTTACTTACTTGCCAAAACATTGTTAACGGTCCTCTGTTTCTTGTTGCAATCATTATGGCACACCCTGTATATTTGGCCTTGCCGACGACGAAGAAGTATAACTGAGCAGTCCCAATGACTATCTTATCCTCGGGTTTCTGTAATGAATCCACTTTTCATCACCTGTTAATAAACGAAAAAGGAAATCGTTTCCTAATACAGAAGCAAGCTGATTCTGCGTTTAGCATGGATCCTCATCAAGCAATTCTTCCACTGCAGCGTCTTCGAAAGTTTCTGGCCTTCCGATGACTGTCCATCAATATCGTAATTACCGTCTTGAAAGCGACGGAACCAACGTTACTCCACTTAGAGCAGCATTTCCGTAAACTTTTTTCAACTCTCGATGCCCTTCAGCCGTCCACGAATGAAATATGTGCAAATTTTGGTTGTTGACGAGTTAGTCAAATGTTATTTGTGTATTGAAGAGCTAATTTGAAAATTATTAATTTCATATGACTCATTACCAAAACCGAGCATCGCAGGGCCTCTACGTAGTTCTACGTCAAAACTGTTAATTCCAACGTTGAACGGCCACGCTGAAAATAAAAACAAGACCAAAAAAATGTTTTTATTATAAGAAAAAAAATAGAACTTGTGGCAATCATTGGCGGCTAAGTATCCCCAAATTTAATGTGAGCTATGTACTGCATTATTTCTACAATTAAATCATGCAAGTTATGCTTGTTTTTTCTTTAAAATACGGAAATTATAAAAACAATTCCAGATACAACTACTAGAATCCACTTGTCGTCGGAAACAATCTTAAAGACATGCTTGTTTGAGTTTCCAAGTTAAGAACCGTTCTAAAAATAACCTATAATTAAACACCGCCTTTGTCACTATCACTCAACCATTGGCGAGCCCGGCGCCTTTCAGTACAGTTACGGGACAGTGGCCGTTGCTATTGCCGACAAAAAGTCCTAAGGGCTATGAGGGTGTGTGGTCTACCGGGCAGCGCGGTGTGTCGATGTATTCAGTCCTCACCCGGTCCTGATCACAGCAGATGCCACGCTACATGATGCGAAACGGCCCGTGGTAGAAAGTTAATTGCTTGGGCGTGTGGCCGAGACAAATACAAATAGGCGCCATTGTCGTCTACGTTATCCGTTGCGGGGCCTCTGCAGTGTGGCCTTCAAAGTTGGGTTAAATTTTGGTTTGGTTATGTGTTTTTGTTCATGTCCTTGAAAGCACCCGGAACAGTTGGCAGTAAGTCATACAGAGTTGGGAAAGGTAATCAATTTGTCAGATTAATCGCTTGTAGCAGCTGTTCAGCTGCTGAACAATGTTATACAATACTTCACTTTTATTATCCGCAAACAACAACGGTAACTTTTTTAAAAATCTTTAAAATATACATCCTCCTGAGGATCGTTCCATCATCGTCTGCTCCGTACCGCCAAACAAGGAACCCATTTCGTTGAGGAAATGTTGACATAATGGGATATTTCATCTAATTTTGCCTATCACGAGTCGTGATTTACGACAAACACAAGCTAAATACACTTTCTTCTAAAAGGCGACCGGCATTCCCGCCACCCACCATTTCAGCGTCCCTTCTAGGTCAACAACAACAATAGCAATCCAGCAAATGACATCAAGGACGCAAATGAGAGACAAGAATTTCAATGATCCATTTACTCTCGAGAGTGATGTTGATGCTACATCCGCGCGGAGGATGTCTTGGCTTGACGCTTTTTACTATCAGTGGTACGTTCGGTCATCTAAATGGAGCGCAAAGTGCTCTTTCCCACAGGCTGTTTGAGAACGCGTTATTGCTATCTGTGGCAGAAAAGGAACAACAAATAAATGACAAATGTGCACGAATATGACACGCGCCAGGTTGTTTCTATTGCGCAAGGGTCCCAGCAAAGTGTGCAGGCCGAATAGCCAGAGCGAAGCAATAAAGTCCGGATGTGAATTTAAGCATTTATTTCATTTCATTTAGACTTCTTGATCAACTTTATTTCATTTCGTTTGTTTTTGTCTTCTCTATCGCACAGGAGCACCGACAGTGATTGCCCGGAACACGACTCCGGTGGCCTTTCCGGGTTCACCACTGCACCTCTCCGTGGAGTTTTGTGCCAACCCGCCGGCCTATGCAGCTCGATGGTTGCACGGTGATCTGGTTTATACGCCCGGCAAAAAGTACGGAGACGACGTACTGGCCTATGGATTTATCGTAAGTATTGGTTGATATTATTATCTGACTCCTTTTACAGGTTAACGGAATAAGTAAATGCATACAAATTGTTATTTTGAAGTACCCGTCTGAAACAGAGATCAGATCGGCAAAAATTGTGGATTAGTTATTATGATTGCCGTCCGAGAAACGTACGAGTAGGTAAACGCTTTACAGTCTAAGATTTTCCTCAAATGCTTGAACTCAAAAAACACCCCCGTGCGTACAGCTGCCACGACATATTTGTGGCTTAACCCCGTTACTGGCAAACCGTCCCATCTCCACCACTGACAGCAAAGGTCAGAGGAAAGTAACATCTGGGTGTTAACCGCCCCAGGGATTTTGTTGTTTTTTTTTTTTCAGAATGTAATCTAACAGTAAGACGTTCCACACCTGGCCAGAATCCGGTTATTTCCTCAGGCTCTTCTGATCGGGCCTGTTTATACATTCAAATGTCACTTTGTTGCCTCCAGAGACCAATCGAGCGACTTTGTCGGCTTCGAACAAAGTGAACCATTCAAATTTATAGTTTTATGACACCGAAGAATCGTTTTACAACATCGTTCGCCGCAATCGACTCCAACTACGTAACCATTACCCTGCAGGGTGGTAAGGGGGTATCAACCGGAGCCGGCGGTCCGGGAAAGCAGATGGGTGGTATTATACCAAGAATCGTAACATTTGCGTGCGTGTACTGACTTGATGAAGACAGGGTAAAAATTTGTGTACAACGCCACTTTACGATACCAGAGCAGCCCTCCGACAAAGGGATGAACACCGGCTCACCCACAGACAATTAGCTTCCTTGTGCGTATCAACTAACTTCGCAACACGACGACAAACGACCCATCAGGAAGAGGTTAGGATGGCATTCGGTTCTAGCACTCGTTTAATCAAGAGGATTAAATTTCGATGGCTTTTTATGGCCGGTTTTGCATAACTATGCTTAGCCATGAGCAGCATGACGCGCACCGAAGGCGACGCATCGACAGCACACAAAATAAGGGGGAACGAAAACCACGCTTGAGATAAAACCGCGTCCAATAAAAAGGGATAAAATCGGATGCCAGATTTTCGGTGGCAGCAAATTGAAGAACAGGAAGGGTGCTGCCCTCAGTGAGCGAGAATTTTAATTGCATATTAACTGTCAAACGTTTTACGTTCGCTGACAGGTCCTAGCCTTGACGTCTGGGGGAGGGGTGAACACGGCACATAAAAGTGTCAACGGTGCCGTTAATCCACCAGGGACGACCAACGGAACGTGAACGAATTCCAATTTTTCTTCTGACAGCCAGACGCAGGGGCTCGGTTTATTTCGTAAATTTAATTTCGTCGAGTGCAAAATGCAAAATGGGCATAACATTAGCCAGACGGAAATATGGCTGGAAGCGCTGAGATGGTAGAAAACACTTTGCGAGAGGGATTTAATTGCATTGATTCACAGGTTTCTTATTTTGTGTGCTTCATTTGCGTACATGTAGCTATTATTTATCATAAAGTCAAATCCTTTTTGAGCGTCAAAATTATATATACTTGCTTTTAATACGAGATAAAATAAAGGCATTTAGTTTGCACATTCAACATTTTATTAAACTCTAAATGTTGGTACTTTCACTATTCCACGGCTTTTGAGAGATATCTTCTAATCAAACAAGAAAATCGAACTGAAAAGCTCAGTCTAAAGAGAAGTTAAACTGGCAAGCAACAACTTTTTTTTTTCTTCAACAAATTGTACATCTATATTCTCTCGGAACTGGGGATCTAATTAGAGAAAAATTAATCAAAGAAAGTTTGATTTTCATAAAAACTTTGAATACATCAAGTTTCCATGAATTGTTGTACTAGATCGGAAAAGAAAATATAGAAAAACAAATTTTTTTTTTTTAATATTCATCATTCTGAGATGAGCTCTATCAACTTTTTCTAATATTGTATTTCTGCAGAATGGCTAAGAACAATTGAAAGAAAACTGGTTCTATTTCAACGACGCACAAATTATTATAATATTTTGAAGAAGATGTTTTAGGAAAGTACTACAAGGTGTACAGCCCTAGGGTTGTATGGAATGGTGACGTGGGACTGAATATTGTAATTACTGTAATTACAGACACAATGAATTCGTTTGTTCAGTGATTTACGTATTTTAATTTTCAGCCTTCCATTCATTTTTCCAGAAATATATTTAATTACACTCGAAAGAATTTCATTTACACTTGGTTGTGTTGTGCCTGAAGTGTTTTTTTCTGCAAACAACATTTAACAATTACAACGAAGTTAAAGATTAAAAAAGATTCATTTTTGGTTTTTTGCTTCACAAGTTTGTTTCATTTGCCAACAATTATATTTACTTTATTACGAAGACAGCTAATATAATTATTTTATTTTATTTGTAAAATTCAAAAAAATAAATAACATTTCAACCAATGTTGAAATGTAAAAAAAGATTTTGAATAGATTATAGTAAATGGACAGAAAATTTACAAGCACTCGCCGGCTCTTACTCTTCTGTAAATTAGTGTTTTCGATATTATGTCAGTCACTATTTTTTATTGTTATTATGTCGGTCACGATTATTTAGTGAATATCGAAGATAAAAAATAAATAAAAATAGCTTCGGTATAACCGTTGCAAAAATGTTCAATTCTTGTTGAGTAATTTATGGTTTTAACGGTAATCATATTCATGAGACAAATTTTCAATCACTCTCAGTAGCAGCATTGCAGTTTTGATTGCACGCAAATAGAAGTCGTGCCCATTGCAATGATAGACGACTAGAAACTAGTGGCGCTCTGCTCCACATATACTCTGCGGTACTGTTGCTTCTACCAACATGTTTTTTTTTTCGAGACATCAGTTTCTATTAAACTCAAACAGCAGGTTTAGAAATTGTTCAAGGTTGTTTAAAACTTTTCGAAAAACCTTTAGCTGCGAGACATCAAATTAGTCCAGGTTCATGAAAGCAAACATAAACTGACCTATTGGGACGGGGAGACTTTGTCAATTTTTTTTTTGATATTGATACAGAGAATATCACAGGGAATGGTTGGTGTCTATTCATGTCGTCTGTGCTAGGAATGCTCGCATGTGATTGGTTCATTGTTCACGTAAATTTGTCCTTGACACTTTTTATCGATTTTTACCGCTTTGAAATGAAAAAATTATGATAATTAGCGTATTACAAAATTGTTCAACATTTCATCTATCTATTGATCTATTGATTATTGTTATCTATCGCAGAATTATCGTTTGGAATCTGACGCAATATTTGCCGGTTTCATTTCCAATTTTACAGAATGCATCCCAGTATAGAAAACAAAGACGTAGTCCCACGTCAAAAAACGTCAATTTTATTCACCATTGTCCGGGATTTTTGATTTTAAATTCTGTTCTTTGAAGCATTGTAACATTTTGCACGGGAGCCGAAAAATGTATTAATTTGTTGCAAAATTCGAACAATGTGAAACCAAGAGCAGAAATAAAGCAAAAACGCAACAAATTTATATTGTGTACAACAAATTTTGCATAATCTTAGAGTATGTTTCCAAAGTTAATAATTTTTTTTTCCAGAGGCAGTATTGCCATTTGTTGTTTTATGCATGAATAATAGTGTTCTATTCATCTAGAATACAATATTTTGTTACCATCTATGGTAAAACAAAATTAAAGTTTAAGAGGTTGTGTATGAGACACCACCGCAAGGTTAACGTAGAATTACGAGAGTCTATCTTACGTTAATGTATATTTTGCAATACTGTCGTAAGCGCTAAATTTTCAAATTTCGTTTTTTACGCATTACTATAGTATAGGTAGCCCACTTCAAGATGCCTGTATCTGCTCTAAAAAAATATTGACAAAAAGCTGAGTAATATCAAAGAAAGAAAGTGGCGTAACCGCCATCTTACAGACGATGAGGTAAGAGTACTGCAATGCTTCTGGAATGGTTTTGAGTTCCTTGGCAACATTGTGGGTCCGGAAATATCCACATTTGTTAGTTTTCGGCTTCAAGACTGTTTTCCAGAAACTAGAAATCACCATCCGCGTGGATGGTATTTGACCTTATTTTACGAGGTTCTACATCTTTTCAATAGTACATTAGTTGGCATAATAAAATCACTCTTTCCGCATTTTAGTCAACGCATTGCTAATTTTAACAAGCGGCTGCTGCAAGAAGTAAGGGTATCCGCTGTAAACTGATTGAGTTATGAGCATTTGATTATGGACAATTTTAGTAACGTTCTGAATGTTTTCGGTATTTCAATTTGCACCCCTATCCCAGAGTATTGCCGTAAGGGGTAATACCATGTCAAAAACATTTGTTTTATAATTAAAATTTCATCCATAAAAACCATTATTCAAGAGAAACTTAAAAATTCTAAACTTATGTCAACAAACTTTTTTTTATGGATATCAAGGCAACTGGCAACATTTATTGTCAAAATGTATATTTTCTGAATTTCTCGGCTAGTCCTTTAAATGTCATCGTTCAGATTGCTAATAACCAAAAGACTTACAGAGGTATTAGCAAAATAGGAAGAGAAACAGTAAGGAATTCAGAGTATATTAGACTTTATTTCTTAAAAATGCTGTAACTCGTGTACCTTATTTTGCCAATAATGCCCTCATTTGAAGGTGGTTTTTGTGTAAAACTTTCTTATGAACACTATGAAATTTTCAAATTTGTAGTTAGAATATACTCGTTTGTCAAAATATGCTATTATTTTCAAATGCAAAAATATCATATCTGGCAACACTGCCGCTTGAAATTGATATTTCTTTTCTCTTTTTGGATTCCTTGACGTATTTTCTATCAATTTTGTATCATTTTTTATCTAGACGTAATATATTTATAGCCATAAGATTGGTACAAATTTCGAACTCTTTTCAAATAACACCAAAACGAAAAAAGGAAATATCTTTGATAAAAGTTTGAATGCAAGTTACGACGTTTGTCACCTGAATGTTGATAAATAACACTTTATTATTATTACTTACCAATTAGTTAGATTGCTATCATTGAACTTTTTTGTTGCTGAATTTAGCATATACCCTGTCGAAAAATTATTAATTTTATTTTTTATTCTTTATTTTTATTTTTTTTAATTTTTTATTTTTTATTTTTTTTTATTTTTTATTTTTTATTTTTTATTTTTTTTTTATTTTTTTTTATTTTTTTTTCGAAAAATTATTAATTTTAAAAATTATTAACAAAACGATTTGAGGTTTTTTTTCTCTTCTTTCCAATTTTCAAGATTTTCGAAGGACATAAAATGAAAATATAATTTGTAACGGCCAGTTTAAAACAAAATAACTTTTTTTGATGAAAATGGCATTCCAGCTGGCACTAAAGTTGAGATTTTTGCATAGAGATCTTAAATAAACTTTTCTCCGAAAATTGAGTCAACTTTGAGAAGGTCGTTGACACGTTTGCTCCGTTTTTTGCACGATTGGCTGGACCCATATTTTATTGAAATATTTATTTATTTATTCATAAATTCAATTCATATTAACCCATTTTAATGTTTGATTTTTCAATTCATCGAACTATTGATAAATTATTGTTCATTCATTTAATCGTTGAATTATTCAAAGAATCAATCCTTTTATTGATTTTTTCCCTATAGAGAACTTTTCGAAATAGATTTTCTTTATTAGTGTTACGATTTTAATTTTCATTCAATAATTTACTATGATATAACGATGCACAGGGTACTCAATAAGTTCAAATACACTTTAAAAATATATTGAAAAAAAAATACAAGATATTCTTTTCTAAGTAAATTTTCATTGAGGCAATGTTGAACCTTTTCTAATTATTGGTTGGGAGCACCCCCTCTTTTGTGCTGAAAAACGAGCTTGAAACGTTTCTCAAAACAATGGCACGCGGCACGCACCTGATCATCGGCATCTCGTCCCAGATCTAGGATATAAGCTTCTCAAATTGGTTCATAGTTCTAAATTTATGTCCGATCTACTTGGCCCGGATGTACATAAAAGTACAAGGGATTATGGTTCTGGCTGCTGCGATGCCACAAAGTTCAGATTCTCCCGACACTATACTTGAATAATATTCACTGTGTGTTTCAGAACACCGTCTTATTGAGAGACGTAATTCATCCTTTCCGAGGAAGTATCACGGTGCCAAGGCCTCAACCTTTTCGAGAACCTCGGTATTATAGTACGCTGCGTAGATTTTCACGTTTTTTTGTTTTTTTGATAAACATCTGGGCTTCCTCCGCCTGGTTATGGCACTCTGAAACCGCGGGATGTTTATATGAGATGGGGAGATGCTGTCCAACTTTCGTGTGCACATCTGATTATTTTGGATGTTTTGCGACTCTAACAAGACAGTTGGCGAACCAGCCTGTGACCAAACGCCACCTTAATAGAGCAATAAAAAAATCTGTTGTTGTTGTTTTCATCGGAAAGCACAAACTCCCGGCCTGCGTGCCACGAATGTATAAGTTTGGCTCTCTGCAGCGTCTTCTTCGTTGTACCCTTCGTTACCCCTTGAACCTTGCATTTATGGTACAGCTTGTGTCCTAGGTCCTTTGTCAAGATAGTGTGGGCAGTAGGGTGGGACAAAAAATAAGTATTAGCTCCAATGCACTTTTCGTGTTCCTTAAGGGTCCTGTAACAACTGTGTAACTTTTCAGATCGATCGGTGGAACCCCTGATTTGCGCCCGATTTTTAAATTTTCCATACGATTTTATATGGGAAAATCCACTTTTTCAAAACTTATCCTCTAGAAATTTCCAGTTGGCTCCTAAAAATATACCAATACATGATATTTGTAGGAAATTTTCCAAGAAAGTTTACTTCCCTCTTTTAGGGGGAGTAATTAATCTACATTAAAACTTAATAATTAATATTTTAAGCAAGCTCTCCGATAATGAAGATAACGTGAGCAAAATATCATACCTTCAAGCTTAATCCCACACGAAAATGTTTCTCACTACGTAGGGGTGTTTAGAAAGCTGATTTCTCACTTTTAGGGGTATGAATCACACAACGAATACTATCAAAATATAGGGATTGATATTCTAAGCATTTTCTCCGAAGATACTATGAGCGAAAAATCACGCTTTCAAGCTTAATTCTACGCGAAACTGTTTCTCATCACGTTGTTGAGTTTGCAACAGCAGCATGCTGCAGCAGTGTTGCTGGAAAAATTCAATGTTGAGCCGTTCGTCAGACATTCGATCAGTTTAAGGTGAATAACTTTTTCTACAAATTTTGTAGCGCCTTACAGTCTTCAGAAGAATTATTCCCAGGAAAATTTCCTACAAATATCATGTATTGGTATATTTTCAGGAGCCAACTGGAAATTTCTAGAGGATAAGTTTTGAAAAAGTGGATTTTCCCATATAAAATCGTATGGAAACTTTAAAAATCGGGCGCAAATCAGGGGTTCCACCGATCGATCTGAAAAGTTACACAGTTGTTACAGGACCCATAAGGAACACGAAAAGTGCATTGGAGCGAAAAAATTACACCAACGCTTTTTTCACATACAACTGTGTCCCAGTCTAGTGGGCAGTCCAGATCAACAGTACTCCAGGTCAGCAGCAGTCTTCCGGATCGAGTGATTTATTTTCGACGAACTCGCCACCTACCCATCTTGATGGTTGCTGGCGTCTCTCGGTACCGACGGATGGTGGTGTAGATAAAATTTTGTTTCACTTTGTGGAACTTCAACTACCGAAATATGAGCCGTTGAGAGCAAAAGTGGTACATGTGCCATTAAGTAAACTTTTCAGGAGACGCGGTAAACGAAAATACTCAAATAGTAAGTTATTTCCAACAATTTTTTTCAACACAACTGCACTAAATCAATGCTGGAAAGGTTTCAAAAGGCAGTACATGAAAGCATAACGAGTTCTGGTTGCGAAACTTCCATAAACTTCAATGGAAAAACATATACCACTTTTGTTCTATGGGAAAAATAATGACAACCAGAAAACGTTGAGAGCAAAAGTGGTACATGTCCAGTGTGAGCATGAAGGATGCATTATAGCTCTCTAATCTTAGGACATAGAACATTCATGCCTTCAGCAGAGTTGTCCAAGTGATTGAGTACTATAGAATGATGATCTGTTTGTTGAGGAATTCTGTCTCTTCGTGGCGCTGGTGTATATGTATTTGGTAATAGCATACGAGTTGATACTGAAATTGGTAAAACGCTTTCTGCTACAAAATAGTCAAGGGTACACTAGCACCACGCAGTGAGAAAATTTCAAAGCAGACAGATCTTCATCTGAAAGTACTCAATCACCTGACCAACTTTGCTGAAGACATGATTGTTTAATATCCTAAGATCCTCGACTTACAATTCATCTAACATGCACAGATTGGACATGTACCACTTTAGCTCTCAACGAAATTGTAATTATGTTAATAACCAAAAATTGTGTTGGCTATAATTTTGGTTTAGGTTATCAGATCTCGGTTTTCTTGGATATTCTAGTACATTATTGCGTTCTGCATCAATTTATGCAAAAAACCCAAAAAGTGAAAAAATGGCACATGTACAAATATCTTAAAATAACAATATAGTTCACTCTCGAATTTCCCATATATTCCCGTGAAGACAGACAGGGAACACCCCCTCTTGTGGTGAAAAAGGTAACTAAACTCATTGCACAGTGGTACAATAAGGCAATTTAGGCGGACATAGGCCTTTCGTTGCGATTTTGGTTTGCGGTTTAAAGCCATAGTTTTTGTAAAAAGTTGTTTCTTATACATAGTCCTCTATTCATGTGCGAATGAAAATTAGGGTGGTCCTAAAATCAACGAAATAAAACATTCTTTGGCAAACTTGTAGACCAACTAATTCTAAGTAACTTTGTAAAAAAACTTTTTTGTAGACATGAAATTTGGTTTCCAAAAACAGTCTTTTCGCTCTATTTTTCCAATTCAAATTTAAAAACAAAGTTTTCTTCGGTAACTTTAATCAAAAATACGCCAATTTTGACGAAAAAACATTGTCGATATATTATACAGATGAAGAGTTTTCACTATTTCTATTTTAAAAATAGGCCCTTTTGATATATTGATGTCTCCGTTTAGGGCAAACATAAATAATATTTTTTGGTATCATTTGATAGAACAAATATTGTATAAATATTGTAAAGAAATACCGAAAGTTGCTTAAAATTAGTTGATCTACAACTGTACCGATGAATGTATACATTTATTTATGCAAATAAAAAGTTAGTTTTTTCATTTAGTCGATTTCAGGACCACCCTAATTTTCATTTGCACATAAAAAATAGACTAAATATAAGAAACAAGTTCTTAAAAAAAAAAGTTTTACTCTAAAACCACAAAATCGCATCGAAAAACTCGTGTCCGCCTACATTGCCTTACTGTATCACTGTGCATTGTTGTTGAATTTCTGTGAGCGTGTGACATTCTCACACACGAAACTGAATTTACTCAATTTTAGATTTAGTTGACTCAATTTCATACTTTCACAGAAAAAAATATGTTGCAGATTTCGTGCGTATATTGTTTGTATGTAAAACTAACGCCATTCCGGGAGTTGAATATTGATAATATAATAGATGTAGCTTATCGAGGCACGAAGAAGAAATATTCAAATAATCAGGCCACGACGTGTAAATGGTAAACTAATCCCAAGTTGCTATATACGTGGTTCCCTGTGTAACTTCACTAGCTCAGATCCATCACGGGAAGCAACTACGAAATGTGCGGCCGTCAAGCTCAAGCTCAATAATCAGGCCACGATGTGTACAATTAAATGAATATTTCAATTACCTCGTGAAAATGATAAAAGGAGAAACCGCACAATGGTTGTCAATAGTCGTATATGGTTGTTGTGCAACTTTTAGCTTAGATAACACTTGAATGTTCTATCAATTTAACAATTTAAGTATGGATACATATCATGTTGTAATTGGTTTAAAAGCTTTATTATATTATTTATAGAAGATATTCAACAAAACAAACATAATTAGTGATAACAACTGTTATGCAAAAACTATTATTTAATGTTTAGTTTTCTTCGTTTTGAAAGTATTTTTTGTTTTTTTTTATCCCTCCGAATTTTTTGCTCCCGAGTTCTAATCTTCATATTCATCACTTGCAGCTTTGCTTTAACCAGCATATTTATGTATTTTCTAGCTGACCCGGCAAACTTCGTCCCGCCTCTTTTTGTGTTTAATTCAATAATTTTCAACATTCCAAATTCATTGATTTCTTGCGATTTGTTTATATCGTTTGAAATTATTGGTTTTGTCGGAATGACAACATCCTCGACTTTTGCCTTTAGTACATCACCTCTATTCCGAAAACACTCATGTTAGGTGGTATTCAGTTATTTTCGTTGTTTTCCAGAAACTGAAAGTGGTCATCTTCGAATTCATTATGGTGTCCAGGGTCAATGCTTGGCTCCTATACATTATTTCGATTACGGAAATTTTCATATGCAGTAGTATTCGGCTGTTTCCCAGAAGTTGCCATCTTACAATTCAAAATGGTGTCTGAGGTCAATTTTTAGCTCCATGCATCATTCTGGTTAAAGAAACACTCATATTAGGTGGTATTTGGTCCCTTTAGGTTATTTTTTTTGGAGACAATTTCTGGCCCCTGAGCGTCATTCTAGTTTAAGAAACACCAATGATAGGTGTTATTTAGTCATTTTCGGCTGTTCTACAGAAACCGGAAGTCACCATCTTAGAATTCAAAATGTTGTCTGTGGTCGATTCTAGCTCCTGTGTATCATTCTGGTATCGAAACATCTCATATTGGATGGAAATCGGCCGGTTGAAGAAATACCCATATTGGGTGTTATTTGGTTATTTTCAGCAGTTTCCCATTTACCGGAAGTCGTCATTTTACAATTCATAATGTTATCTGAGGTCGATTCGTAGCATCAGTGCATCATAACAATCCCGGAAATACCCATAATGAGTGTTATTTGGTCTTTTGCCACTGTTGTTTAGGAACCGGAAGTCGCCATATTGGATTTCAAAATGGCATTTGGAGACAATTTCTGGCCTCTGAGCATCATTCTGGTTAAAGAAACACCCATATTTGGTTGTTTTTGGGTCATTTTCGGCAGTTTTCCAGTCACCAAAAGTCGCCATTTTACTACTCATAATGTTGTCTGAGGTCGATTTGTGGTTTCAGTGCATCATCACGATTTCGGAAATACCCATATTGGATGGTATTTGGTCATATCTCGCTGTTTCTCAGAAACCGGAAGTCGTCATCTTGGATTTCAAAATGGTATTCAGAGACAATTTCTGGCCTCTGAGCGTCATTCTAGTTAAAGAAACATCTATATTGGTGGTATTTGGTCATTTTCCTCTTTTTTCCAATCACTGGAAGTCGCCATCTTACAATTCAAAATTTTGTCTGATTTTTCAAAAACCGGAAGTCGCCATCTTGGATTTCAAACTGGCATTTCGAGACAATTTCTGGCCTCTGAGCGTCATTCTAGTTAAAAAAACCCATATTAGGTGGTATTTGGTCATTTTCGGCAGTTTCCCAGTCACCGGAAGTCGACATTTTACAACTCAAAATATTGTCGGAGGTCGACAAACGTACAAACCGTGGAACACCACCCATGGATTGCCTTATGCATAGGCGAACTTTATTATTATAAAATATTCCGCCGAGTCCACTTCACAATAAAATGTGAATTTTTTTCAGTGTACCCATTAGGGTAATATTATTGTCAAAAGTTGCTCTATTTCGCATGTCGTGTAGAACAAAATCAGAAGTGGCGCACCTAGCGGTCGAAAAGGTGACTAACGCTTCTGTCATTTTCAATTTGTCTTCATAATTTCACGAAAGTGAACTATATTGGTATTTAATATATTTGACATGTACCACTTTTGCTCTCAACGGCTCATATGTCGCCGGGTCACTCATCTCTCGCAAACAACTGAACTACTCGCGGTACTCTTTAATCGTGCGAGGTTGACAATCAATAAATGACAGCGAATCAACAAAGTACGCGTTAGTTAACATATAACTGAGGCTCAAGTTGCGCCCATACACAACGATAAAAAGTTGTATTCAAACTTATTGAATACCCTGTATAATTAAACCGGAAATGGGGACTTAAACAATGCGGATATCAGAATTTCATTGTGATGAGGATGACGATGACATAGACCCGTCACGAAAGTTGAAGTAGCCGACGTTTGTCACTCTGACGGACGACAGCTTCATATTGCGTGAAGCATGATGCAATTGGGGTAGTCTCTGCGACTCCTCCCCCCTTTTGGTAATAAAGATGGTACGAGTGGGATTTGAGAAAGACCATCAGGATGCACTGACCCATCTGAATTGGGTTCGAAGAGCTATTCTGTTTCGTCTGGAGGACTTCGGTTCAGGCCTATCGACTCCAGTAGAATATAAAGTGGGACTTGCGTAGGGTGCGTCTCTCATTTGATGTCTTATATGAATCTGAGGTAATAACCCAACCCATATCAACGCTACACGATAAGAAGTCCTAGACTTAACCATGTTGAGCGACAAACTTACTAATAAAATGTCAAATTGATATGGGTCTGAGGAAACGTTCTTATCAGATCACAGGAAAATACTTTTCCACTATGATGTTGGAGAAATCCTACCGGAAACCTACAGGGATGCCAGAAAAACCGACTGAAGCAAACTATCAACAGAAGAACTTTCAACAAAACAAGACATTAAGACTATAGAAGAACTATAACAAGTAAACTCTTAATTGCTTAAATGAAAGCTGTCCACTCAAAACGGAGTCATCCAATAAAAGTACACCTTGTTGAAGCAACGGTCCAGAAAAGCTCCACTCCACTAGGGAACGTTTTTAATAAAGCAAAAATCACGAAAAACTGGTTATATAACAAAAAGTTTTTCGAGCTAAATTTCTATTTTTAACAACGGCTTTTTCCCGTCAACACGCAAGTTCATTAGGCAGACAGTATGTGAAGTAAAGAGAGCGAAAAATAAGCGAACTGGAAATGTGATACAGATTTGGAAAAATATACCGCATCCCGACGGAATATGTACAATATGGAAATCAGAAAATGCCAATAATGCTGCATAAGAGTAAACCCGATTATTCCATTCATTACCGAGATTTGTCTCTCCAGTTATCTCGGCCTGATGCGACTCACGTGGTTCACGTAGTTGGTTACAGTGAGCTCGGACTAACGTCTCTTTCAGCCCCAACCAAACGTTGTATATCACGTTCCCAATGCGTTCGAGAATCTGACTAGCTTTACAGCTGCAACTGTCAATCTTGTGGACCTTGGTTCAGATCAGCTTCTTGGAGTTGTAAGTGATTTTCCCTTCTTTCATATTTGCAGTTGTACCTGTCGCCTTGCTCGAAGTGAATGTCGCTAATCAGTGTCTCCGGGTTTCCGAAACGAGCGAAGATGCCTTGTAGTAGCTCGATCGATGCTATCACGTACTCTTCATTGGGGCAAATGTGGGTGTTTATCAACCTCGACAGAGAACTATCGGTCAAAGACCCGAACATGGCCAACAACGATTTGTGGACTGACTATAACGTGAAGCGTCTTCCGAATGGCACCCGATAGAAGCCAGCCCAAGCCCCTACTTCTAGATCCGACTTATCTGATTTGTTTCAACCGCAGCAAGGTTTCTCGAGGTATGACAGATTGCTCTTACCGTGCCGCTAAGAACTGGTGTGCGATTCCGGCGATGATAGATTGAAGATGCGTAGGCAGATACCACAATGTACAGCTGGAAATTATCGTGCATCATTACTTGCTCCAATCCCACTTGGTTCCAGCTTTCAGAAATTGACCCATACAATACCGCAGCTTGTGCATTCGAGAAACGTACCTCCCATAGTAGTTTACAGCTCCTTAATAAGATCGAAGCGACGGTAGTTCGGTTGGTGCCTTGCTTCCCTGACTTGACTGCATTTTGCGATTCGCAGGGTTAACCGCACTCCTAGATATGATTTAGGAGCAGCTCAATGTTTTGATTATCCACTTTCTCTGTTCGGCCAACCACGAAGACACTGTCCAGTTGCTGACACGTTCTTGAAGTTGATTTGATGCCGGGAAACAAACGGATGCACTGATAGAGCCCCATGAGTGTCGATGGGAAGAAGGTTTTGGTCCACCTGGATTTGAAAAAAAGCATCGGAGAGGTGATATGGCTGAAGAGTCGACACCCCGACAGTGGTGGCGGATATTGGATGGGCTCGTTGGACGTCGTTCAATCCCATAGAAATGAAGAAGAAGGCGGATCAGCACTGGTTCCAATTCCTGCAGCAGCCGATGAATGACGTAACGATTCGGTAGGCATATTGGTGTTGTGCTTTACGGTTCACAATGTTGATGAAGAAAGCACGGTGTCGCTCTTGATCGTCGTCAGGGTCCTGCAGTCAGCCATGATCTTCATCAACGATATTTCCGATTGATTGATTGATTGATTTCTTCTGAAGGGACTTTAACCCCAAACGGTCATTTGTCTCTAACGATATTTCCGACGATTCGTCCAGTTTCGTGATCCACTGCATTCGAATGTCGGGTACTTTGATGTCTCAAGGCCACATACAAAGACTAGGCAGGCCAGGAATCGTTCCTCGGATAGAGTATCATGCTTGTCAGTTTGCTGCCACTGGTACCGCTCATTACAATTTCTCGGTGGTTCTGGCGAATGGGAACACCTTGGACAGCTTTGGGAGTATGAAGTTTGTGTACCGCTGGGTTGAGTTTCCTCATTAGGAGTCGGACTTTGGCGGAATCGTCTAGCTTACTGGCTGTATCGAATAGCTTCTCGTAACGTGAACACTATGAACAGAAAGTGCATCTTTCGCCCAGGGTGCATCGATATTCGATGATGTTGCTAGCTAGTGCATCCAGTAGGAAAATTTCTTAAAGTATTATTGGGTTGCTGACATTTACTGGAATAAGCTATTGATACTCGTGGAACCAATTTTCCTAATCTTTTTTCCTTCTATATCAGTTTTGAATCTACAATCTATTCAAATAAGTTATTCGAGAAAGTCTTTTAAAGTTTATTCTTACAATTTATGCGAATTAATATTTTTGTGGCAAAGATGTACACGATGAACTATATGTTTACATTAAGTATATGCATCTATAGAAAAAACTAATAAGTTTTTTTTTCGATTGAATTAGTTTATATTTTCTGAGATTACCTATAGCAGAAAAATCTTTCGTAAAATTTTAGAGTGATTGAACAGAATAGTGATTTTTATTGTAACTTCATAATCTAGAACAGGATTCGTTGTAATTCTTAGCGAAATTGATTAGAAGAACGCGAAGTTTTAAAATTGTTGGATACCGCTACCGGTAGTATTGTATTAACAAAAATGTTGGATGCAAACGTGAAGATATTTTTCATCTGTTCAAGACAAAAAGGTATAACAGAAAACATGTCTGACACTCTTTAGACTCCCTACAACCAAATGCAATTTAAACGAATGCATTGCAGTGTTATTTGCTCTATTCTTGTCGTATTTTCATTATACATTAGTTTACAAGAATAACCAACAGTTTCATGACGATGATAGCCACCGGACAGTGCGAGGAAAATCAAAACATCTTTCGCAAGACAAAATACGTGCGATCGTACTGCAAGCAAACAAAGGAACTACAAACACTCCACCAGTGTGCGAACTGGCACGTGACCATACCAGAACTTTATGCCCTGACAGTCCAACCGTGTTCCCGGAATCCCGTCCGAAGCGAAAGAGAACAACACTGCAAAAGCACATACATCACAAATATTATCTCTGGTTTAATATTTGCTCTTACCCCCCCTTTTTTGTTCTTTTTTCTCATTAAACACAGGACCTGCCGACACCATTCTGCAAGGAGGCACGTCTAACCTACGTGCACATGCACGAGAAAGTTCCTCGTACGTTCTATTTCATCGTATCATCACCAGGTGGCGTTGCGGAAGCGATCTTCAACGTGAACTTTACGCTGAAGCACAAAACCACCGGTTCCTCGTTGTCCTCGTTCTCCGCATCATCGGCGTCCTCGTCCGGTGGTTCAGTGGGAATATTCGGATCAGCCTCATCGTCCTTCCCATCGGTGTCCTCTTCATCGTCATCATCCTCATCGTCGGCATCCGCTTCCGGTGGCGGAGGCCTCAGCAGCGGTGGCTCCGGCTACAAAATCAACACCAACACCATCAACAACATGCCCAACAACGGCCTGGACGAGGACGAGGAACTGATGGAACCGGAAGAGATTCATTTTCCCATCTTTGGCTCGGGTGCCAACGGGCCGTCACTGCTCATCTGTAAGCATTACTCTACTCTTTATCGTTGTTACTCCGTACTCCTAGCATTGTTGACGTGTTTTAGATATGTTTTATTAAAGTATTAATTAAAGCGTCATTACACGAGTTCCGGATGCCGGAAGTAGCGCGCGAGAGAGGGGTCGAACGCGAAAACTGTCCCGCGTGAAAATCGCGACAAATCCCCGCATACTAGCAAACGGTAGGGACCCGCAAGTGTGATTAAGTTTATATGTGTATGTGCGAAACAGTGAGTGAGTCTGAACTGAATGTATCCTAACTTACTATCTACTTTAAAGCTCCTTTTCATATCCGCTATCATTCCTTTATCCATTCGGCCCCTGCTCCCTTCTTCGGTCGGGAGATGAGAGATTCCCTCGAACAAATTTTACCATGGCCCGTTGGGAAGCGGTTGAAAACCAAACATCCCTACTAGCCTCTTAACATTAATACTCGCTTTAAAACCACAACATCCAAACCACTTGTCTCTCACTCGAATCTCGCTAAATGAAGAATTAATATCTGAGCGCGAAGCGCCAAACCGTAAAGGCGTAATTACGATGCCACACAATAAATTGCCACCCCCATCCGCCCACCTGCTTTCTCACGGCTTCACGAGGTTCACGTGGTAAATCCTATATTAATTAGTCGCATCAGGCAAGCTGGCAGTTCAAGACAGGTCCCGGCTAGGAGGTTATGCGAATCCTAAGACATTCCGTGCACAGCATCTTCTGGGACGCAGTTGTACATTCGCTAATAACCGCTTTTGCACTTCGTCGACTCTCGTTAGTGGGCGACGTGAAACGCTGCTGCTTCGCTGGAATTTTCGCCGGCATCTTGGAAACAGTTGTCGACGGCGGCGGTCAGCTTTGGCACGAATTCAATTAAGACCGTTGCCGCCGTTACGACGTAGGATGGAACCGTCATCGCGGAAATATATACGTGTGCTACTCGTGGAGGCGTTCACATGCACACGGGATTGCCATCAACATAAGTGTGCTTGACTTTGAGTCCTTTGAAAATTGAATCTTCTTCAGTTTGATTCCCAGGAACTTTGGAGAGAAATGCATGAAACCAAGAAAATAGACGAAAGGTAAAGAAATCGAAAATGAGAGATAAAAGATAAAAAATGAAAGAGAAAAAAAAACTGAGAGATGAAAGATGAATAAAGAAAGATTAGAGATGAAAAGAGACATAATTAATCAAAAATTGAGAGTTGTTATAACACAAATGAAAAGATATGAATACTGAATTAAAAATTGTGAAACAAAGAATGAAAAAGCGTAAAATCACCTGCGGTCAGCTTCGATCCTAAAAGTTCAATTTCAACACATCTACTGACAATGCACAACATTGGAATTGCTCGATATTCTTCCCTGCTTTGTGACATACCAAATGCCCATATATTGCATATAACATGAGTTATTCTCTTCAACAGATCCACAAAAATGCACAATAATAACTCCCTGCACTTCATCTCCCCTGGTGAAGGCCGTGCAAGCATAACTGCCTTCCGAATATGCATGGCTTCCCCATAGAAAATATACATTTCAATCCTCCATATTCAAAACAATTTCCACTCAAGCGGAACATCAAACGGACCCTTTTCCGGGGGCGCACCTGCTTCTGGCTTGATTGGCAGTGCCACTGGCTTTACCACTTGACCGTGAACCTTCCATACCCGAGTCCCAACCCGACCGCTCTACTTATTCTATTTTCATTTTTCGTGTAACTGCTCCGAACCATCACAATTGACTACCATCAAAGTTCAAACTTCAAACGAGCCGAAACCCATCCCCGCGTAAAAATTTGTTTTCGCTCAACCGAAAATGCGAGACACCGTCAAAAAACGGTTTTTCAGAAAAAAAAGTGAACCGAAAAGTTATCAATAAGCATATACGCAGCAAGCTAATACAGGTATGAACAACTAACCAACAAACAAAGCAAAAACTCAACAAATCAGTAACATCAGACAGAGAATTACATATTGCAATTCGATTAACGCGTTCGACGAGAGCAACATAAGCGCAAATGTAAACGTCAATCTTGAACAAGTTTAATGAAAAGTGTAAAATATATATACAACAAACATCAGCAGCTGCATTGCGCACTTTGTGTTCGTGGCTGGAAAAGAAAATTTAAACCAACAAAAAAAAACTAATATTTAATATCTACTGTAAGAACAAGGAACATTAACGGTGACAAACTTTTAAAAAAAGATAAGAGAAAACCCAAACTGTGAATACTAATTGTTGATAGTTTATTTTGATCCTGTGTTAATAGTTGAGGGTAACCGAACCTAGTGAAGACAAAACTCCGACAAAGTAACGGCCAGCTGGAAACTGTTCATGAAACCACGTGATGTAGCCCTGGACCTGAATCCGATTCGGAAGGCGAGTCCAGTAAATTAGGTCAAAGTGTAAGTAGATTGAAGTTCCTACTGTGTTCTTCTTTTCCTGTGTAGGTGATTCTTTTCCTCATCATCGTCCCGGGGCAAACAAAACAACAACGGCACTCGGCAAACTCCATTTTCAAGTATGGTTTGTACTTTACCCTTTCCCTCGTATTCCCAGAAAGCATTCTCAACAAAAATGAACAACAATCTTGTATCCTGAGCCAAAAGTCCCATCAGCCGGGAAGAAAAAAATAAGAAGAAAAGTAAAAATTCACACAGCACAAAGAACTTTGACTGCGGGACGGGTTACGTGCGCTGCAGTCGAAGCTATAAGAAAATTATTTTGCATAATCCCCCGATCCTAGACCGTGTCTCTCTCTCTCTGGATCTTCCGGACGGTCGCGCCCACGGGGGTGAACGGGACCAAAAGTCCACTTTGTCCGTTAGAGTAAACTTTGGCCCGACGGCCAAGTCGGCGGGGAAGGGTGGTCCGCCCAATTTCAGATATGATAAATTGTTTCATTCTGTCGGCTTGGGCCTTCCTGGCTTTGGGGATTGCCGGCGGCCCGGCTAACGATGGTGCCAAGATGATATAGCAATTTGTGTATCATTCAGGGTTTTCTGCACTGTGCCAAGCGCGGAACAAGCACCCGGGTAGTCTGCCAGCCGGCAGTGGCCTAGTAGAGATTTGATTACATTGTTTATTGTTGTTTGGTTTGTGTTGTTTTGTTTGCAGCTGAATACGGATGTGTGTTTGGGTGCAGTGGAACTTCGGGCTGCCTCAATTGCGAGAGTAATTTCGCAATTATTCGGACGGAAGCTACCTGCACCGGTATTGAGTGCTAGCGGAAATGTTTGATTGGGGAAGTGAGTTCTTTTTTATTTGCTCGAGAATAAACAGAACATGATCGAACGGGGATGAGTTAATATGGTGAAATAAAAATATTCGATTCTTCTAATGTTTCGTACTCATAAAGCTATTAAATTTGTTAATTAAATTATGCATTGTTTTAAAGTGTTATAAAACAGTTTTCGCACTACTGGTCATTACAAAAAAAAAATTGCACAGAATTCATTTTATTTTGAAGTTAGAATCGAGACGATAACATAGGTGTAGAGAAGTAAAAACTTGTGAGCAATTCTCACTAAAACAAGCCCTTCAACTAATATTGAAAACATCGAAAACAGATTGCACAACTTTACTTTGATTCGAATCGATAGACCGAAGCATCGCCAAAGAGTAGAACAGTTTTAGAGCAATTTAATAATGAAGATGGCGGCCAAACTCTAATGAGCGGCCATAATTTCGATCACTTCATATGAAAGCCGTCCCGATCAAACGATTATAACAAACTGGTAACACAAATATATCTGAGCTTGGTAGAAATAACAAAGCGTGTAATATTCTCGATATGCCAGAATGATAAAAAGTACAGAATTATATCTTATTCTGCTATTATACACCTGAGGCATATTTATAACAAAATTTGTTATTAAATTGACAAAATATTGTACATTCTAGCTTATTCTAATCTTTTTCTGCCAAAAACCTTACAAAACTTGCTATAATTTGTAATAATCAGTAAGTAATTTTGATAGGAATTTTGATATTTCAACTATTAACGAGACCAAGTTTAGAACACAAGTTGATACGAAAAGTTCGTCACAAAATGACAAGATTTGTTGTAATCCTGATATTTTTGACTGATCGGGGTACTACAATGATGTACTGTTTGTAAGAACTTTAATAACAAATTTCAGTGATTTGGCTCGATTAGAACATCAAAAACGGTTAAAAACTTTTCAAAAACCTATGCAGAATCCTGGGTCATGAGAGACTACAAATTCAAACGGAAAAATACTGAGTAATATTTTTGCTATATTTATTATCAATTTAGCACATTGATTTAAAAATTTCAAAATCTTGTGCAAATATTAGCTTAGACTAATGAAAATTGCTCTGCATCAAAATTATTTTAAATTAAGTTTTGAATTAAAATTAATTACTTCATCAATCAGAACTAGCGGGTTGATGCCCGCCGTTTTCGACTCGATTACGGTTCCCGCTCTTCTAATATTTTCCTGAAGGACGATATCAAAGAGCAGTTAGAGAAGTACGCCACCCTTTCTCTCCCTTTTTCACGACTCAAAGAGATTAGAGTGTACCATAGAACAATTTTCATCATTGGATTCATGTCCGTCGGTTTGTCTAAAAAGCGTATTGCGGTTTAGTTTGACATTACCACTCTCGGTCTACTACATCGTACGCAGCCTTAAAATCGATGTCTGGGCTAGTAATTTTCGCAAGAGTTTTGTGAGATCGCTTGAGTAGCTCTAATAAATCCCGAAGTATTCACTTCTATTACTTCGATTTCACATACGCAGTTTAAAAATGATTTTGTAGGATCTTGAATGTATTTAAACGAAAACTCAATTTCCAATAACAACAAAATTAGCCAAAGAAATGGTTTATTAGTAAAGTTTCAAAAACAACTGCACTTAGGAATGTTTTTAATTAGAACATTTCCATTTAAATAAAATAAAATAATAAAATTCGATGCTTGCTGTCATAACTTTACTTACACTACTTTTGCGGCGACAGACCGGTGATCGATTCAGTGCTGAATCTAGATTGCGTCGCTATGCCACTCGGTCTTGGGCTGCTATCCTCTAATCGTCTCTAACACGTATTCGTAGCCATGGGAGAATAAATGTCTTATAGAGTGCATATTTGGCACAGGTTCGCGAGCTGCGGAATCTTTGCTGGTTACGCAATCCATATAGGTCCTTTCTGCTGCCACTATTCACCTCTATATTTCACGGCTAACCCCATTGTAGCACCTCTCCAATGTACGCAGGTAAATAAATTCATCAACCACTTCAAATGATTCCTCATCAATCACCAACGCAGCACCAAAATTAGACGCTTTCTACCAGCTACCATGTACTTCGTTTTGGTAGAGTTGATGACGGGATCCATTCTCACTGCATCCCTCTTGGGAGCTCCGAAAGTCGTCAAAAATGTCGAGATTTCGATATCGTTCGCGAAACCCCTTCATATGAGACTTCGTAATGACGTTGCCAGCCCTCCAAATTGCACCTTCCAATGTGATGCTGAACAATGTATTTGACAACCCATCTCCCTACTTAAAACCATCTAAATTCACAGAAGCGTTCGATATCTCACCGTTAGGACATGACGCATTTTGTAAAACCGTCAAGGGTTCAGGAATTCACCTCCAAGCATAGTCAAACTCATTTTTCTTTACTGAACCGTACGCTGCCTTGAAGTATACATACAGATGGTGAGTCAGCAGCTTCAATTCTCGAAATTTAACGAGAATTTGTCGCAAAATGAACATTTGGTCTGTAGTGGAGCATCCCGGTCGAAAATGTCATTGGTATTCAATCACGAAAATTTCCTGCAACAACCTCAGTCTGTGGATGCGGGAGCCACGACAGTTGCTAGAGTCGAGGTAATGTCGTTTACAACACTTGGTCTCCTCCAATCAAATGCAGGTTACAGATAACAGGGACTGCCACAGTTTAGTACCTGATTCCGTTGATTGTCTTAAAGAAGCTTCTCGAATCGTACCAGGAAAAAAAGCCCGCCTCTGCCTTCGCAAGAGCACGCTCCCAGTCGAAGTCTTATTCCAGCGGCTCTAGCTGCTCGATATATTTCTCCGCTCTGACGCTTCTCACCCGCTGCCAACATGTGAACTCTGCCACGGATCTGGTGGATCGTACTGTAAATATTGCTCTACTGTTCGTTCTGGTCTCCTCTCATTCACTCATCTATCCGCTAATCAACTTTCTGCGAGTACTCCGCAGCCAGTCCTCCAAGTATATTAAAATAAAATATTATTTAAAAAAATCTAACGATTAAGTGCAGAAGTTCGTCAGTTGGTTTAGCTAGTACTTATGTGCTAGAATTCTACGAGAACGCATTTATTCCTGCAGTTTGTCACAGTTTTCAAACAGCTCCGGCGTTCCACAAGGCAGCAAATAACTGTTTATACTATTTTGAACGACGTATGCTTACTGCTGGATGTTGGTTTTAAGCCAGTATATGCAGACGATATAAGGTTGTGTTCAATAATACGCTCCATCGACGACTGTTGGCGGTTGCGAGAGCTTTTGGATTCGTTTGTTTATTGATGTCACAAAAACTAATTGAAGGTTAGCATTGGTAAGTGTCAAATAATGGACTTTCACCGCAAAACTTCACTATCAAATAAGCAACCAGCATTCAATCTACATTGTATTAACATATTCGCTAAAGCAGCAAGAAAACTTGATATTGTTTTCAATATTGCTGGTGATGTTATGTCCTGTACACTAAACAGTTGGCCGCGAAGTATGTGTATAAGAAACAGAAGGTCGAGTTCCGAATCAGAATGTAACACCAAGGCTTTTCTTTGTTTTTAGGATTGTAGCGCTAGCCTGTGCACTAAACAGTTAGCTGCGACGCGTCACAGCCGTAGTCAAGATGTGAGCTCTGGCTCGGTGCTTGCTGATATATCTCCACTGTTCGTTTAGGTCTCCTTGAACTTGCTCATCGATCCGCTATTGAACTTTGTGCGAGTACTCTGCAGCCACTTCTCCGGTTGATGTCCAACCGGATCTTTCTCGTTTACCTGGATTTCAATACGATGGTCAGCTGGGTGTGGATTTTGCATGATACGAGATAGTGATAGAGTCTAAGTCAACGTTTGGCTCTTTGAACGACCTAACATCTGTAACGCCAGTAAAGTACCAACCAATGATTAGAACATGGTCGATTCCAGAATAGACCATCTGGGTGTCTCCATGTGTGCTTTCGAATACTCCGGCGTGCGAAAAAAAAATATCCCAGAATAAGCCTCAGGCTATTGTCGTTCGCAATAGAGTGGAGTCTTTCTCTGCCAATTTCTGTACTTCCGCCACTGCACCTACAGGATAGCTTCCATTTACCTTCTCAGCCCTTTCTAACTTGGAAACTTGCGCTTGGCAGTTCAAGTGGAGTCCTTACATTCGAAGTACCAAGTTTACAATAATCGTTAGCCTTTTTATCGTTCGTAGTATTTTATAGGTTACCTTACTAGGGCTGCGATGCCTGGACTCGCGACAGTATTGCTATCTTAGATATAACTGGCACTGCATTTCATAATTCAGTTACTCGCTCCGGGTCAGACGATGTTGTACGCCGCCCCTCTTATGAAGAAACAACCACGTACGAACTATTTTCTCAGTCAGCATACGACCCCTATTGCTAATGAGAGTTGGTTCCCAACAAATTCAAAAAAAAATTTAATATCACTGACGCAGAACAGAATTAGTGAACCGCGAACTTCGGTTTTTCTTTAGCGTTTACAGATTCAGATGCATGCAACGTGCTTCATACGATGAAAGAGGCAATCCGGCCTGATCCAAGTTGAAATGTGCGTTAAAAATAACGGCATCTCCCGCCGGGGATGGTTTAAGCTGACTGATGACCAATAAGGAAGAATTCTAGGCGATTTTGGGAAATCTCATAGAATAAATAAACACATATTAGATATGCTGTTGGTTCATTTGATTCGTTGGACCTAACGCTACCCATCAAATCCTGTGCAAAACTCACGCCATCTTTTTACTCACTTTCAACCTGCTCCTGGTTTCAAATCCTGGTCGTTTTTGGATACCTTTCCTATTTTCTGGACCGCCCAATATTTTTCTATTGGGCGAAGTTCTGAAAGTTTGACAGATCAAAAACAATATCGTTTTTCATAATGACACGATGTCAGATCCGACCAAAACGTGGGAGCGGAGGCGCTTTTGGAGGTATACCCGGGAGGAGCCCGGGAATCTGCTTGGTGTCCAATTTAATGTACGTTTTGCTGTCTATTACGATCTTTTCTGGCTGCAACAACCACCCGCAGTACTGCTTCTTGACACTGAATTTGGCCACTGCATTCTGTGTATCGATTCGATTAGGCACCTTGAGGTCATGAAGTCTGACCCGCTTCATTATCTGCTGGACAAATCAGACGAAAGAAATGACCTTCTTGGTTCCCTAACGAATCTCTACGCATCTCGACGTCTGGAATGTCCACGAAATGTCCTCAGCACTTCGTGCTTAGAAGGCGATAATCAGTAGACAGATTGTGTCGAAAATTCGGTCTTGTAAACATAACATTCTAAACATTCTAAAGTTTTTCTCAAAGTTTAATCAATTTTTACTCATGCAATGAAAAGTTATACAAACAGAAAATGTAGATTTTTTTTCGAGTTTAATTTATCCTAGGAATTTCTTATAAAGTTCTCAGCACTTTCAATAAACCATTCAACGCAACTACTAAAATCATTTGTTTGGGATTGTATAAGTAAATCCATTTGGAATCAAAATAATTTCAATGATATTATAATTTATATATGCGGGTAGCTTTGGGGCCATCCACATACCACGTGAACAGCTTAATGGTGTGGAGGGGGGAGGGTATGTGTAATGTCCGCGGTTCATACAAAATTTTTAGAATTTATATGAGCAGTTGTTCACGGGGGGGGGGGGGGGGGGGGTTCAAAATCGCCTAAAATCTGTCCATGTGGATGGCCCTTCTTATCGATAGTAACCCAGAAATTTTTATGCCGTACCAAGATTCTTATTACATTGATTTTTTTTCGTATAATTTAATAACCCGGTAAAAAACCGCTTCTTTTCTGGGTTCTAACTGTTTCAAACAATGTTATAGTGAGCTTCGGATGCTGTTGGAGGAACGGTATTGCCGTTACGTTCACCTCCACTTCAATATGCTGTGAGTCTACTTGAAATTAAAGGCTTACATCGGCCTTCTAAGCTAGCTTCTAAGTAGGAATAACATTTTTGTAACTCTCTTCGAAAGACTGTAGTTTATTCGTGCGTGTAAATCTTACGACAAGAAAATCCTGCTCCTGGTTGGTCGTCATTCGTCGTCGGTGGACTTTTATGCTTAAAACGTTATGAGTCGAGTGACGGGAAAAATCGAACGGGTGGGGCGTATCGAGCCGTTGGAGGTTTTCGTGGGCTGATGTGGAAAGCAATTCGGCAATAGTTCTTGGTGTATATACCGTTGCCCTCCTGGCTATTTGTTCTCCGTTCTTTTAGGCCACCTTGATGAGAAGCTTTATGGGTGCCAGTGGTCCCGTTACTTTAAAATTTAATTAAGGTAAATTAATCAGCTAGCTTATTGTTCGTGTCTGACCGTGAAGGTTTTCCAAAATAGAAAAGTTAGTAGTTTGTACAAAACAGACAGAACAGAAGTCGTGGCATTATGTTCATCTGAAATTTCACCTGTAACCTTCATGTGTATCGCCTATTGATTTGGCATAATCGTTCTTCGCTTTGATCCATTCGTAATCATCACATATTCGACCTCTTTCCAGTCTTTTTTTCCTTCGCCTCCTTCGACCGTCGACACCCAACCATCCAACATCCCCGCCATTGAATTCTCGGGGTTTCTATGATCTAATCCGCTCAGCATCCTTTTCTTCGACTCTATCATGATCGTCTCACTGTCGAGCTGGATCACGCTATTGCTTATAAGCTAATCATACTGAGCAAAGAGTTACAGTCGAGGGAAAAAATGTACCAAGCGATGACAGTTTTTTTTTATGACATCCGCGAGCGTCCCTCTATGACAGTGTTGGTATTGGCAAAATAAAAACAACCGACAGATAAAATATGTTGCGACTATAACGTTGCCGTCTAGTTCCCCATTCAAGAATGTTTTTTCTTCGCTGTTCACCTTATTCCCATGTCGACGATAGCATGTATGGTTGCATATAACATTCGGTATGCGATGCACATATCCTTCAGTGCACAGCCGTTCTATTGCCAAGTGTGCTTTTCTTCGCACGATGGCTGTCGACAAGGTGCAGAGCAGTCATTATGCTTCTTTTTCCCACAGCCGTTTTTACCGTCACTGAACATCCATCATAAGCAAATAAAAAAAGAGGTCGGTGGATTCGCGCTGTTTGTGTAGTGCGGATACGAACGTCTGTATAAAAAACAGCTTTTTCTCTTTTCTATATTCACAATCCCGAAGACATCCTTCAAATAATGCCGAATCGACACACGGAGTACATTTTTCGTTTCCTTTTGTGATGCTCTGTTGCCAACACGTTCTCAGAGTGACTATCAGACTGCCAGCACGATAGGTATCACGAACAAACATCAACAGGAAAGAAAACCCTCAGCAGACAATAAAAACAGACTGTACCATTGGCATGCCTGGTTACAGTAAGGTCTTTTTAAAGCGGATTGCTTTCTTCTGTTACTCGAAAATGGTACAAGATATCGACCTCATACAATCACGATTTCCGTTCGATTAGGCCACGAGTGATCAAAATCACAAATTTGAAGTTTTTATTGAAATGGAACCAAACTTAGGGGGAAATTTGGGTCTAGAGCTCTATAGCAACATTTTACAAAAAAAAACTTTCTTCTACAAAGTTGTTACATTTGATAAAGCGCTAGTTGAAAAATTATCAAAAATTAAGGTGACCCAAAACTTCGATAATATCAAGTATCTAACTTATTCATCCTCACAAATAGGAGGAAAAGCTGTTCTACAATGTTGTAGCTCCGTTAATTTGTAAAATAATGTTTTTTTTTCTATCTTTGAAAACAACCGATTAATATTGAAAAAAAAAATGCATTTTGCGCTCTAACTTTTTTATTTCAATTTTCACCCTAGAACTGAACTTTTTAAGAGACACATTTTACAATGCTGACATCATGAATATCTTAATTCTACTCAAAGATATTAAAGTTTTCATGAAAAATATTCGTTTTTCTTTTGTTTGTTATTCTTTTTGGGGCAAACACCAAAAGTATCTTTCGGTTTTAATTTGAAGGGCACATTTGACTCTATAAAGAAATTTTTGAATACTTGTTATCTTTTAAATTTGAGTAAATTCAATTTAAAAAGATAACAAAAATTTCAATAATTCTATATATTACACTGTGCTACAAATGAAAAAAAAAAAATGCAAGAACTTCTGAAGTGACCTGGTGTAGGTTGTAGGTCTTGTTGAGTGTAACATTCGCTCATACTAGAAATTTTCCAAACACCCCCAAAACAATAGGTGTTGTCAATGAAAATATGTTATAATTATGCTGAGAAATGATTTGATAAAATCTAAGTATATGGTGGAAAACATCAAGTCATATCTTAGGCAATTTATAACAGATTTTCATCAACAACACCTATTGTTTTCGTTTAGTACTAAAAAGAACTTTTCAAATTTTACAGCAATTGAAGCTCCATCATTGCAAAAATGTGTGAAAAATTGCGAATAAATTTGGAAAAATGTGAAAATATTATAAACCATCTTATCTATTTTAAAACTATTCATCACATATAGGTAAACTCTTTAGACATATTTATATGTTTCAAGAGTTCTATTTTTCGCCTTCCCAAAACAGCCAAAATATAAAAAATTGGTTGAAAAATAACTGAATTTAACATAAAAATGTGAGCTAAGGTAAAAAACAGGGTTTTGACCATAACTAATAATTTTTGGGGTATTTGAAAAACTTAAAGTAAACGGGCAAGTAACATTTGACTAAAGCTACAACCCACACTAAGTCACATCAAAAGTTCTTGCATTTTTTCATCATTTGTAGCACCGTGAAATAAATGTGCGATAGAAGCCAAAAATTTTGATTTTCTGTATAAAATTATAACTTAGCCAAATATCAACCGATTTTTACAAAACTACTTTCAATTGATTCAGAATTGAATAAACTTTCAAAATTATAGTATATGTGTGGTATGCTTCTCACAAAAATAGACGGAAAATTGACAATTAATTTGAAAAATTGCGTGAAAAAGTCTAAAAAATTATATTTAAGCTCAAATAACTCAACATGTTTTATTGATATTACAATGAATCTGTATATATTTTGAAAGCTCTATTTGTCTTCTTTCTAAAACTGCCTTAATATTGAAAATCAGTTGATAAATGACTGAGTTAAAAAATATTATATGCGCCAACGTCCAAAAAATCGTATTTTGACCATAACTTCCGATTTTGGGGGTTTTGGAAAATTTCTAGTATGAGCGATTGTTACACTCAACAAGACCTACAACCTACACTAGGTCACTTCAGAAGTTCTAAATTGAATTAACTCAAATTTAAAAAACAACATATTTTCGAAAATTTCTTCATATATAGAGTCAATTGTTTTCATCAAATTGACATTAAGACATATTTGCTTAAGTTTCCCTCAAAAAGAATAACAAAAAATGAAAATGGCATGTTTTTTTATTGTTGTTTTCAAAGATATAAAAATACTCTTTTTTATTAAGTAACTGATAGTTAACGGAGCTATAACATTGTAGAACAACTTTTTCTTCTATCTACAAAGATGAAAAAGTAAGATACTTGATTTTATCGAAAATTTGAGTCACCCGAGTTTTTGATAATTTTTTGTATGCGTATGATAAAGCGCGTAACAATTTTGAAAAAGAAAAAGTTTCTTCAAAATATTGCTATAGAGCTCTAGACCCATATTTCCACCTTAGTTTGGTTTCTATACCATTGTGCAGTGGTAACATAAATTTACTGATAGTAAAATCCAAAAAAAATTATATGCGATAAAATATTAGAAATAAATAATATGACCCATTTTTCTCTATTTCTTGTGAAGTATATGCTCAATCTTCGCACTGCCAAAGAGAAATTGTGCATCACACATTTCGATGAGCTCACGATTTTTACTGACGAGTTAGGAATAATTTAGGAATAAAGCGTATTTTCGTGATCAATAATTTGTTTTAAGTCTAAATATGAAATATCTCGAAAACGAATGTTTTTAGAAAGTTAGTGACCATAAGCTTTGTGATTTGCAATGATTACAAGAACTATGTGACACCATTGGAATACCATAGAATGGGTTAAAGCAGATCTTTTTTCACAGTATTTTACTCTCTTTAGGTTGATTTCTCACTGAACAGTATTTATTTGAAATGAGTACTGGTATGTGCCCAAGATAACCGCTATGACTTTGAATGAATTTTTAATAGTTTACTTTATGGAATACTTGAGAGAATTGTTTATGGTCCTATGAGAAACGCGATGAAATTCATTTCTCATGAAATCCATACACTCTATAGAAAACATACTTTTATTCGATATTTACATGGGAACAAAAATTGCGATATTTCAGTTTAAAATGTATTCATTTTGGCTTAAGAGAAAAAATTTCCCAATTTAACTGTCATTTGATTATTGTTCGTAATTTTTTATTTGGATAGTTAAAAAAAAATTAAAAAATCAGGTCTGGAATAAAATTGTTATGTTATTTTTATGTAGATTGTCTGTAATACAATACTGGCATTGTATAATCATCGATATAAGAAAAATTTAATATACCCTTAGTAAATTCAAACAATCTTTAGCATGTAGAAACGTTTCAAATCAAATGTTGACATTTTGACGAAGGTAAAGAAATTTTACAGAAATGCACAAAGTTTTCTCAGATAGTTTTTTTTCTTCTACACTACCAAAAGCTTCCAGAAATCCTAAAAAAATGCTCTCCCGCAGAAAATGCTCAGTTTTCTATACCAAATACATATGCAAAATATCGTTTAGATCGAAAGGGTCATGGATTTACTTACGTGCAAATTACAAAGAAACAATCCCAGGTTATATAACTGATTCGTGTTTCACCATGTTCTGCGAGGTTTAATTGTTAAAATTCAGATTGGTAATAATCTTTAGTTTGAGATGCGTTCGAAGTTCTGTCCCATGTTGCTGTCTCGTGGAACCCAGACTCATGAAAATAAACCCAAAACATGTCTCGGTGAAGTTAGTTGTCAACTATTGCCTAAGTTTGAAATTTATCCTATCGAATTAAACGTAAAACTTTGATTGCAAACCTCCCAGTGCATCCCAGGTTACCCATCACTCACCCCTCGTTGGCAGCTGGCCAATAAACAATTTTCTCTATCTCATGAACCCGTCGGTACCACGATTCACCAGACGAAATCCAGTGTAAAAGTAGTTACATTTCCATAATCCCCTAGCGCGCGTACACCAGGCAAAGCAGCTTCGCAAAATATATATCGCGTTGTCACCAGGCCGCCTTCTCGGTTCGCGCTGCGACTGGAGCGCTCTGGCAGGCAAGAGCAAGCCGTGGAATCCCACGGTTTTTCTGCGAGCCACGTCCGCGGAGAAGCTTACTCCCGGAATCCTGTGCTTGTTGGGTCGTATGCCAATAATGGTACGGCTGAAAGGTCGTGCATAATTGACGTGGGTATGATAACGACGGGTTGTCGTTTTCGCCGGCTGGCTGCTGCAACCAAGGCGATGAGAAAAATCACTTCGGCATTAAAGTTTGAAAACTGATGGAAAGTTTTCCCGGTCGCCTTCCAACTTGCGAGTGTGTGTGTGTGTGAGAAAAAGAGTAGGTCGCGATGGTAGACGGTTGTCGTGCATTCCGCCGATCCTATCCTATTTGGGGCATCTGTGAGAAGCTTCTCCAATTGCTACAGTGACGATGACGATGATGTTGCTGTTCGGGAAGAAGTTTCCCGTGGCAAAAGGGTAAGCAGTATTGGTTCGGCACCAGCGGTCGTGATTCTGCCAGGTTTCTTCCGCGAAGCGAGAGAAATGGTTGATTAAAAATGCATAAGTTGAGGTTGTGGAAAATGATAAAAGGGTTAAGGAATTTAAATAAGAGATACACATCATCGTCGTCTGCGCTGACAAGGTCGTTAGATATGGATGGAGTTTGCCAGATGACAAAAATACTGCGATTTTCCGACAAGGGAATTACTTTGAATTTAGCAGAAATGGGTGGTGTTTGTGTTTATGCGGGCGCGTGTATGTGTGTGTGTGTGTGTGTGTATTCTTTATCTGGAAATTTTCGCAGTGAACGGGAAATTAAAACCAACACAACAGCTGTGTAATGCTTTGGGATTTGGGCACGAAATGGTGCTGTGGATGTCAGCATTAATCCCAGCGAAAAGTTTCCTTAACACTAAAGTTCATCGTCGATTTAGCGGAGAATTGCGTAATCGGAAACAATAACAAAAACTCGGAAGGAGAACTTTTTAAGCTAGAAGTTTGCCGTTGTTGTTAATTGACCTTCCAACCAAGTGAAGACAGTAAAACACCCCGCAAACGGACGCAATTGTTGAAATCTCGCATAAAATTCCATACTCTCCGATCATTTGACCAACTGTTTTGTGAAGTTCAAGATGAAGTTAACATTTTCCCGAAAATCCAGCGTTACTTTCTCGACCATTGTAAATAGTCTATCTAGTTTTAATGCATCCTATCGTTTATTTCTGTCTAAGCGCCAACTCTACTATAAGAAAACATTAAAACGTACTACCTATATCTAAACGAATGCATTTTAACGAGTTGCAAAGCCGAAACAAAGTCACTTGAAATTCAAGCCAGCGCTAAACTTAAAAGTGAAATAAAAACATGACTTCCGAATGACAGTAGGGGAACTACCCGAAGTATTTTCGGAGAGCTGAAAACACTGGAAGTCGCTTCTTACCATAAAGTGTTGATTGTACCAACAATAACAGCCATAAACAACAACAAAATAAAAAAAATACACGAAAAAATCACACGAGAAAAGACACAAACAAACCACTGAAAAGTAATCAAAAATAATGAAAAACTTTCTCTTTCTTCTTGCGCCCGGTGCTTGGTTTCCTTCTTCCTTGTTCTTCCCTCCCCCTGCTAGCATGGCACTTTGCTACTCTTGCCCTTAACTTTATCTACCAAGGTAACAGCCTCACTGTGGCACCAACCCGGCGGCGGCGGCGGCGGTAACTGACTGACAGGCTGCGGGTAAACTCGGGGTTCCCAACCAACCATAGTGGAAAACAACGGTAGCAAGTTTTCCACGAACCCGGAGTGCATCCATTCCGTCAGTCAGATAATAATCAAAACTAATATAACGAAGAGCAAAAAACACCGCCGGGTGGCGTTCAGCGGCGCGCAGAACTGATGCAAATTAAAACCAAATTGGAAAACAATACTTTTGTTTTCCCCGCAATTATAAGCTATGAATACCGGAGTGGAAGACCAACAGATAGTAAAGCGAAGCATAAGAAAGTGAAAAAAAAATTAATGATTTTGAAACTTTTTTGTTCCGAAACCAGTTGCAAAGAAGATTGAAAACAAGTGCCGACTATTTAGCGAAGAAACAAAACAAAAATACACCACGGGGCTAAAGGGAAGAATTATTATTCATTATTGTATCACGTACAAAAGCGAACGATAAGATGAAAACAAAACCAGAACAGAAACCGCGAAAGGCTAATGAATTTAGGCTTCAACACGCGAAGCAAGGCAAGACTGTTGACTCTAACGAGATTTTAGAAGCCACCCTCAAAACAAGAAAACCGAACGAGCTCAAAACACACGCACGTTACACGCGTTCGTTATCCGCCCGCGTTAGGCTCACAACAATAAAACGAAAGCTCGACTAGGCAAGAAGTTACCATTCAAACAAACATAGAACAAAAAAAAAAGCCAGAAACCCAAACCAGATAAAATTGTACGGCTATGAGAAGATGAAGAACTGGCAAAAGCAAAGCGAACAAAAGAAGAAAAGAAGAAAATGCAAAAATTGAAGGGTAGAGAAAATTGATATTTAAACAAAAGTGTAATTTTATAAAAAAGGAAACAAATGAACACGAATTATACAAAAGCAGTTTCCGGTGTTTTCTGTTGTAGAGCTTAGAAAAGAAAATCTTTAGAGATTGGTTGAGAAATGAGAGGAAAAGTACTCATGACTTATTTTTGATGACAAATTCGTGTAAATACACAAGAACAAACGTAACTTAGTGGTTCAATGCCAAATAAACATTTTATATTTTTGATTTCACATATTGCAAAGCAATTTAATATTTGTGGTTCAATTAAGCACACTTTAAAAGCTGTTTGTGTGTTGTGTGAAATCGGAGTTGGATTTGAGATTTATTTCTTGTTATATTTCTCGGAAATGAAGATTTTTTTAAAAAGTTTTGTTTTGTTTGTGATCGTTTACTGCTTGAGACGATCCTAAGTTTTTAATTGAAATAATTTTCTTTACTGATCATGCTCCAGCCTATTTGGTGATTATGAGTAAAATTCAGATACTTCTTCGGTAGTTTCCGGCTCTTTAAGTTATTGTCGGTAAAATATAAAATTATTTTATCGTTTACCTTTTTTGGCGTTTAAAAGTGACGATTGGTGACCCTGAACTAAATTTAGGTTTTTTTCTTTGTTGATTATAACGGTCTTTTGAAACGCTGCTCGATGATTATATACTGAATTTGCAATGTTTATGACGTAGAACTACGTCCTACGGTAACAAATATTTGGATACAAATAAAAAAACAGTAAACATCAGCAGCGTCACGGAAATTGTCCACTTTTAAATGCATTGAACTCGTTCAGTTTCCAGCTGGTTTCCTTTTTTCTTAGCGGTGCCGCGTTTGCTTGCTCACAGTGTGTGCGGAGCGGAGAATAACAAGAGAATCAGAATCATCCCCTGTCATCGGTTATTGTTATTTATTTATTTGGCATTCCGTCATGACATAGCCTGATGAACAAAGTTTTCCAAATTCACTCGGTAATTAGCTGTTGCTCTCCAATACCTGGGACACCGTGTACTCTCCACCAGATCTCGCTCCACCTGGTCTACCCATCTTGCTCGCTGCGCCCCTGGTCGTCTTCTTCCTGTCGGGTTCGAGGCAAACACCATCTTCGCAGGGTAGTTGTCCAGCATTCTTGCAACATGCCCTGCCCAGTGTACTCGTTCAGCTTTAGCAACTTTCTGAATACTGGGTTCACCGAAGAGTTGCGCGAGCTCACGGTTCATTCTTCATCTCCATATTCCGTTCTCCTGCACGCCGCCAAAGATCGTCCTTAGTACCCGTCGTTCGAAAACTCCGAGCATTACCAGGTCCTCCTCGAGCATTGTCCACGTTTCATGCCCGTAGAGAACAACCGGTCTTATGACCGTTTTGTACGGGTTACACTTCGTACGAGGGCTTAGTCTGCTCGACCGCAGTTGCTTGTGGAGCCCATAGTAGGCACGACTTCCGCTGATAATACGCCTCCGGATCTCACGGCTGGTATCATTGTCCTCGGTTACCAGTGAGCCAAGATAGACAAATTCGTCGACTACCTCGAACTCATCGCCGTTGATCGTAACACTACTGCATAAACGATGTCGGTCGGCTTCAGTTCCGCCGGCTAGCATATATTCCGCTTTAGACGTATTTATCTGCAACCCAATCCTTGCTACTTTCCGTTTTAGTCTGGTGTACTGTTCTGCCACCGCCGCAGTTGTTCTACCGACAATGTCCATGTCATCAGCAAAGCAAACGAATTGACTGGATTTGTTGAAAATCGTACCCCGCGTGTTGATGTCCGCTCGATTCATTACACCCTGAAGCGCAATATTGAATAGCAGGCAGGAGGGACCATCACCCTGTCGAAGCCCCCTGCGGGATTCTAATGAACCCGACAATCTACCCGATATCCGCACACAGCACTGCGTCCCATCCAACGCAGCCTTTGTCAGTCTAATCAGCTTCCCCGGAAAGCCGTTTTCGTCCATGACCTTCCATTGCACTATTCGGTCGATAGTGTCATACGCGGCTTTGAAGTCGATGAATAGGTGGTGCGTGAGGGTTCTGGTTTCGTCGTAGACTGTCCTTCCACGAAGCCGGCCTGATAACTTCCTACAAATCTGTTGGCGGAAAATGATTTGGGAAAGCACTTTATAGGCGGCATTCAGGACGGTGATCGCATGATAGTTCCTTCGTCCAATTTGTCACCTTTCTTATAGATAGGACAGATAACCCCATCCTTACACTCCTCCGGTAGCTGTTCTGTATCCCAAATTCTTGCAATCAAACGGTACAAACAAATGGCCAGCTTTCCGGGCCCATCTTTATAAGCTTTATTGTTTTTTAGCTACTTCGCCTATTGTTGGGGCTGGCACGTCTTCTACATTTGTTGTACCGGCGGGATCGCTTTCTCCGCCGCCATGGTCTCTTGCCCGGGCGCCATTCAGGTGTTCATCGAAGTGTTGCTTCCACCTCTCGGTCACCTCACGATCGTCCGACAGAATACTACCATCTCTATCCCGGCACATTTCGGTTCGTGGCACGAAGCCTCTGCGGGATGCGTTGAGCTCCTGATAAAACTTTCGCGTTTCGTGAGAATGATGCAGCTGTTCCAGTTCTGCATACTCATCCTCCAGGCGGCGCTTTTTCTCCCGGAAGATTTTGGTTAACTGTAACTTCTTCTGTCTAAGTTTTTTCACGTTCTGACGCATCTTCGCCGCCCGCGCAGCATTCTTCTCATCCATCACCCTCCTACATTCGTCGTCGAACCACTCCTTCCGTTGGGTTCGTCCCACATGCCCGATGACGTTCTCCGCTACGCTGTTGATGGCTGTTCTAATGGTGTTCCAACAGTCCTCGAGAGGAGCTTCCTACAGCTGGTCCTCTTCCGGCAGCGCAGCTTCGAGCGAATGCGCGTAGTTTTCCGGCGACGTTAGGCTGCTTCAGTCGCGCGAGATCTAATCGAGGCGGGTGTCGGTACCGAATGTTAACAACGGAGAGTTTTGGGCTCATCTTAACCATCACCAGGTAGTGGTCCGAGTCGACGTTAGTGCTCCTATAAGATATGACGTCGATGATGTCTGAGAAGTGCCGACAGTCAATCCGAACGTGGTCGATCTGTGTTTCTGTCTGATTTGGTGCCTTCAGGTGTACTTGTGTAGAAGGTTGTGCTGTAGGCAGGTACTACACACGGCCATGTTCTTGGAGACGGCAAAGTCGATGAGTTTTAGGCCCATATCGTAGGTCAGCTGGTGCGCGCTGAACCTTCCAATCACCGGTTTGTATTCCTTCTCCTGGTCGACCTGAGCGTTAAAACCCCGATGACGATCTTGATATTACGTTTTAGGCAGCGGTCGTACTCACGCTTCAACTGCGCGTAGAATTCATCCTTGTCGTCTTCGGTACTTCCGAGGTGAGGGCTGTGCACTTTTATGATACTGATGTTAAAGAAATGGCCCTTGATTCTCAACCTGCACATTCGAGGACTGATTGGCCACCGCCCAATCACCTGTTTTCGCATCTCGCCTATCACTATGAAAGCTGCCCCGGGCTCATGCGTTTTGCCGCAGTTCTGGTAGATGGCATGACCATTCCGAAACGTACGTACCATTGAGCCCTGCCAGCACACCTCCTGCAGCGCTACGACGTCGAATCTGCGGGATTCAAATACTTCGGAAAGCACTCGTGTGCTCCCTTGGAAATTGAGAAACTGGCAGTTCCACATCCCGAGTTTCCAATCGTTAGTCCGTTTTCGTCGCATGGGTCTGTGCCGATTGTTACAGTCCGAATTGCTTTGTTTCGTTCATTACTTGTGAGTGTTTTACGGTGGCGGCTTGTAAGGCCTGCGCACCAGCCCCCTGTCTCGCCGGAGGACCATCGTGCACAACACTGTTTAGAGTCCCACGTTTGCACGAGGACGGTAAACGGCCGCCCCTACCTTGGAGTACAGACGCCGTTGTGAGCCGCTCCTAACATGGAGGACAGACGCTCGGAAACTCAAAAGAGCCCTCCTTCCATATCAGCATACGACCAAGTTCCCACCGGAGTTGGTTACCCGATTTTCCCTTGGTTACTCGTATTCCAGCTGGCACCGCGTGGAGGTCGGGATAGAAGTGGCTGGATAAGAGGCTAAGGACCACATGTGGGGTCTATTTTATTCCAGTAGGCGCGCTTGGCCCCGATGGTATGCATTATCCAGCTGTTCAGCCAGCCGTGTCATCGGTAAGAGGCAATCCAGAAGAATGCTAAAACAAACAAGTTTGTCACTATTGTTAGAAATATCAAATATTCAAATGACCCAAATCATAATTGAAGAAGTTTATTTATTTTTCCGCCACTCGCCAAAACGCCAATACGTCTTACGCAAGAGAGTTAAAAACCGAAAACATCGAGAGCATCACGAAAATTGCCGAATTCCAATGATTGTAACTCAGTCAGATTCTAGCTCCACTTTCAAATTGCTTGGACTATATTTAGATCTGCACATTTCATAATTTGCAACGTAAGGAAATTCCAATGTGCAGAGAAGTCCCCTCCCCCCCCCTTTCTCACCTTCCTTTATTTCACTACTTTCGCAAACCCGCGTAGTTTTTGCGTTATTCCTCTTCGTAGGTATTTAGGAGACAGTCACGCGAATTTTTTCATCATTCAGGTGGCAGTTTTGTTTATCATTGAATTTCCAAGCTTAGGTTTATCTCTTACTGGGCTTTGAATCGTTCCCGGTAGGGCGAATTCATCGTCGGTTGCGTACTTAAAACCCATCTGGCTCTGCATTGGAGTACCTTGCTGCAGAAGTGTTCGAATTGGCTGGGAACACTGCTAGAGATAACTATGAACCGAAAATCATTCCGCGTCGTCGGCGGTTGGCAAGGAATTGAGCTTCTTCCCAGCATCACTATCACCCATTGTTCTGCCGAGTATCCTAGTTTTTCTGCATTGTGAAACCGCTAAACCAGCACCAAAGCCCCTAATTCGAGCAGTTTGCACATTTGGTTTTACCGTGAAACTTACAAAACGTTTTAATTTTGCCGGTGGCTACTAGACTTTTTCCACAAATATCGGTACGTAAGAGTAAACATCGCAATCTCAACTAATTACCGTGAACAATTGGCCGGAATGGGCTGAATCTGGCCTCTAAAGTGTAGCGCCTCGAAAAATCCCGGTTTTTGCTTTTTCTAGTGTCAACGGCGTGTGTCAAGCAGGGTTGCCAACTATACAGATTTTTCTGTATTATACAGATTTTTTGACCACGATACAGAAATGATACAGAATACAGAATTCATACAGAATTTTGATTTTTAATACAGATTTGTACAGAATTTTAGCAATCGATTTTTTTTATTCTTGCACACTTAAATTTTTTGCCGGATCTCGGTAATTTTTGCTGAGAACGGCACCACTGGGTGCTCGGTTAGAAAAAAAATGACAGCTGTCACATTTTTTCGAAAATCTCGGTTCAACTGAAGTTTCGGCACAAAATATTAACGAGCCGAAATATCAGTTAGGTGAACCGAGATTCACGAAAAAATGTGACAGCTGTCATTATTTTTTTAACCGAGCACTCAGTGGTGCCGTTCTCGGCAATAAATTACCGAGACCCGGCAAAAAATTTTAAGTGTGTGCTTATTTTCCGTCGATCTGGTTCCGCCACTGGTGGAGGCGACTCCACCCAGGACTCTAACTTACGACCCGTTGTTCAACGGACCGGCGCCAACGGCTTTACTTCCTCATGCGATGGAATGCGTGATTCCAGAGATTTTTCGCCTCAGAAAATCTCCCGGTGTCGGCTAGGACCAAACCTTGACCAGTTGGGTTGGTTGTGGGTGAATCACGCCACCCCACAACCATCGACACCTATGTCGGCGTTGGGATTCTAACCCAGGCGTCGAGCGTGGTTGTTCGAGTTCTGCTGGGCGTCTGGCATTTACTAAGCAGGAAATTCCTTTTGTTTGATTTCTTCTGGACATTCGACATTTGGCTAAGCGGGGAAGCTTTGAAACAAAAATACCGGATTCTATTGCCTCTCTAGCAAAAAAAAAAAACACGGTTATAGACCCGAGTTTTCTTTCAGGAATTTTACCCAACCTTCTTACGGTTCCAGCCGAAGTTTAAGGTTGTATGCCAAGCCCAGTTACCCCAAACCAGAGCACTTGTAGGCACACGAACAAAATACAGAAAAATACAGATGTTTTTACGGGTGCATACAGATTTTTCAAAATAAAATCTGGCAGCTCTGGTGTCAAGTTGTGAGCCCGTGTTGCCACCATTACAGCAGCAGGCTGGGCTAGCATACAAAAATGTTCAAATTGATGATTCTGTTGACTTTTATGGCATAAAAATAATTACGAATTTGGTAAACAAATCTCTACCTGCAACTGTAATCCAGTAACTTTCAACAATATTTTCGAATGATTTAAGTCAGTTAAACAACGTTTATCCTCAAAGTTACTAAACAATCTATAAAAAAGAGAACTATCACTGAAATCTATTGCACCTCATTCAGCAACCATAGCAGCTGAAACAGACCTCGTCTACCGACCCAGGAGCCTACGAAATCGGTCCACAAAATTGAAAGATGAATCCAAAATTGGAGTAGGTGTTCTTCAAATCAGTCTGTATCAACATATGCTTCAGGTTGTCCTGATCCACTAAGCTCCATCGTCAGGTCGGTAACGAAGCGACATTTTAATCTCCGTCCAACCAGCTTTGTTAGATTTGCTCATCTTGCCCCCTAAAGTGTTCAACGCAATACAAAGCACCGAGTAAGTTTTGGAAGTCGTTGGTTTATCTTTCTTTTACTGTCGCTGTGGATGGCAGGGACCATTGGGATACAAGATGGCCTTGTGTTCACATGTATGATAGCTTCCGTAGTATCCAACATTGATGAGTATATACGAGAATTGATCCAGCAAAAATCGTCCATCCTATCCTCGGTAAATTGAAATTCAGAACAGTTTTTCACATCTCATTCAGAATAGTTCTTAATATCTCACATTCTGGATTGTTATGAAGTGCACTTCAGAATGACCTCAATCCTCTTCTACTCCGTTTCATCAATCGACCAATAAGCGACAAGTATATCGACCAAGTGCCAAGTTTCCAAACGTTTTTTTTTTTTCATTTGCCTAGGTCTATACCGATTGTTCCGATTCATATCATTCTCTGGATTGTTCGTAGTATCTTAGTATGGTCAAGATTAACCACGTGGTTCCTCATAAGCTGTATTTGTGGAACATCAATATTGAACATCTGCCTCCATGCAGGCGTTAAAATATCCAGCCAAGGTCGGCCAATTAATGGAACCTTTGAGCATGAAAATTCTTTACTCTCACAAACGACCAATTCTAGTTGCACACCACGTGCACTTCCTGGCAACCTAACCTCAACCATTACCTGCCCCTTGATTTTATCACCAGTCAAGGTTAAGAACGTTTCAGAACATTCTTGCAAAGTAATTTCACTGAACAAAGATAAATACCTTTCCAACGGCATGACTGAAGCGCTTGCACCAGTATCGACTTCCATGAAGACTGATTTCTCTTCGATAATAATTTCCATTTTTACTGTGGGACTTACCGTACAAGACCTACTTACAGTATTGACTATTCCAATAGACTCGGACGGACGATTGACCTTCTCGATCCATTTCATAGCGAAGAACTCTTCCTCGCTATCCGTCGTCTCTTGCTTAACCTTATGAATTTTCGACGATTTTTTAAAACGCTTTTACCAACCTTCTTCGACTTCGATCGATATACCAATGATGTATGACCTTTCTTCCCGCACGCAAAGCATTCCCAGTTCCGTGCTGGACAGTCCTTCGGTTCATGATTTCTACCACACAAATGACACGTTTTATTCACTTCATATTTGGAAAATTGCATGTTCTTTTCTTTCTTGTCACGTGGCTGCCTGGTACCTAATCCCTTTACTTCGAAGTTGTGTGAGTTATCGGACTCAGCTATTTCATGATTGAACGCTAAATCACATGCTGACTGGAACTTCAGGTTCTTTTCCTTAAGGAGAATAGCCCGCAGTCCTGAACTTTGGATTCCGACAACAAATCGGTCTCGCAAAGCATCATCTAAGAAGGCTCCGAAATTACATGACTTTGCGAGAGACCAAAACATGATGCTCAATGCCTCTTTCAATCCAAGATGGCGACTTCCGGTTTCTGGGAAGCCATCTAGAACTGTGGAAAACGCTCACAAACCCCCCAATGTTGGTATTTTCGAAGCAAAAATGACTCTCAAGAACCGGTTATCGGTGTCTGACGATACTTTGAAACTTGGGCTGCCGACTTCCGGTTTCTGGAAATCTGCGAAAATTATTTATTGAATTATATACTTGGCAATATGGGAATTTACGGAATCGGAAAGACGTCGTCATACGAAAATCGATCATATATTTCCAAATATTGGCCTTTTTTTAAACGTAGTGACGAAAGCCGAAAATTGGCTTTCATTCAAATGTTTTTAGAGAAGTGTCTCAAAACATCCAACCTGTTTTGATCCGTTTTTGAAACGATTTCTTGACATATTTCTTGCATAATTTGATAACGGAGAGTCCAATCTAGCGTTTTGGATAAAAAATATGTTTGGAAAAGTTGCTGAAGCTCAACTATTACCGAATTAAAATTTGATTAATAGCATCGATCAAGTAAGATAAGAGCTCCTAAAATCCAACTATTTATTTAAAAAAAAGTTTTGTATGTATGTATGTATGGTACAGCATAACTCTCGAATGACTGTACCGATTTTAACCAAACTTGGCATACGTGTTCTTTGTACAGACCCCCCAAAGGAGGAGAAGGTCTTAATTGGTCAGAAAATAAAGTTTTTTAATGCATTAAAGGTAGGGTTTGCAATCCCGGGAAAGATTTCCCAGGAATTACCTTTTCCCGGGAATAGAAATATTGATTCCCGGGATCCCAGGATTCTTGAGCTCCTCGAAAAATTTGCCATACAATATTGCAAGAAAACTAAATATCGTATCAAAACATGAAACTTATGTCGTAAAAGTGTAAAGCAGCTTTGAACAGTGCATGATACGAAGCAAATATTTGCTTGAAATGATGATCAATATTTGCTTCCCGTGTAATATCGAATTATTTGCTTAAATTATTTGTCAAAAATATATACTGTCTTATCCAGTAAACGAAAAATTAAGCAAATATTCGCTTCGTCCAATTCGCTTGATTTTTTTTTCTTTGTTTATCGACAAAAATTTTTGAAACCTGTGAATTGATAAAAAAAAATTAAACCCGTAAATCAATGCGACCAGAAATCTTAAGCAAAGTTTTACAGCATGGAATTACATTATTCGGGCTTAACGAAAACTTGTCAGCGGATCTGAGGCGATTGTTCGACGGCATAAAAACCCTGAAACCTAGTTGTCTTCTAACATTTGCTACAAAAATCAATCATGAATTCCTGGAGTGAGCCTAAATAAGTTTTTTTCCAATCCGTTTTCTTGCGAATTGATAATGAAATCGTGAACAATTGTTTGATACCTTTTATTAATAAACTCATTTTTTGCAATCTGCAAGATTTTTTTTCTATTCCCGGTCCCCGAGAATATTGCAAACCCTAATTATGAGAACTTTCTGAATGAATACGATAGTTTTTAGGCCTTTGGTCATGTCTGGAGACCGGAAATTGATTTCCAGAGACCGGACCATGATGTCGAAAAGAGGAAGGGGCAGCTATCAAGGAGGGAGGAGGTCTTAATTTATAAGAAAGTCAGGTCTTTTAGTGCCCTATGGAAACTTTTTGAAAAGGTACGATAACTTTCATGCCCTTGGTCGGTCATGGTCAGAAGTTGATGTCTAGGGACAGGAATATGATTTCCGATGTTTTTCTAAAACAAAGATGGCTTTTGGTTTCTGGGAAGCTGTATACAACTGTAGAAAACGTTCACAAACCTCCAAACATTGGTATTTCCGGAACCAGGATGACCTTTAGAAACCAGAAATAAAAGTCCAACGCCATTTTTTAAATTCAATATGGCGACGTAAGGTTTTAGAATTGTATATTTTCGATATCAAGATGGTGCAAATTTTTCAATCGTACATGGCGGATTACATTTTCTGGAAAGGTTACTAGAATACAGAAAAAGGCTTGAACGTTATATTAAAATGTTGTTTTGAAATCAATTCCGCGATTTCTGCTTTCTCTCAAGCTGTGTAAAACTGAGTAAAATGGTTAAATAATGTCAATATTTCTACAAAGAAAACTATGTTCAGCAAATGACAACGGGCGTCCAACGCTATTTTCAAAGAAGAAGAAGAAAAATATTCAAATACTCCCTGATATTAGGTTCATATGTCAGAGCTGACTCCGCAAAACCGGAAATTGGTGTCCGAACGTTTAGTATAGTGATGGTTGTTTTTCTACATTGGAAGTTATTCAAAATTTGAGGAAAATGTAGAAATAGTGTCCGTATCTCCAAATTGTTAAATAATTCATGAATATTGATGTTCAACTATAAGGATGATATTGAAATTGTTTACAAAATAAAAGTAAAACGAGATCGCGATAGCAAGCAATAATTTCAACTATCAGAGGTAAGCTTAGGCTATTGATTATGTAATTTCAGTGTAATTTGAGTTTATTGTAAGTTAATCACTACCCGTCGAGGATGCTGATGAGGCAATGCATTTTCCAACGGAATTTTTGAACTCACTCGACCCAGCTGGAATGCCTCCGTATCGATTGTTAATCAACGAAAAAGGTGGTATATAAGCAAGTTCATAACAAGAATAGAAATATTATTTGAAATGATGGGTTGGAAAAAATATATGGAAATATAGAAAATCATAGAAAAAGCAGAAATTTTCACACGAGTAAGGCCGGGTACATTCAGCTAGTTGGTTTCCGTTCGGCAATCACGTTCACTGTTGAAGCGAAATGATTAGCCAACACGGTCACCAGCTCTTCATACTTTTTCGTTTTTGGGCTATCGGGGATCACTAAAGATTTCAGGATTTTATAGGTGTCCGGCCCGATTAGAGTGATAAGCATCGCGACACGCTTTACTTCCACCACATCATTTAACTCGAAAAAAAGCTCCAGACGCTCTTTGTACTCTTCGAAACACTCACCAGGAACATATGGTTCGATACTTTCAATCATTCCTCTACTTTTCACTAAGCCTCCCGAATGTTCACCGATATTTCCACTATCGCATTTTAACATACCTTCACGACCTCGTGATTGGTTTTTAGGACTGACTTCGAACACGCGGTACCGATTTTAACCTCGTCGCCAAACTATTGCGTATGTAGAGGAATAAAACACAGCAGATTTCTTGATCAAATTTATTCAACAGTCAATGACAAAAAAAGGCTTAATCTAATATGTACAGGGTTTATATAGTAATCGTACCGGAAATAAGTAGGTAGTAGTTTACAATATTCAATATAATATAAATAATCAAGAGAGCATCAACCTGACATCTTTGAACACTTCTTACTATAATTATGGTATCAATCTAGGGTTACTAACTGAATATATTTCAGTGTGCTGTCGACGAGGATGCCAGAGCAGAGGGGGGCAGGGGGAGACTGAAGAGAGCAGTCCAAGACCGAGTTTTGTGGAGACGTGTTCTGGATTCGGCATAGGATCTTAACGATATGTCGTCATAAAAGTAAAGTAAGTGAGTAATCTTTCTAGGGTTGATGAATATATTTTCTATAAATTCCGTTGAACAATAAATGTTTCTGTTTACGAAAATTGTTTGATTTTTTAATTATTTTACTATATAATATATAATATATATTTTACTATATAATTTGCATTCTAAGTTAACAACATTAATCTCATTAACATGTTTTGTCTTTAACTGTTAATTATACTACTGATTCCGTAAATTGGCTATCGTTTCATGGTTTCTGATTCCTCGTATTCAACTCCAGAATGCTACTGCAGAGTGTCCGTTCCGTTCACCAATTCAACTGTGTTCTGTTTATTCCGCTTCCCGCCACATCCAGTTTGGTGCTCGCATTCAACCGAGCCTGCATGAAACTCTGCGCGGGCTCTCGCAAGCCAGACCGGAAATCCGATTTCCACTCGTTGACATTCGTTCAAACAATTACGCATAATGCGCTGCCAGCGGAAAAGCTTATTTGCATCATGTGCGGTGCTGCCGTCGAACGCAATTGTCGCCCCTTTATGGGGACCAAATATTCACCGATGTTAGCTTCGATCCGGGCCGTGTACTTCTTCAATCGTTGGAAATTTCATTAACAACTAGTTTGAAATTATTTATGTTGGATGCAGGAAGAAATATATTAAGGTAAAATAAGATAAAATTTACAAATATTTCTATCATATTGGGCACTTTCATATATTATATATTAAATGTAAAAACTAGCAAAATTTCAGGTATTCGTAAAAAATTTCTAAAGACTCTAAGCTGTTTTGCAGAAATGTTAAATGTTAACTTGCTAAGTTATTTCTCAGGATAGTTTTTCAAATATTGTCTGTAATGCTTGTGGATGTGGTTCAAACACCTACATGTTATTGAAAATAGTTTAATATCTATTGTGAATTTTTTTCAGGCAGAGATCAACCTGATATCAACACTAATTCCAATAAAACTACATCATCATTCAAATACAATATTCCAGTACAGCAAAACATGTTCTTTAATGTTGCGATGCAGAATTAAGCTGAAGTTTAAATATTGGTTTTTTAGATAAACAAAAAATATTATTATCTCATCATATTTGCCCGCCAGTGGAGCGCAAAAAGGCAATCCAAATTGAACTTCATCACCCCGGCCGCCGCCGATGATGGCGCGGTGCGATGATTGCCGAACTAAATTAATATTACTTGCAGCCAGCCAGTAGGATATCGCGAAACGCAATCAAAACGATGGAACGCAAATGATATTTAAATCAATTCGATTAAGTCTGTCAGTTTTTCACTTCGCCCTCGGGGCATCTCAAGCTGCCGGATTTTGCAGCACGGAATGCAAATGCCTTCAGGGAGAGAAGGGCGAAAAGCATTCGCTCTTCCGAACGAGTGCAATCCGGGCGACATTCGACATTGACTGCAACCGAACTTCTCGCTGTCTCTCGTCAGTAGTAAGTAGTAAGTTCAACCTCGTTAAATCCGGATTTTTTCGTCGCTGACGGATTCCGAGAGGACAAAAAATACTACCGCATCAAATCAAATTTATTCTTCCGCTCCGTGTGTTGGGTTGTTATTTTCATCATTCATTAGAAACGATTCCGAAGCACTTCCTTGCGAACAAACCATCCCGTATCCTTTCGAGCGTGCATCTAAGCCGAAATCACTTTGCTCTCGGGAGTTTTCTTCACTCCCCCGGTATCGAACTTAGATACCGACGACAGACAAGATTCGATATACAGAGAGAGAGGAAAATCAATTTGATATGACAGAAAAGTTCGTTAAGCTTAATTCGATTCGATCTTATAGCATTTACTACTGTTGTGCTTCGTCGTTACGCAAGCTTACGGTTGAATGCTCTGTCGATGCTTCGCAGATAAGCTTTTCTAATTGGCATATGGAAAGTTTCGGATTATCGGAACATGAACCAACGGAATGCTCCGGCAGTTCCGCTCTCGGGCTGCTCAATTGGGCGATCAAATTGACAACCTAGTGTTACAATCTTGAGATGCGTTATCCACTGGACTAATTGCTTCAAATCACTGGGGATTGGAGGCGGCTGAAGGACAAACCACTACTGGCTATGGCTCTGGCAAGACTGTGTAATTTAGGTACTCTATGATAGTCTAATTAATCCTTCCTGCTTCGATCGACGAAGACAGTCGCAAACAGAACTGCTAGATTCGGCTTCCAGGATTGGGTGAATGAACGTAGGCACAGTCGTATGCACGGGATGGGCTTTGGGGATTTTCTCAGGGAAAAATATATAATAAACAGCGCATGAAAAATAATCAAACTATCTTCAATTCAAGTTGACAGTACATTTCCCAAAATTATTTAAATATGCTCAAGCTGGCATTGTAAGAGTACCAAAAATATAAAAATTTATTGGAACTTTGAAAAAATAAGTCACAACTAATGTTTAAAGATTCCACCAACAATTTTTTTTTCTGTTACTTCGCCAATCGCCAAAAATCAGAGTTGCTTGATCTAAGGTGAAGAAGTTTATCGCAACGCGAAGCAATCAAACTGTTTTGTGAAGAGCTTGTGTTAATAAAATAACTATTTTGAACTTCCCGCATATTTCTGTTGTCAGAAAAATGAGCTTGGCTGAAACTCCTTTAAAAATCAAATCAAGCGCACGGCTCTGAATGTTAGCAATGTATGCGATGTTTCAGTATAACCTACGCATTCCGAATCCAATTACTGAATTGCAAAGGCCTCCGATCGGCATTCCATGCTTAACTCGTTGGCCGGATACTGAACCCGTCCCGTACACGAGCTCCGTCGCCTGCTGAACGCTGCTGCGTTGTGACAATTCGGACTGATTGAACGCGATAATTATCTATCGACATTTCCAGCAGGGATATTCGATACGCACTCATGCCTGCACAGATAGGGCTTGTTATGGTTCGAAGGCTAATAAAAACTGAAGCCAAGTAACATAATCTCGTTCAGTCACCGCATGAATCCCACTTTATTCTCGGTTTATAGGCTAAGCCGTAACAGTCGATGGGTATAAATTAACCAGTCTGGCTTTGGCTGGAGGCGGCCACCAGAGACGGTCAGATTGAATTGTTTCTCACAAATTGCTTCAACGAAGGATGCGTCTTCGACACTTAGCCGAACAACCGACCAGGGCTAAACACTCGACGAGCAAGGCAGAATTGCTTTCAATTTAATTTCCACCCCAAACAACACGCAAACTCTCCTGCTCAACAATATGCAATAAAGATGATGAAAACACGATAACAACCCACCGACCGATCCTACCGTTGTTACCGCACGGATCCTATGCTAACTTTCTTCACCATCAATGATAGGTGGTGGTGCGTTAATCGAGAAGCACAGTAAAACGACCGCCCCCTCAGGGGCCATCCGTGGTGGTCCCATCACCGCCGCCCCCATCAGGAGGATAATCCTGTGAAACGGATTCGAGTGTGCTGATGAGCGCTCCGCTCACACAATCGGTCTGAAAGGGTTGCGACTGGATTTATGTGACAACCTGTCTTTTGTTATCCGGAGATACGAATCCCCAGATGCGGGTGCTCGACAGGGCTGACTTTTTGGAGTTAATATACTACGGAAAACAAACACAGCGACATACAAGGACTGTTAATTCTGTTGCTATACGGGGTTTTAGAGACTTTTGGTTTTTCATTTGTTTCGCGGATGGAAAAAGTATTCGGATGAAACATATCAATGCTTATTGTTGATGGTTAAATAAAGCAGTAAAGCTAGCTCCAATTAAAATTGGAGAATTCATCAAAAAGTGGAAGGGAGGATCAAGGATAGTGAAATGACATTGAATAGATTTTTAGATATTCAACATCTAGAAAATAAAAATCAATATCTGAACGCTAACGGACAAAACGATTAAAAGCAGTAAAAACTTTAACCGACCAAACATAATGAAAATATATGCCAAACTTTTTGTGAACATTTACGTGATTCTAAAGTTTTAACTTGAGTATTTTGACAAGTTAGAATATCCGTCTTTATTATTTAAAACTCATGAGTATATTACAAAAAAAAATACACCGCCACGGTGCTCCCACAGACCGTTATTATAAACAAAAATGCACCAAAGAATCTGAGTACACCATTCGATTCGTTATGACTTCCAGAATGTCTGGTCAAAATATCAAAATCATCGTACGGTACATTTTTGAGTAATGCCCTTTTGAAGATTGTAAAATACAACAAAGTGATATATAAACGACGAAATACTTATTGTAAAGCACGTTTTTCAACCACCATTTTATGAAATAACTCCCAAAATAATTTCTACATATCCCAAGGGTTATATTTCAAGACATTAACAATTGGTGGAAGATTTATTTGAAAATCCCACAGTGCACAGTGGTCTAAACTCGAAAAATCGTGATCGTCCTAGATTTGACTGTGGAAAATTGATTTTATGTACTCAATGTCTTCAGCAAAATTGTTTCATAGAACAAGGCCTTACTTTTGGCGTTTTTAGTTAGAGTTTTAGATAACATAAATTTTTTTTCTAATTTTCAATATACCAGATTGCTTTCTTCAGCAAAGTTGTGGAAAATTTCAAAAGAAAAACAATCGCTGAATATTGCGATGTCCTATCTGTACGTTAAACGCGACAAAATAGAGTTTTTTGTGTAACACCCTTCCTAAAAATCAGTTTTTTGTCTAAAATTTTATCTGTAATGGTCAAAACAATGCAAAATGTTCTAAGATTTTATTCATTCAACTAAGATTCTCTTAAGACTGTAAAAAATCTATTGTTTTGACAATCATAGAATGAGTTATAGACAAAAAATTGATTTTAAGGGGAGGTGTTCCACAAAAAATATTCAGCAATTGCTTTTCTTTTAAAATTTTCCACAACTTTGCTGAAGAGAGCAATCTGGTATATTGAAAATTAGAAAAAAATATTTATTTTATCTAACTGTTAGGTGGATTGATCGAAAAACTAAAAACGCCAAAAGTAAAGCTTTGTTCTATGAAACAATTTTTCTGAAGACATTGAGTACATAATATCAATTTTTCATAGTCAAATCTAGAACGATCACGATTTTTCGAATTTAGACTACTGTGCACTGTGGGATTTTCGATTAAATCTTCCACCAATTGTTAATGTCTTGAAATATAACCCTTGGAATATGTAGAAACTATTTTGGAAGTAATTTTATAAAATGGTGGTTGAAAAACATGCTTTACAATAAGTATTTCGTCGTTTTTATATCACTTTGTTATACTTTACGACCTTCAAAAGGGCATTACTCAAAAATGTACCGTACGATGATTTTGAAATTTTGACCAGACATTCTGGACGTCATAACGAATCGAATGGTGTACTCAGATTCTTTGGTGCATTTTTTTTATAATAACGGTCTATGGGAGCACCGTGACCGCGTCTTCGGCCTTTTGGTATTTCTTGATGAACGACGCAACTTTCGACAGGCTCTTTGTACTATAAATTTGCCCATCCACGGTCAGTCCGGAGCGAAAGAAGAGGAACTTTGCCGTCCCTTTCTCGCTGATCGTCGCCACAGCAGCACCTTCTTGGGGAACTTGGTGTGTGAAATAAGCTTCACCTCGGTGCTCACTTGCTTCGTGAAGGAGGTAAAATACGAAGTACCCTGCCAGTCGTTGCCATCCCGGGTTGATCATATTATTCAGGCGCTATCGCTGCGTCATTGTGTAGCTCCGAGAATAGTGGACGGGACTGCTGCTTCCTGACATGCTTCCAATAGTGTCAAGATGTGTAGATGCCGGAACGGGCGTATTCGCTGTCCAGGAGCTGCCGCACGATGTCCTTTTTCGACGCGAAGGGGTACCGTTCTTTGAACGCGCAATTCTGAACGGAGTAGCTTTACTTTTTTCACCATCTCGGTTAAAGTTCGACTGATAGAGCTGTCATTTTTTTTCTGCTGATTCATGGGTTAACATGATTGATGCTGCATGCGTAGTTTCGTCAGTGAGTGTAAATGTAAACCTTTCACGTAGACCGTCAAATTTGGTCCATTTTCTTTAACGCTTATATGCCATAAAATTTCACAGTCGAAATCTAAAAATCTCACACATCTGGTTTAGTAAGGCAATGCCTTTGGCATGGCTCCCGAACCGAGCTTGTACCTTTGTGTGCTATGTGAATGTTCCTCATAGGTAAACAAAAAAAGGAACTTCGTTATATCTTGTCGTGCGTTATATGGATAATGCGTACCATCGGTGCCAAGTGCACCAACAGGAATAAAATAGACCCCATTTTATATGGCCGTTTTTGAAACTATCGATCTTAATGAGCACCGGGCCGAAAATGTTTCCTTTTGACCTCTACAATAAGCCATGAAGATTTGAAATTGATCGGAGTTTGTTTAATGGACCCACAAAGCGCTTATATTTTAGAAATCGATTAACATGAAAATTGTACGGAGTTTTTTCTTTTTTTAACATATATCTCTCGATAAACGTATTCAAATACACTAGTATTTCTATAAAACCATTTTAGTATTATCCTAATTTAAGTTTAAAATAATCTAAAATTTTTGGTATTTGTTAAAAAGTTCGGATTTGGAATGAGGTGGGTATTTTTACGGTATGAATCAACAATGTGTTTTATTATGTGTTGGAACACGGTAAGAATTTTTCATGAATTCAACACCTTGTTCTGTGGCGTCGTTTATAGCGAATAATTTTTGAAAGAAGTTTGCTATTCCTCATTATTTTTCTATTCGGCTGGGTCACGGTCGAAAAAATCAATATTAAGTTCAAAACTCGAAAAGAAAGCATTGGTTTTGTATAAAACGAGATGGGATAAATTATATACTAGTAACTGTTCAGGATTTACTACTTGCGACATTCGACATCAGCTATTTAAGCCCAAACGGTATTGAAACCAAAGATGGCCGACTTCGAGCCACCACTTTGAATTTTCAAAGGCATAAGACTCGGTTTTTTTTATGATCGCTGCGGTGAAGCAAACATAAAATAGCGTTTTCACAGGGAATGCATTATCTATTTCCGAGTTTTGTGCTTCTGAAAATTCGAAGTGGTGGCTCGAAATCGGCTGTTTGTGGCTTCAATGCCGTTTCACCTTAAGGATCATTCGCTTTTAATCGCCTGATCATTTTTTGTTTGATTTCAAGCGGGATATCAAGCCAATCCAACTTATTCTGCGCTTAAATACCACAAGCGATTCTTCATCTTCTCAGTTACAGCGTCTGGAACGACTATCAATTTCGATATATGCGAAAGAATTATGTAGAAAATTCATAACTTGAATCATAGATTAGATAGCATTCGTACACCCGAGAAACACCTGAATGTAAAGTTTGACTATAGAAAGGGACATGTCTCGAATGCAATTTATCAATGATCAGAGCAAATATTTTCGCAGGCAATTAATGTTTTTTTTTCACCATGAATCTTGCGTGTGATAAAGGGCCATTCACATACCACGTGGACAAATTTTAACGATTTTGACCCCCCTCCTCCCCCTCCGTGGACAACTGTCCATATAAATTCTAAAAAAATTGTATGGACCGTAGACATACGCCAAAATACGCCCCCCCTTAAATCAATTTGAAGCGCGCCTAAGAACTTTGCTGTTACATCGTAACTCATAAGAATTGCAATTCGAATAGTGAATTTAGATAACTAGTGCTGAACTGTTTCATAGAAAAAAAAAATACTAAAACTAACATTAAATCCATACAAAAAGCTCTTGATAACTTTAATAAATTTGCTTCACCAATCCGATTGCGACGGTTCACTAGGGATATAATCACTAAATGGCAGCTTCAAATCCTTTCACGAATACAAGAGGTCATTCATTTATTACGTAAAGTACTCAGAAGAAGGGGATATTCAATAAAGAGTACCATTGTGCGAGGCCTCCATGCAAAAATGTGTTATTCAGGGATGGAAGGTATTCAAAATTGCTAAAATTTAGCGTTACGTAACATGTGAATATCCCTAATGATATGATTTTATGATTAAAGAGTATTTCGACGCAAAATATACAACTATTTTAAGAAACTAAGGCAAAAAACTTCATAAAGAGATAAAAAAAAACCGCAATTCTTATGAGAATCTATTTTTTTAAATATAAGCGTTTTGTGGGTATTTTTGGAGTAAAAAGGAAAGGGTTTTTTGAGTTTCCGAGCGTCTGTCCTCCATGTTAGGAGCGGCTCACAACGGCGTCTGTACTCCAAGTTATGAGCGGCCGATTACCGTCCTCGTGCCATCGTGGGACGCTAAACAATGTTGCGCACGATGGTCCTCCGGCGAGACAGGGGCTGGTGCGCAGGCCTTACAAGCTGCCACCGTAAAACATTCACAAATAATGAACGAGGTAAAAAGAAATTCGGACTGGAACAATCGGCTATTGGAAAGTCGGGAGGTGGTACTGTCGATCTCTCAATTTCCAAAGGAGCACCCGAGTGCTCTCCGAAGTATTGATATCCCACAGGTTCGACGTCGTAGCGCTGCAGGAGGTGTGCTAAAATGGCTCAATAGTACGTACGTTCCGGGATGGTCATGCCATCTACCAGAGCTGCGGCAACACACATGAGCCGGGGACACCTTTTATAGTGATGGGCGAGAGGCGGAAACGGGTGATTGGATGGTGGCCAATCAGCCCTCGAATGTGCAGGTTGAGAATCAAGGGCCGGTTCTTCAACATAAGCATCATAAACGTGCACAGTCCTCACCTCGGAAGTACCGAAGACGACAAGGTTTTACGCGCAGTTGGAGCGTGAGTACGAGCACTAGCAAAAACACAATATCAAGATCGTCATCGATGATTTCAACGCTCAGGTCAACCAGGAGGAGGAATACAAACCGGTAATTGGAGGGTTCAGCGCGCACCAGCTCACCAATAAAATGGGCCTAAGACTCATTCACTTTGCCGCCTTCAAGAACATGGCCGTAGTACCTGATTCCAGCACAACCCCCTACACAAGTACACCTGGAGGTCACCAAATCAGATGGAAACACAAATCGACCACGTTCTGATTGATTGTCGACACTTCTCAGACAACATCGACAACAGGAGCGCTAAGGATGAGCTGGAGGAAACTCCTCTCGAAGACTGTTGGAACACCAGAGACATGGTGATTGAAGCCTGGAATCAATTGAAAACATCAATAGGATCTGGCCCTGATGGTATTCCCTCGTTAATCCTCAAACGATGTTCGAATTTTCTTGCTGCACCTTTGGCCATGGTTTTCAACCTATCCTTAATGACGGGCGTTTTCCCCGAATGCTGGAAGAATTCATTTATATTCCCCATTCACAAGAAGGGATGCAAGCGGACTGTTACTAACTATCGTGGAATTGCATCGCTAAGTTCTGTCTCAAAGCTTTTTGAAATAGTTATTCTTGAAAAATTAACTCATGACTGTTCGCACATCATTTCTCTGGACCAGAATGGGTTTATGCCGAAGCGCTTGACGACAACAAATCTGATTACTTTCACATCGTTTATTACTCGAGAAATTGAACGCGGTAATCAAGTAGACGTTATTTATACCGACCTCTCTGCTGCATTCGACAAGGTAAACCACGAGATTGCTTTAGCAAAATACGACAAAATAGGAATTAATGACAACCTCCTAATTTGGCTTCGCTCCTACTTGACTGGCAGAACTATGTCTGTAAAACCAGGTGATTTTATCTCGTCCCCCTTCTGTGTTACATCCGGCGTTCCTCAAGGCAGTCACGTCGGTCCATTCCTTTCCCTACTGTTAATGAACGATGTAAATTTGCTTTTCAAATGTATGAAATTATCTTACGCGGACGATTCAAAACTATACAACACAATAACAAATATTCAAGACGCCCAGATGCTGCAACATGATTTGGAAGCCTTCGATAGTTGGTGCCGAATTAACAGGATGTCACTAAATGTGTCTAAGTGCTCAGCTATCTCCTTCGGTCAAGAACATGCTATGTATCGTCACAAGTACAGCTTACAAGGTACTGTTTTGAGTCGCGAAACGGTAGTTAAGGATCTGGGAGTTATGCTCGATTCGAAATTAAGCTTCAAGGACCATGCAGCTTATATAGTTTCAAAGGCTTCATCGCAATTGGGATTTCTGTTTCGCTTCGCTAAAAACTTCAAAAATGTGCACTGCCATAAAGCGCTCTATAGCTCTCTGGTTCGTCCAATATTGGAATACTCCGCTGTTGTATGGTGCCTTTCTACCAAGACACAATTGCGAGGATTGAAGCCGTACAACGCAAACTTGTTTGCTTTGCCTTGAGACAGTTTCCTTGGCGTGACTCGCGAAACCTACCAAGCTATGAAAACCGTTGTAAGCTCATCGACTTAGAGCTACTGGAAGCAAGGCGGATCATGGCCAAGGCTTGTTTCGTTGGAGACCTTCTTCAGGGAATCATCGATTGTCCTTTACTACTCGGCCTTCTTGATATAAACGCTAGACGACGCAATCTCCGTTCACACACGTTTCTAACTACCCGACCTGCAAGAACTAACTATGCTTTACATGAACCAGTGCTCAGCATGTGTCGTATCTTCAACAGCTGCTACGAAGTGTTTGATTTCAACGCGTCCCGCGATAAAAACAGACAATGCTTGAGAAACTTTCTGTGTTAGTTTAATTGTTAATTAAGTAATTGTCATTAGGGTAAGAATTTTTATCTGTTGACAAATAAAAATGAAAAAACACCATCAGAACAGCCATCAACAGCGAAGCAGAGAACGTCATCGGGCATGTGGGACGAACCGAACGAAAGGAGTGGTTCGACGACGAATGTAGGAGGGGGATGGATGAGAAGAATGCTGTGCGGACGACTAAGATGCGCAGTGCCACTCCTCCGAATGTGGAAAGACACCGACAGAAGAAGATGCTGCGAACCCAAATCTACCGGGATAAGTAGCGCCGCCTGGAGGAGGAGGAGTTTGCAGAGCTGGAACATCTGCATCATTCTCGGAAAACGCGAAACTTTTACTAGAAACTTCACGCATCTCGCAGAAGCTCTGTGTCGCGAGCCGAAATGTGCCGGGATAAAGGCGGTAGTATTTTGACGGACGATCGCGAGGTGACCGAAAGGTGGAAGCAGCATTTCAATGAACACCTGGATTGCGCCCAGGCAGAGGATTCTCAACAAATCGAGTCAATTCGTTTGCTTTGTTGATGACATGGACATTTTCGGCAGAACAACTGCGGCGGTGGCAGAACAGTACACCAGACTAAAACGGGAAGCAGCAAGGATTGGGTTGCAGATAAATACGTCTAAAACGAAGTATATGCTAGCCGGCGGAACGGAAGCAGATCGACAACGCCTAGGCAGTAGCATTACGATCGACGGCGATGAGTTCGAGGTAGTCGATAAGTTTGTCTCTCTTGGCTCACTATTTACTGAGAACAATGATACTAACCGAGAGATCCGGAGGCGTATTATCAGCGGGAGTCATGCCTACTATGGGCTCCACAAGCAATTGTGGTCGAACAGACTAAGTCCCCATACGAAGTGTAACCTGTACAAAACGCTCATGAGACCGGTTGGTCTCTACGGGCATGAAACGCGGACAATGCTCTAGGAGGACCTGCGAGAGCTCGGGGTTTTCAAACGACGGGTAGTAAGGACGATCTTTGGCGGTGTGCATCAGAACAGAATATGAAGGCGAAGAATGAGCCATGAGCTCGCGCAATTCTTCGGTGAATCCAGTATTCAGAAGGTGGCTGAAGCTGGACGGATAAGCTCGGCAGGGTATGTTGCCGGACAACTACCCTGCGAAGATGGTGTTTGCCTCGAATCCGGTAGGAAGAAGACGACCAGGGGCGCAGCGGGCAAGATGGGTAGACCAGGTGGAGCTAGATCTGGCAGAGAGTACACGGTGTTCCAGGGATTGGATAGCGGCAGCTAATAACCGAGTGAGTTGAAGAAACTTTGTGAATTAGGCCATGTCATTATGACGGAATGCCAAATAAATAAATGATGATGGGCAGGTGTGCTGAGGTGCGGTGCCAAGGATAGTCACACATGCTTCTAGGCTTTGCGAGCGACACCGACATCATCGTAGTCAATCAAAGAGAATTGGAGGAAGCCATTACGGTGCTCCGGAGGGGAGCTGTTAGAATTTAGCTCATCATGAAAACTGCCAAAACGAATTACTTAGTAGCTGGCAAGAAGCGTGGAAATTTTACGGACGTCTCAGGTCCCGCGGGGCCTTACAGCAAGCGCTAGGGTTCTTCAAGCGCAGAACCATGCGATCAATACTTGCAGCAAGCTATAAAATAGGGAGAGGCGCAAGCGCATGAAACACGACAGGTTACTGTAGGCTGACCAGGTAGCAGGTATATAGGTAATATAAACAGAACAAAGATGATGTCAACGAGGATGCCCGCGCAGCGGGTGTATGGAGTGACTGAAGAGGAGCAGCCCAAAACCGAGTTTTGTAAAAGCCTACTTGAGATTTGGATCTTTACTATTCATTGCATAAAAGTAAGTAAAAGGTAAAAATGTTACGAATATCTTTTGCCTGTACCCCATCTATGTTTCAAAAACATTTTAGTTATTTTTGAACTCAGTAGTCAGCAACGACAAATTTTAAAAATTTTCGCCTGTAATTATCTTTCGAAGCTAGTTTCAGTATTTTCGTAATTCTTCGATTCTACAAAAATGTTTGTGAACTTCTCACGATTGGCACTCGGATGATTTTTGCCTTTGCCCTGGAAAATTATAGCAATCACTGGCAAAACCGAAGATATAAAAGTGGTCTAGAGAACGGAATGTCACATATCACTCGACTCAGTTCGACGAGCATCTTATGTTTGTGTGTGCATGAGTAACTTTTCAATCTCACTCGATTTCCTAAGAGATGGCTGGACCGACTTTCACAAAACTAGTCTCAAATGAAAGGTCTAGTTGTTCCATAAGACCTCATTAAATTTTATTGTTATCGGATCTTTATTTTAGAGGTAAAGTATTAAAATGTAAAAATGATGGAACCTCATTATCTCAGAAACTACCCAACCGATTTGAACGAAATTTTGAAGTGAACGGGCTACCTAAAACCCTTAAGTTTTGAATTTTATAAAGATCGAATATTTGGTTCAAAAGTTATGGAAAGAAACGTGTTTTGAAGACTATTTAATTTCACTTATGTTTCTCAGGGATGGCTGCACTGATTTTCATAAAATCAGTGTCATATGGAAGGTCCAGCCTCACCTATAAGACCCCAATGATTTTTTTTGCAATTGGACTTTTACTTTGCCTGTTATATTTAACGAAATCCACCTATGAAAAAAAAAGCTTATTCCAAAGACTACTTAAACTCACTCACTTTTCTCACTATTGCGGTTTTCGAGCTGGACGATGACCAACGGACCAGATAGATTTCAAGGTGTCGTACGATTCAGTGAAACACAGATGGTTTAAACATGGAGGTGGTCTTTACGGCACCTCGGATGAAATCCGCGGAAAATGAACTCACAATAAACACTACCTTAACGAAGTACATAGCTGGAAGATAGCGTGAAGTCTTACGAACGTCTTGGATCCCGCGTTCAAAAGATCCAGATAAAATTTGTACTCAAGACGCTGATCTTTCTGATAATGCTCTACGGGTATGAATCGTGGACATAAAAGGAGACCTATCGGCTAGCGCTTGGAGTCTTCGAGGGTAGAATCCCAATCCGTTGGGTTAATTTTCGGATTTTTTATGGCCAAAATTCAATCGCTTTGCGCCACCCCATTTTAGGTCCGGTTGAGCTGAAACTTTGCATAGGGTGTTTTTTCGGGCAGGTGAACATTTTGTATAGAGTTTCTCAAAATGACCATTTAAGCTGGCACCCTAACAAACACGCAAATATTGTCGCACGTATTAAGTAGTGCAGATGAGCGGCCGTCAGAGATAGTATTCAGCAGAGACCCGGAAGGAGGTCAGCGACTTTGAGGCAGACACCGCACGCATTGGATGTTAACGATTTTTTTGCCATAAAAGTATGAAAAAAGTAAATATTTAACACGATCTATTTCTCGTGCGTTTATTCTCGGGTTCCTCCTATACTCACTTCCAAACCCTTCCCGCGTGTTTAGTTCAAAAAAATCTGACACATGAACACAATTCTTTCAATTGCTGATACTTAGCAGGGTAAGGAAGAGTAGTGGGTTATATCATCGTTAGGGGAAGGGTAAAAGTATACAGACCTACCACGGCCGCAAAGAAGTACCTTTCCTCTCCGTAATAATCATTAGAGATGCAGAGTTGGACTCACACTAGATATTTTTTTTACTTAGATATTTTTAGTTAACTTTGAGCCTGGTAAGTGTTAGGAATACCTATCCCTTCCCTGGAAAATGTTTCGCGTTTCAAATATATTTTTGCTGTTCTTAAAATCAGTAATCAGTAACGAGAAGTTAAAAAATAATCGCCTGTGATAATCTTCTGATGCCAAGAATTTTGACGTTGGACTAACGTCTATATCGAAGTTAGGCACCTGAATTTGAAAATCTAGTAATTCAACCAGGGAAAACCAGGAAAAAGTGATCAGGTTTTGAGCGCTTATATATCAGTCATTTCTTTTCAGAATTTCGAGGTTTTGGCATCAACCGATCAGAAATTCTTTTACGGTTGAATTTATGTAACAAAAATAACCTATTGTACGAGATACACTATAGAAAAATTGATAAATCACATCGATTGTCTAAATCATACCGAGCAACCAATCACCACCTCTCTTCACAAGCACAGTCGACACTAACGGATACAACCGATCTTACTTTGTAAACAGTCTCGCAGCTTTCAACCAATAACGAGCTCGCTTTCGGTAGCTGCAACAGGTGTTTCAACACCGTTTTAAAATGCTTCTTTTATCATTGCCACTGAACAGATTCTAAACACCAATTAGGGGATTATTAGGGGAAATATTGCGCAAGATTGTCATATAATAATTTAAATATGTTTTCGATACTAAACTAGTTAAAAGTTGTGTTAAAAGTCGTGCACATTCAACCAATCACAAGCTCGCTTCTCCTTTGCTCGCGAATGGATTTTTGCTTTGGGCTATATAATAGCCTGCGTCATCTCATAGCAGTCATCAGTTAACAAGTGGAAGGCCACTAGAACGGTCCTGATTAATCAGCAGCGGTGGCTGATTCCAGTGGCGAAACTGAGCTGCAGCAGAACCAGAGCGGTGGTATCAGGCAGCAGCGGTGGAGGTAGTGGGCAGCTGCATCTTCATTCAGTTCGGTTCCCCTTCGATCTGAGTGGGACCCCACCAGCGGTAAGCCAATTCAGATACCGTTGGGTGAAAACAGCCAGAAACTGCACGAGCCAGCACCGCCACTAGGAAAGCTACCGCCATTTAGTGTGTGTGCAGTGTGCACATATAGCGTATGTGCATCTGCATAGCTATGACATTTGCAATGATATGGATGATAGCTAACCAACCCATGTGTATCGATAGCTAGAGCTGTTGCGAGTTGCGTGTGTATGGCTAGATATAGCCAGTGTAAGACATAGTGTAAGACATAGCATGCGTAGCATATTATGGCTATTGCGTGTATATCTTCAGCGTGTGTACGGATAGTTATAGCGTATGTGTGGATAGCAGCTACGTGTGTAATGATTAGTTATAGCGTATGTATGGATAGTTATAGCCAGGGCCGGATTTACGATTGTGGGGGCCCGGGGCCCAGTTATAGTGGGGGCCCCGAAATAAAACAAAACCTTTTTTTTATCGTACGAGTTAAAAACATTTATTTGCTATTGAAAAGTTATCAAAAATTTGTTAAATTTTTTTCCTACGTGTTGTTTTGCAGAAAACTTATTAATTAAATAATCAACATTCAACTCCTTCAGTATACTCGTACTCGAAACTTAATAATGCTAAGACTGCCTTTCTTTCTCCACAGTCGTTCGCAACCTATTTTTAATTAGTTTCATCTTCGTTTTTTTTTCTTGACACCTGAAAAAAAACCTAATTTGAAAAAATTGCGATCCACAGGCAAAAATTTGCACACAATTTGAGAAAGACTGCGCAAATATAAGACGACTCTGACAATAATCTACAGAAACTAGGAAAAAACTACACACATCTGCAGGTCAATAAAATCTGCACACGAACTCAGAAAATCTGCATTTTGCAAAGCACATCTGGTGTTCCTGATTCGGACAAGTTAGCAAAAGCAATGTATTAAAAAAACTTGTGGGTTATTTTCTTTCACTGCTTTATCTCCCATGCGCGCTGGTTCGATTCAAATGGTGTGTTAATGTGTGTCATTCCAAGAGAATCCAAGACAGGGATGCCACATATACAGATTTTTCTGTATTTTACAGATTTTTGAACTAAAAAAGCAATACAGAATCTGTATTACAGAATTACAGAATATTGTCAAAAATACAGATTTTACAGGATCTTTTGCTATTCGAAATGAAATCAATTTTTTGGAAGGTTAAATTCAATTCAACGACTTTCAAACTTTTGTGAAAAAACCTGATGCTGTTTATGTTAGTATCGTTGCAGAAGAAGAGGGATGAGGCTTGGACGAAGGCGGAAAATAACGTTTCGAAATATTTGACGGGATTTCTATTTAAAATTTGTGAAACAAATTGCAAAGCTGTTCGATTTTATCGATCCTGTTGTAAAAACGGTAGCTTTATTCAATTCTAAACATTCGTGAAATTGGAAAATTTAAATGATTTGATTTCCAAAATTCGTAACAGTAACTGATCGACAAGACACGAATAACGAGTTTTACTCGCTAAGAACAAACTTTTTGACCGGAAGATTCGATGAAACAGATGACTTAACTTGGTCTGAGTAGTTGGACGCCACAATGCCAATGGTAAATTCATGTTTCCGTTACTGAGATCATTTGTGCGAATTTTTTCAATAATTCCACATTCTTCGGCTTTTGTAGAACGCGTATTTTCAATATATAATTGCAGCAAGTCTAAAGCCAGAAATCTCATGGCCCCTAAGCTTATGAGCTCAATTTTTAAAGCTAAAAGCTACGTTGCTAACCAAGCAGGAGCTACTAAAATTAAATTAACAAAAACATGCATGAACATCACGTAAAGATAAATAAGCAATATCGTGTTCAGTTACTACATTTGATTAACTCGCCTAGTTATAAGTTTGGAACCAATAAAAAATTAGGCCAAAGCAAAAAATGGTGATTTGTTTCGATATATATTTTAAGGAAGAAGATTTTTATGCAACATTTTTAGTTTGCTGGATACAGATTTTTTAGCCCGTGAAACAGATAATACAGACATTTTCGAGCAAAAAATACAGAAATAAATGTGGCAACCCTGATCCAAGGTGAACTCTTATGGATGTAGTTGTGATATTGGCGCTAGCGAAAAAATAACACTGAAAGAAAGTGTCAGATTGAAATGGTCTGATCAAATTTTCTTACTGTAAATCGAACTTTTGATTAAATCTCATTTTTTAAAGAGAAAAAATCTTTTTCTCAATTTGTGGGGGCCCCAAGAATGTGGGGGCCCGGGGCCCGGGCCCCCTGGGCCCCCCCATAAATCCGGCTCTGGTTATAGCACATGGTTGGATAGCTTATGCGTGTGTATAGATAGTTGTATCGGATGTATGGATAGGAATAGCGTGCGTGTATAAAAAACTATAGCTACAGCGTGTGTATTAATAGTTTTAACGTGTGTATGGATAGTTATGGCATGTGTGTGGATAATTATAGCGGGTGTTTATCGAGGATTATTATTGTCAATAAAAATATTAAAACGTCTTAACGAACACAGTTGTGAATTTGATTTGACAGCAGCGATTTTAACTTCTTCAGCCAGTCTTTATTCATCGAGGAAAAATTACTGCCTATGAATGATCAACACTTATTTACTAGAAATTTCATTTGGATCAAAACAGGTTCTTTTGAGTATCATAAATTATTGGTAAAAAGAGTTGCAAGTTTTCTCAATGAGCATTCATTGAATTTTCGTTTTTGTTTCTCGGTGCGCGGTTTTGATTTTGTTTATCGCACACAGAGAAAGAAACAAACTTGTCGCTATCGTGAAAAAAAAAAACAAAACAATTAGAAATGCCCTAAATCACAATTGAAGAAGTTAGGATATTTTCCTGTCACTCGCCAAAACCTTGATAAAAACTACCAAAAAACCTGTAATTGAGCTCTTGCTATATTAACCCTCTCCCGCTCACAAGGTTTATCATTAAAATGTATAGCTTCACGAGAAAATTCAAGCTGAACACTTTGTAGACTAACTAAAATTACTGTCAATGTAGTATTTTAAAGAAAACGCCCAGTGATGCTCTGAGGCGGCAAATAAAAGTTTATGGAACAATCGTAAGCACAACAAACTATTTTATGTCAAGATATGATGATTATAATTCCTTGTGCTCTATAGTCACCATGAGCGGGAAAGGGTTAAGTTATTGAAATAAACGTATTTTTTTTAAATACATGAAGGTATATGCTGGGTTTTATCGATTTAATGACAAACAATTTTTGAATTTTAAATTTTCGTTTGAATCGTTCTGGGCTCCAATTTCAGATAGTTTCGTTAAGTTTGCTTTTTGCTTAGATAGGAAAATTTTACCAATTCGCTCAATTAAATGATTGTCTTGGTAGTGCAGCTACGAACAAAGGTATGATTCGAATATGTATGAAATGACAGCGATTAAATAAAAGATATCCATTCTTTTAGTATATATTATTATTTATAACGTTTTAACGTCTCACCATTCAGAAATGCATTGTTAGATAAAATTGCAGCAAATACTAGAGTTGCAATTCTCTCTATTATTTGTTTTAATGGAATATAAGAATACCGTAGTCCAACGTCATGCGGTCGTGTCTTGAATACCACCCTCCTACTTTTTTTCTCATTTCGTTTGATACCTCAAAATTTATCAGGAACCTCGATTAAATCAGTTACTTAACTCATGAAAATATAGTTATTATGGTAATGGTTTTGATAAAATATAACTTTGGTATAACTTGACATTACGGTTAATTAATAGCGCTGAAATCTGTGACAAAATTAAATTTTATGAAAAATGGTTGAACTGAAAATGCATATTAAACGTTCTTTTCCATTTTTCTGTTTTGTTATTTGAACGCCTGTAGCAGCTGTTCGAGAGTGTGTGTGTCATTCAAGTCACGGAAAACAGAGCTGCAAATTGTTTTAATTCAATTAATTAGTCAAACAGATGGACCGCATTCCGGTGTTTACGAGGGCAATAATTAAAACAAATTGTGTTATTACACTCGTAAAATGCCACAAGCAGCCTAATGCTTGAATTTTTAATTTTTATGTCCTGTGCTTGATTCAATTAACGACAACAAAACGCGCGAACGGCGCCGTCTGAGTGAGTGATGCTCGCAACGGCGGCGTCGCACAGTGGGATCAATCCCAGCAAAAAACCCACAAAAGGACAATCGAAACCCTTTCTGGACTTTTTAGCGTGTAGTTTGCTTCGGAGAAGTTTATTGTGATATTTGACAAAACTAATAACTGATTCGTCAACGACGAGTTTCTTCGTCTACCCGAATAAAGCCCGTAAAACAGCAATTTTCGAGAAAAAATTCAGTGTTTATCCTACTTCCAACACAGTGCATCAGCACCAGCACCAGAACGACAGGTATGACAAGCTGCTTATTTATCTACTGTGTTTATTGTTTCCATTGTCAGCGAGAGAGACACAGTGATAGCAGTGGTGCTGAATTTTTGTGACAAACGTGAATGGGTAGCTGACGGAAGCTCATTAAAAATTTTCCGGATGATTCTGTTTGCCGTGTAAACTTTGTCCGAAACTTGCTTAATTGAAGTGTGATTGCTGTATACGCTATCACTCGCGTAATCTAGCTTGCAGTTAGGAATCGTCAGGTACACGTAGAAATTGAATTAATTTTTATATTGTTCCGTAGAAAGTTTGGCAATCGCTTAAGGCTTTAATCCATCGCAGCGCAGTCAATAAAATTAATTGGCATCGTCACGAGATTGCCATTTATCCGACCGGGCTTTCCAAGGGAATTGAAAAGTTCATGCATATTGTTGACACGAGTGGAGGGGACATCCGTAAACGGTCAAAAACAACAAAGTTTGAATCTAATGGATTTTCCCCAGGGGCGGTTACAGAATTTCGTTTTATGTTGCAATGATAGTCGCAGCCGGGGTAATCATGGCTGGATCTAAGAACCATTACGTTTAATGTAGTCATTTTGTTAATGTACTTTTCGGAGACAGGCAATGGCAGACAGAGGTTGAATTACATTGGGTTACTTCTCAATTGATGAGAGTTTTTATGTTTTCTTGATTATGTTAAGGAAAATTAAATCAAAAGATTATTGGCAAACAGTTAAATATTAAATTTTTGTTCAAATGTAATGTATACGTATTAAGATAATGCCGACATGGAGTATTTTTAATACCCTACAGTAAAGCTTTTGTGACAATACTCTTAGGTGCAACGATAATGCCGTCTACCTTCCAATTCGTTTTTACGTTTGCTCATTTTGAAAGTCGGTTTTATCTTTCATCGCCCGACAGCGTTGCTGCACTATATCATCATCGGTTGACCAGCAGCAGCCCGGTGCCGAGCATCGCCAGGGGCTGTTATCTGAAGACACAAGGCTTACAACGTCCTGCTGCTGCAAATCATTTTCGAGCAAGCAAGTCAGATAGCACGAGAAAGTACTAAAAAGTGCAATATATCTTTGCTCCAAAGCGACCACAAGTGAGGGATCAAGAATAGACTGCTTTCTTCCAGCAGACATGACAGTGGAAGACCCTAGCCGGTCGCTTTGCGGCTTCAGCGAAGGAAGCTTTTGTCGAAAAGCACCCCGGGACCATGGGTTCTTCCTCGTCGGCGTCGGTAGCAGTAAGAAAATGGAATAAATTTTAACAGGGGTTTTGCTACACTGCTTGGATCCGAACTGATTTGTGTAATTTATTACTGGGATTATTTGCAGTTGAAGGATAGAATATTTACATAAATTTAAAGCAGACTCGTCTGAAGCGGAGAGGAATCACTTTTAAAGTGCCTTTTTCGGGGAACGTGTTTCCCTTGAAGGAAGCCCGACTCCTTATTCCTACTTTCAAGCCTTCGGATCCATTTCAAATATTGACGCTACAAAAGGCACGCTTGGCGAATGATGGCAAACATCGTCCGCCTTTAATGGTTCGGATAGAAATTGGTATGGATTTTTGCTCTCGCATAAAATGGAATTGAAGCAATACATCAAGGATATAGGAAAGTTTACGATGTAAAGGCGTGTCTATGGCTCGTTTTTTTTTATGGAAGCACAGCAGCACCCAACGGAAGCAGTACTTATCGACAATATATTCTGAATCGTATATACATATGTCGTCTAGCGAGCAGTGAAATATATCTGATTTTATAGAGTCGTTTACAACTTTCTAGAATGAAATCTTACCGACTAGTTTTATAACAACCTCCAGCCCTCGAGCGATTTCGCGATACTTTTCCGAGCGCTTTTATTTTAATTTACATTCGTTCGTGCTACTTCGTATCTTCGGTTATTTAACTGAACTACTTTCCTGGAGAAGCGAGAAAAAAAAACTCCACTCAGATTGATGAAGCAATTTAATTAAACTCAATTTAATTTCGTCTAAGTCGCACGCCTTCGTCCTTTTTTCTACGACAGCAGAGTGTTGCTACCTCTTCGTCAAAGTCGGAGCAAGATTGAAAAAAAAACTCACTCTGACCCGAAGCGCCGTTCGTGCCGTCCATTTAAGTCGGCATTAATTACGTAGGCATGCCAGTTCGGGCCATATTTAACTCGATGACAATGACATTGACACCCACCTGAGCGCTCGCGGGTTGGTTGGAATGGTGAAATGAGCTTGATGAAATGGTCAATAGGATAGTGCTTTTCAGTGAGACTTCAAACGAAGGGATGTATAATTTAATTAAAGATTCAAATCAATTTGTTCATTTATTTGTGAAGATCAATAACTGAATGGATAAACTAAAACATGATAAATTTGATGCTGCTCAGAATTGGGGTTCAAGAGTTTCATGACAGTTCCAACCTCAACCTAAATTTGCGTTGCTTTTTTGTTCTATAAACAATTTAACACTTCAGGTAATCTTCCGTTCAAAACACATACCAAACACTACAAACAGACATGAAGCGTACTTTTTCTTAATTGGCTACGCTTAACTACGTATCGAGTTCGGCCCTCCAGAAACCGGGCAAATCCGGTATCGCACTTGCCGGTTTGTTAAAAATTGTTTGCCCAAATCGCCAAAACTATCAACCTCTCGAGTTCGTTAAATCGCCTAGGCTACAAAGTTGCTCATTCGAGCGAATTCAACCGAAACCACTTTTTCCCCCGGATGACATCAGCCTTCAGCAGCCCATTCCGGGCCTCAAAGGCAAACCGAAGCCAGTGCAACTTTCCACCCCAGGGCCAGGCCGAATCGGGCCAGGCTGTTTGTCAGACTTCGTGTGTTCTGTTGTGTATTCTGTTTCATTCGTCGTCAGCCAGAATAATGCTTTACGGGCAAACATTCAAACATTTTATAACATTTAAATTTCAATTAGTCTAATTTATAAATGCACGCTTTCAGGGCTCGGCTTTGCGCGCCCCGAACCGGACAACCAAACCATGCGGCCATCGTGGATGGTCCACCGAACACGTTCGGGGTATGTGATTCAGACTCTTGTCCTGGCCTGTCCTTCGACTGTTGGCAGCGGTAGATCCATTTTTATGCCCAACGGCTGTAGTTTTATAGTGGCAGCCCGGAAAAGTTGGCCTAGTCGGACAAGTGCTAGCACAACTGCGCTAATGAATTTTTTAACCGAATGAAACCGAACTGTGGCAGGGTCTGCAGAGAGCGGCCATTCGGTATGGTAACTTTTTAAATGCAATTAGCATCCGAGGAGCACAACCTCGACGAGAGGCATTTACGTTTTGGAAATAATAAATTGTATTTCACAGCTAGACTGACAACGAGGGTTTGCGAATTTTTGATGCACCTAATTGCTCTTTTGGTACGCGGCTACTTCTGCAGTGGAATTGATGGAGGAGAAGCTGGTCGCCCGGCTCGTTTAGGGAGGTGCAGATGGATGCTTTTCAAATTTAATAGTTTATAATTCCAGCTGAGCAAGCGGGCAGCCTAATGCGGAGTATCTATTTCAATTAAGACATTAATGTTTAATTCAATTACAGAAGATTTGGGTCAAGGGATACGACAGATGTATAACATATCCTTTTTGGAAAGTTTTCATACAGCAGAGGCAATTTTATCCAAATATTATTGTGATCCATAATGGTAGGGATCGATAGCTGTATCCGTAAAATTTTATAATATAAGTGCTGAAAATAAGAATATGCAAATGAATGTATATAACAAGGGAATAATTTAGAACTCAATAACAAGAAATAAAAAGTTCGAAAATAAAGTTGTACAAAAATTCTCAGCGAAAAATAACGGTATTTGGCTTAAAAATTTTAAAAACTATTCTCACAGTAGATCATATTTATAACATAGATCAATTTATGCTTAAAAATTAATAGTTTGTGTATATTCTTAATTGCTTTTCGTTGAATTTAACAAACTAAGGTAGGATGGGCAGCTATTTCAAGTGCACCAATTATGAATATATCGCCCTATCGCAATGGTACCAATAATAGCAATACTGCAATAAAACTCCATAAACCATAACTGGTTAACTTTTTGGCTATTTCAAAAAAAAAAACAGCAAGCAATTTTGTTGTTTAATAGCTTATCAAGCTTTAGTTTAGCCGAAATCCACCTACTATCAGCTTAACAAGCTGCATATCAACGAAATTGTTTCTGGGATTTTTTTACTATAAAACATATGTCGTTATTTTTCAACTTGATTTGATTTATTTTGACGTAGGACTACGTCTTTGTTTTCTGCCTACTAGATTATATTTTGTAAAATTGAAAATGAAACTGGGGAATGTTGCTTCATATTTCAAACGATTATAGAAAGTCAATGCATCTTAGTCATTTATATGTCGGTGGATGGATGAAATGTGTGATAATTATTTGATATAATGTTTAACATTGTTACTTTACGGCTTAGTGGTGAAAAAAGGTGAAAAGTTCCATGGTCAAACTTTCCCATACATTTTCCTCGCTATTGGCTTGCCTACCGTGCACGGATAACAATAACATGGACGGACTAAATTCCACTGCCTACATATTCTGACTCAACAAAGTGTTTTGTTTCGTTTCTCTTTTTCAAAACTGCGTGGCCACGCCTTCAATGAAAAAATCTACGCTCAACACGATACAAAAGACTGCGTGTAAAAAATCCAACTTCATTTTTTTTTACACGATAGCAAGTGCAGCCCTTATACATTTCTCGATATGGGAAATGAACTAAAAAAAGGCCCCATGGTATGATTGGAAGAAAAATCTACAATTATTTCAGCCATTCATTCACGTGAAATAAGAGTTGAAATTGTCACTCGAATTGAATTACCTACAAGTCGCTTTTTTGTATGAAAACTACCTGGACGGTATTGTATATTACAGAAAATAATAGTAGATCAGTAGTTGGAATTAACGATTTGAAAAACATTATCTGGCAAAAATTTCACACTTTTACAATAAAAAAAATTTACTTAGTTCAATGGAATGGGTAATATAGTTTTCCAAAACATTTAGCAGCTTTACGTTCAGTAGCTTAAATTTTTGCAGTAATGTTCGAGCAAATCAATTTTCCGAGAAGATCAGTGACTCCAATTCATGTCTCGAACTTAGCATATAAGTACTTAAACAAATTTCTTGTTAAAAATTTCTGAAAGTCCTATCTGCTTTCGTCATTTTTCCAGAGCACCTTTTCATTTTGGTAATGGTTCAGCTTGAGTAACGCTCCGAAGCGTGGTTTTCATTTAGAAGGCTAAAGCTATCCCTCCGCTAGCAACTTGTGCAAATAACGTGTCGTAAAAGGTGTTTAATTAGTTGTGGTGATTGAATGATAGTTATCGATCAAAGCAGATAGGGCATTTTAAAATGTTTCTCTAGATTTCGGATTGTCGATGCCTCATTTGGGGCAGATAAATGAATATTTATCTAATCTCCCAGATGGTCTCGAGGTACGATGCTGGCATAAGAAGCAAGTCGTTGTAGGTTCGAGGTTCGGCTCGGAAGAAACTGTTAGTGTCAGTAGGATCGTAGCGCTAGCCCCGCAATTGTCCTGTACACTAAACAGTTGGCTGCGAAGTCTGTGTATAAATAAATAGAAGGTCGAGTTCCGAATCGAAATGTATCAATGTAGTCCGAATGAATATTTTTGCGAAAATAATAGTACAATTCCGAGCAACATAAAAAAGCAGAGCCTTGGTGCTATATTCCGACGACTGGCTGTTTTTAGGCCAGCTGCGTACCTCGAGGCCATATGGGAGATTTTTTTTTGTTTAGTATTAATTTTTATCTCGACTAATATTTTAAAACGGCTTGTAAATGGTGTTTTGTTGATAGAAAATACTACAAGGTATACAGCCCTAGGGTTGTGAGAAATGTTGACGTGGGACTAAACACTGTAATTAGGGGATTTTTTGTTACAAAATATACAGAGTCTGCAGACAGAATCTATGTGTTTGCTCAGCGACTGTACGTATTTTCATTTTCAGCCTCCCCTGGAAATCAATTTTTGAAATATATTCAACAACACTCGAAAGAATATCGTTGATATCTGACTATATTATGCCTGTAGTATTTTTTTGTGCAAACAACATGTATTTAACAAGGCACAAGCATATCGTGCTTGTTAAAGAAGAGCCAAGAATTTCTCGTAATGCATCAAAGTCAGAATTAACTCTATATCCTCAAAAACCAAATCCAATAATATTAACGTTAGCATAATGAATGGTTTTGTCTTATTTAACTCTGATTAAATCAAATCTATAATATGGATCATATTTTCAAAATAATATGGAAGCCCTTACAAAGGTTCATTAATTGGCAAACATAAGAAGATATTTAAGCAACATTATTAACAAGTTCCAGCAAAAAATCGAAGCAATCCACAATAACATTTATGTTTTTTGCTTGACAATTTTTTTCATTTGCCTATAACTTCATTCGCTGTATTACGAAGACAGCTAATATGCATTTATTATAGTAAAGCTTAGAACAATAATATGTCGTCTAACAATTTTGAAATGTAAAAAGAGCTTCTGAATGAATCTTAGTAAATAAACAAAAAATTCATAAGCATTCGCAGGCTCTTACTCCTCTATAAATGTATATACAGTAACTGTTCGCTAACTGGGTGCTGTTTACCTGGGCTGCTTTTTAACTGGGCGTTCGCTAACTGGGCTATAGCCCAGTTAAAAAGCAGATGAACGTCAAAAATCAGCGTTTGGCATATTGCTGTCAAAACGAGATAGGGGTACATGAATAATGAATTGAGATTGATTTTTTCAGTTCAATGAATTTTGGTTGTCATCACACGTGCGATCCACTAGATGTTTATCTATTCGTTTCCAGGTCAAATAAATGTTTTATGAAAAGAATATGTTTCCGGGCAACGGTAAGTGCATATTAAGCACACGCAAGGCTAATAATTTTTTTTTCTCATTTTCTGTTCATCAGTCCGGATTCTTAGGGTATTTGTTTAAAACATTTTCAAATTTTCGCAGAGAGTTTTGCCTAGCGCCACTACATCGAAATCCCCCTCGATATTTAATGACATTTGAAATGTCAGCCCAGTTAGCGAGCGACATTCGTTAACTGGGCTAGGCCCTCATCCCAGTTAGCGAACGAACAGTGTATTTAGGAATTCACTCTTTCGATACTATCCGGTCACGATTATTTACTGAATATCGAAGATAAAATTAAATAAATATCCGTTGCAAAAATTTACAATTCTTGTTGAGTTTATGGTAATCATATTTATGATATTAACTTTCAATCACCATCAACAGCAGCATTGCAGTTTCTCCTCGATTGCACACGTATAGAAATGTACGAACAAAAGTGTACCACTGCAATACGAATAGAAGTGTACCTCTGCAATCATAGACGACGAGAGACTTGCGGTTCTTTACTCCACTTGTACTGTTGCTTTTACCGGCAAGTTTTCTTTCAAGACATCAGTTTTTATTAGGTTCTGAAAGCAAATTTAGAAATTGTTCAATAATTGGGATTGTTTCAAACTTTTCGGAAAACTTTTACCTTCGAGACATCATATTAGTCTAAGCTCATGGAAGCAAAAATAAATTGACCTATTGGGACGGGGAGACTCTGACACGTTTTATTTCGATATTGATACAGAGGATATCACAGGGAACGGATGGTGTCCATTCACGTCGTCTGTGCTAGGAATGCTCGTATGTAATTGGTTCATTATTCGTGTAAATTTTTTATTGAAACTTTTTAACAATTTTACCGCTTAGCACTGAAATTAGAGTGATAACTAGCATATTACAAAATTGTTATACATTTTATCTATCCAACAACATATTGGTTATTGTTATCCATCATGTGGTTATTAGGGTGCCAGGCAAAATGGTCATCTCGAATTTAAAAAAAAAACCGATACAAAATGTTCACCTGCTCGAAAACACACCCTGTGCAAAATTTCAGCTCAATCGGACTTAAAATGGGGTGGCGCAAAGCGATTGAAGCTTGGCTTTTTTGGAAACCGAAAAATCGCCCAAGATGGCGGGGGGGGGGGGTACGTGAAATTTCGGTTTTCGAATTTGGTACCGAGAATTAGTGTCATTTGAAAAATTTTTTTTTGCAAAAATTTACTCTGCACGCAAAACTTTTCCTTATTACTTTCGAAGCAATAGCGCAAAATTACCTTTTAGGTAACAAATCCATTACTTAAAAAGCAACAAAATTCTTCCCCAGTCAAGTAACAACACATACTGTCATATATTTAGCACGTGTTATGAGAGTACGACTATCTAATAATGGTCGTTTCAACCACATGCAACGTTTTTTCTGTCGAAAAATGCTCCCTTTCCACCTCAAGTCAAAAAAAATCACACACCGTCGCATAAGATGCACATGTTACAAGTTTTTTCAATCTCCAATTCATCCGGTGGGCGTGTATTAGTTCGCTTGTTGTATGCATACGGAGTAGCGAAAAAATATGACAAGAGCTGCCAAGCAACATTTTCCCCGTCATAGAGTATGCAAACGTTGATGAATTCAAAGACTTGAAATGCGCCTTAAAATGACATCACGATCTGTAAACTGCGTTAGAGAAAAATAAAAACATTCGCTTTCTTGCAAGCTATTTACAGCACATAATCATTGGTTCATGAAAACTCATTTGGACCTGTTTGTAGATACAAAACTCGTGCCCATCCAGAACAATATTCGCAACTTCGGCAACTCTGGTCAGACAGTATTACATATTTCCATTTCAAGTAAACACTGGGGGACGAAACGAAAGTGTTTCTAATTGGACATTTGAGGTTGACGGTTGAGATTCTGATTATGTGTGGATGAAGGGAGACAAAAATGAACCAGATCGTTGCATCAATACAAATGCAGCGAGTGAAGTCTTGCCAACACATGCATTGCGGTGCTTGGCTGTATGTTCTCCTGCAGAAACACATACAAGCGTGTGGCCGTCATAATTTTTATTACTTTTTGTTTGTTACTTTTTGTGTATAATGCGCAGTCATAAGACACAAAAAGTAATAAAAAATTGCCCAAAAGTAATGAAATATCCCCCGTTTGCGTTGGGTGTGGGACTTAGTCGTTTTTTCAATTGTGGAAGGCGGAGTTCAAAATGTTTAGAATTTATCTTTTGAAATTGATCACTAGTCTCTCGAAATAGCTTGTACAATGATATACACTATAACTAGCATCGAATACATTATGTTTCATTAGGGTGGTTCATTTATTCGGCATAGGGTGGTTCATAATATTGTGAAAAAGAACAGTGTGCAATACTTCGAAAAGTCGGCAATCGAGTACGTCGAAAGGGTGTACGAGAACTTTTACGCTTGCAGCACCACTCGCAGGTTTCCTTCATTCCGCATCCGTGAATCTCTAATCCAGGTATTAAATCGCTACTCTCCATTCGGCCTTAAGCTCTTTCTTGATTGATTCACGTAGTAGAATTGTTCGATCATTCTGGCTGCCGTTTGGTTGCCGCGCATCACTCGCAACCGTTGATGTGGAAAATAACAGCCGACGAAGGTGTGTAGAACGCCTAGCTCATTGTCATGTCGGTTTGTCTACCCTGGTCATTGCGTTGTAGCACCAAAGGCTTCGCCTTCGACGACAGCATGTTTCCCATCGGTAAGTTTGACGTGTTTCATCGTGGAGCTTCGTGCAACGGTGTGGCAATTCGCTCCTGAGTTCACGATCCGCAGTTTGTCCGCGCATTCTTTCTCGTTCCGCCTACCCAGAAATGCTAACGAAACGGAATAGGAGTTTACCTATTTCTTTGCAGATAATAACGATAGTTTTCCCGGTTTTTTGGACTTCAGTTTAGTTGTCTCTAGTAAATTTTTGGTTGTAGGTTTGTTGCTGTAACGTTTGCGATTTTTCGGACGAAGCTTTAACAACTAAGACAGATGATTAAGTTTGATAAGTTTCCCATGGAAGGTGATTATGTTAGGAAGGTGATTATGACTTGCACAAAAATTATATGCCCTTGCGAGCGGCCTTCCGGTAGTTAACCGGAACATTCGCCATGGCGAACGAAAACATGTGTGTAGGCATGTTTTGAGTTCTTTCTTTGTTTTATCAATCAATTCCTCCTCAGTTTCCGCAATTTTATAGTTGAAGTAGATCTTACGCTTCAGATTTGCCCAGAAACCCTCTATGGGACACAACGTTGGTTGGGGTCTCCAACTTGGGTACCACATCGACATTCAGCCGCTCTATCTCCTCCGACGATCGCTTCGAGTGATGGGCCGATGCCAGATCCGTTCAAAACACCGCTTCTTCTGTCTTATGGTATTCCTTAATGAACGACGCTATTTCAGCCAGGCACTTCGTACTATAAATTTCCCCGTTCAGTCCTAAGCGAGAGAAGAGCGGCTTTGACATCCTCGCTGATTGTCTGCCACAGCAGCACCTTCTTGAAGAACTTGGTGTGTGAATTTCTGTGTATAATAAACAGAACGTCGAGTTCCGAATCAGAATGTTGCACCAAGGCTTTGCTTTGCTTTGCCCTGCCAGTCGTTGCCATCCAGGTTGAGACAGATCTTGTCGTCCATCACCTCGCCAAAATTTATTGCATGAAATACATAGCAGATATCAATCTCACCGTCACATCGATAATGTGCACCAAAATTTCAACTCATCACAGTAAAATTCAAGAAAAAATTCCAATTCAATTCGTATTTCAGTGTTTTATTTTACTTGATATATTACGCGACGCGACGCGACTGGTGTAATAATAGCTCCACGGACCAGAAAAGTTTTGATGTTTTTGACGAACATTATTGGCGAAACATTTACAAAAGCTGTTTAGTTACTTTAGCGAAGCAAAAAGGTTTAATTAAATTAACTTACCTTACCAGTCAGCTCCAGGCCGAAGTGTTCCTTGCTGTTCGAAGAAGTCGTCTCCATTCAACTCGGTCCATGGCTGCAGCTCGCCAGCCATGTCGACTGCGGAGGCCCCGCAAGTCGTCTTCCACTTGATCGAGCCACCTTGCTCGCTGCGCGCCCCGTCACCTTGTTCCAGTCGGGTTGTTATCAAGAACCATTTTCACCGGGTTGTCGTCCGACATCCTAACGACATGCCCAGCCCACCGTAGTCTCCCGATTTTCACCGTTTGAACGATGAGTGGTTCTCCCAGCAGCTGATGCAACTCATGGTTCATCCGCCCCCGCCATGATCCATCTTCCATCTGCACTCCACCACAGATGGTACGCAACATCTTTCGTTCGAAAACCCCAAGGGCGCGTTGGTCCTCCATGAGCATAGTCCAGGTTTCGTGGCCGTAAAAGTCTACCGGTCTGATCAGTGTTTTGTAGATGGTTAACTTCGTGCGGCGGCGGATTTTATTCGAGCGGAGTGTCCTCCGGAGTCCAAAGTAGGCACGATCTTGCCATAAGGCGTCGACGAATTTCTCTGCTGGTGTCGTTGTCAGCAGTCACCAGTGAGCCAAGGTACACGAACTCGTCTACCACCTCGAATTCATCACCGCTAATATGAATTCGTGGCGGGAGGTTGACACTGTCTTCTCTGGAACCTCTTCCTCTCATGTACTTGGTCTTCGATGCGTTTATGGCCAGTCCAATTCGTCCGGCTTCAGCCTTCAGTCTGATGTACGTCTCCGTCATCTTTTCAAGGGTTCGTGCTACAATATCAATGTCATCGGCGAAGCCAAAGAGCTGAACAGACCTTCTAAAAATCGTGCCACTCGTGTTGATACCAGCCCTACGTATCACACCTTCCAAAGCGATGTTGAATAGCAAGCACGATAATCCATCACCTTGCCGTAACCCTCTTCGAGATTCGAAGGGACTCGAGAGTGTCCTCGAAACTCGAACTACGCACATCACCCGATCCATCGTCGACTTGACCAACCGTGTCAGTTTATCCGGAAAGCCGTAGTCGTGTATAATCTGCCATAGCTGGTCTCGAACGATTGTGTCGTATGCCGATTTAAAATCGATGAACAAGTGATGTGTGGGCACATTATACTCACGGCACTTCTGTAGGACCTGTCGTACCGCGAATATTTGGTCCGTGGTGGCGCGGGCACCCATAAATCCCGCTTGGTATTGCCTCACGAATTCCCTTGCAAACGGTGATAGTCGACGGCACAGAATTTGAGAGAGTACCTTGTAGGCGGCGTTCAGCAACGTGATTGCGCGGTAGTTGCAGCAATCCAACTTGTCGCCTTTTTTGTAGATGGGGCACACTGTACCCTCCACCCACTCCTCCGGTACTACCTCCTCCTCCCAAATCTTGGCAATAACCCAGTGTAGCGCCTTAGCCAGTGATTCGCCACCTTGTTTTAACAGCTCGCTGTGGAGTTGGTCAGCTCTAGCGGCTTCATTGTTTTTCAGCCGGCCAATCTCCTCTCTAACCTCCTGGAGGTCAGGGGCTGGGATTCTTTCGTCATCTGCGCGTACACCGAGATCTACTACCACTCCGTCGTCGTCCTCTGCTACATCGCCATTAAGGTGCTCATCGTAGTACTGCTTCCACCTGTCAATCAGCTCACACTTGTTCGTGAGAAGGTTGCCGCCCAGGTCCCTGCACATGTCGGCTTGTGGCACATAGCCTTTGCGGGAACAGTTCAGCTTCTCGTAGAACTTTCGTGTGTCATTCGCACGGTACAGTGCCTTCATCGCCCCGCGATCTCGATCTTCCTCCTGGCGCTTCTTCTTCCGTAAGACCGAGTTTTGCCTGTTCCGTGCGCGTCGGTAGCGCTCCACGTTCGCCCTCGTTTGGTGTTGCAGCATTCTCGCTCGTGCTGCACTCTTCTCTTCCACTAACTGTTTGCACTAATTAAATTTAACAATCCTATTTTTTGTATCGCGGGCAATAAATATGCAAAAAAACAGCTTCAAACGAGCCCGATTTCGAACAAAAACATCTTGAAACATCGATATTTTTTTCGCGATAATATCGAAGTATCGGCACTTGCCTTCGATACCAGTATCGAATCCAAGAAGTGATGCTTCCCTGCTGATAGAGCTATAATTTTTTTTTTGCTGACTCATGGGTTACTATCATTGATACAATAACAATATCGCACGCTAGCCTGGAGGGCTAATGCGTTCTTGATCAACTCGACCAGATTATAAGGTATTTAAGAGAATTCGTTATCGATATTGTTTTTGGCACATTTTGCATGTTGTAGGAAAGGTACAACGATACATCGTGCCCCAGTCGAGGTAATTTCCAGCTCGAAAAGATCCTTGACCTGATCGGGGATCGAACCCGACATCATAATCGTGTGGGAGAGCTAGCCGACCGACATCGCTAACCACAGAACAACGGAGACCAACTATGATTGATGCTGCATGGGTAGTTTCGTCAGTGCGTGTGAAGGTAAACCCACAAGATCAATACTAACTCTTACATTTTCATATATCGATAACTTCTATGTCCGGGCTCTCCTCCTATTGCGATAATAAAAAGTTAAATAAAATATTGAACGTAAATAATATATGGTTCAACTTCCCAATTCAAGATCCTTCCACGAATTCTGAAGATGGTGTTAGATTGCTATGATTGGATATGCTCCAGTGGTATCATGTGTGTCAAATGATGCTTCTTCCATATCCACTTTTCATCAAAAATATCAAATTAATATATTTTGTTCGTTTGATCATGAAACCATCCCCTCGCCTGTACGTTACAAATCGTCACGCTTTTCTTAATACCTTCTCCCCCTACATAGGCGACAAAAAATATCAGAAGCTTCCTTTTCAAATCCATTTAATTTCTTTTCTTTAGCTTCAGAACTAATATTACTATACAGAAACATTTTTTTAAATAATAAAGTGGAAACCTTATTAGTTAACGTGGTATGGATGTTGTTTGTCGCGTTTATTGGTATTTTAATTTACTCTCATAAAGGGTAATATGCCAAACTATGTGCGCACTATTATGATTGTGCCCGGTATGACTATTTTAATACAATAATTTTAACATTCAATAACCACGACATTTATTCAAATGTATCTGGTGTGCCTATGTCGATGCTGCGATTATGTGACAGCCAAACCGAGACACTGTTAATTACGCTTATGGATTTCGTCCACGTTATTTCCTCTAGCACATAATACATCATATCACAAGAAAAACAACGCGTTATAGATCAATCAAAGAAATAGTTATCGGTTTCCGTTCTACTCTACTAAATTTTTTGGAATTAAATATTGAAATTCAGTCCGCAAATATATACTTCGACTGTGACGTACAGTCCTCCTCAGTGCTTATGTGGACTGGTTAACGCGTTATAGTTGATATTTCCGATACAATTGCAAATTATTCGCGTTCAGCGTACAAATGTTATTTGAGGTTGGCTTTGCGTTTTATGAAATTAATTTATTCGTTAATAACTATTCTTTATTTCGTAAATGAGAATACGTTCTCGATAACGTTCTTGATCATTTGTTTTAGTTGAGGTCACCATAGTGCACTCCGCTTAAATAATTCATGGTTATTTCATTTTCGCATATGTTTATAATCTGCAACCTATATTTGCATCATAAAACCTGAACTGGGAAACAAAGAAGCAATCATTATTAAGATTTACCAACTTCGGTCACGGAACGCCGTAGCATCATACTTGTTAATCTTTGACTATAATCTGATTGCAGCGATAATCCGATAGTTTGTTGACTTGCCAGTGGCTTCTTCTAGGCGAAATAATGCAAAACTTTGCCTGGAATCGCTACGCTCTAGAAATGGCTTTTGTCCTGTGGGCCACAATTGTGCTACTGCTCGTCGTCGGTTTCAGCAAATGTGATCATGGGAGATAAAGCAATTGATGGATCCAATTTTCATAATGAATACACACAAGTCGTTCTGGTGATCTCATCGCGTCGAAGTTCTAGACGTCTTCGCCTGCGAGACGAGAACAAAGATGTTGAGCGTGGAAAATTCGAGCTTTTTATTGTCTGAACCGTCTTTCAAGTTTGCCATTGGTGTCCTGGGTTCTACGCGTCGTAGCAAAGGTTGTAATTTGCTGTATTTGGTGTACACATTGTGCTGCTTGGCATTTCTAGTTTGGTCTTCTTATAGGAGAATACTACGAAATGATTTTAAATTTAACCAGTTAATAGAACTGCAAACCCATTGTTCGACAGTGAAGCTCGCAAGCGAAAAATAAGCAAAATAATCTCACTGCAAGTACCGTAGAGCCAAAGTATGATTGGATGGAGAAGCAGTAGCTGTATGACCAGGCCACCGCTTCAGCGTCTACTGCATTCACTGTTTCTAGAATTAACAGTTTCATTTGAAAGTTCAGAAGCAGCAAAAGTATAAAAAATAAGCTCATAGAAGCTTGATCCAAGCTTAGCTCTATTCTCTCCGACGTTGAAGTGGAGGATGTTCGGTTTTTCGTTTTTTTTTTTGCGTGTGTTTTGCTTCCAAGTAGCTCCCAAGCCTTATTCATCCAGTGGTGCAAACGGGCACCACAGTCGAATCCCAACAGGCGATAATCTGGTTATGTCATAAAGTTTATCTATGTTTTGTTTCCCACACATGTACATGTTCGAATCTACTCTACTCAACCAGGGTTGAGTTTTCACTTAATAATGGGTATGCAGTTTTTTCGACATTCTCGGTCTAATTTGGGATGTATTTGTACATTTATGCGTCTTTTAATAGAGTTCAATATTTTCAAAAATCACTTTAAGGTTCAAAGCAATTCACGGTCCTGTTCATTCGGAACATTTTAACAATAGAATTTACGGACTACTGAATCGTCTTTACTCAGAAATAAGTTTCCCACAAAGGATGCAGCGAAGAAGACGTCGTCGCGGCTCTGCGGAAGGAGAAAAGAAAAACAGCTCCGAAATCCATCCGCCCACGATGAATCCTCGGGTGGAGGCCCCTACTGGGAAAATAAATTAATCTAATCAACGTTAATTGGCCAGGAGATTAGTGCCGACGAGGAAATTGTGCTTCATTTGCTGAACGATTGCTGCTTTCGTCGTGTTGGTGGGCAATCATGTCGAATGTCTTACTTTTCCTACGGCCCAAATCGAATCGATAGCCATGCTGATAAATGTTTGCGGGTCGTTTTTCGAGTGCTAGCAGTGCGTTAATGGTGGCATAGCGATTGAAATTTCCGATCACAGATTGTTCCCGAGTTGAAAAATGATGTTGTTTTTATTTTTCAGTAGCAAGGAAAAAGTTGCAGCTAGCTTTAACGTAATTGGCAGATCTCATCAAAGTGGCTCCGAACGGCGAACAAACAATCGTAAACTTTCAATTCGTTTTACAGCGCAAGTTCCCGGACTTTCTCATCAGCTCTAATCACTCCTTCTTCGCCGAAGCACCGGTCCAAAAATTTCATCAAAAAGTTTAGCAATTAAATTGTGTTTTAGTTACTTTGGCGTTAAATTAGCCGTGAAATTGATTTGAGCTCCAAAACTGGTCCAAGTTTCTTCAAACGGGAAGCGCCGGCAGTCCGACTGATACCGGTTCGATGGAAGTGCCTACATGCCGACAAACAAACTGGCTCTCCCTTGCTGTCTCTCTCGCTCTCTCATCCCGCCGAGTTTGGCTTTGTTTTTATGTCTAAACGTGAATTAATTTTAAGTTTGAAGCAGTTAGACCCGAAGTAATTGCGAGTGGCAGTGGCTCGTAGCTCATCTGATATTGCAAATTTGTTAATTTGTTTTCGAATTCTCGGCGAGACTCAATTTCAAATTACATTTCTATTTGGTAAGGACTTTTAACTTTCAAACGTTGCCTTGAAATGATTAACTGGCATTTATGTGTTTGACTTCGGTCATACAATTTAGGACCCAGTTCAATTTAATTACTGTTTTCTAATAAAATGAATGTTCTGTCGGTAGTTCAAACTTTAGTGAAAAATATTCAACAATTACTCATCAAGTTATATTTGATTTTGAATAATTAATTCGGAATATGCAATAAACCGTTGTCTGTTTCTGACAAATTGCGTGCAGTCACCACTCCGTTGCAGTCGTTTTTTCGCTTCGCGTAGCTTCGAACTGCTTCCAATTATGTCCGCTAGCAGCATCTAGAACAGAAGCAAGCGCAAGACGGACTGTGCTCTTATTCAGTAGAAAATTCGACTTTCGTAAAAAGAATGCTTCGAAAGATGGAATTCTGCTAAATTTTCCCAAATGATGACGACGCCGACGACGCGAATGATGATGATGATGAATTCAGCCAGTTATCCAACACGCTTCCGACTGCTGGACAGTGCGCTATCCTTTCCTTCTTCTTTCTTTCGCGTTTTATAATTCATCCGAAGGAAACTTTCCACTCATTTAAAACGCGGGCAGCTCCTACCGCTTGCACTTGCGCTTCCACGAGCCAACTGCTGACAGATGCAGAAAGAAACTTTCCGCTCTGGTATACAGCCAAATTACTTTGGCGCGGACGAAAAATGTCGCCCATTTCGGTGCGAGCTTGGATTATTAGAGAGAGCATAATTATTGCACTGAAAAGGAATTCAATTAAAAATTTCATTCCATTCGCACAGCGCCGGGTTGTGATGGTACTTACGGGCAGCACTTGAGACCCGTGGTCGCCATCCGTTCCTAATGGGCTGTACTACACAGTACTACACTCCGCAGAAGCTGTTCTGTCGGTTTGTTAATAGGCTTTATTAATCATCGATAGTAAGTCGGATGTTTCTTCGATTGGCAAAATTTTGTCCTAGAATTCAGGCTGGGTAAGACTGGTATTGTGAGATTTTTTTTTTGTTTGGGTTTTGGAATTTCCTCAATGTGGACAGCTTATTGTATTTTCAGTTCTATAAACAGAAGATTGTAGTTTAGGTACAGATTCAAATACATCTACATTATTAGGCGTTCAAGTAAATTATAAAATCAAATAATCAACTATCTGAGATTCTTCTTTCAGTCAAACATCATACTTTTTTACTTTTTTTGAAACTAGCTTCTTGCTATTTTAAACTTTCAACTTAAACTCGAAAATGTTTCGGACTCTAAACGCGTCCCTCCCTGATACGGTAACTGGGTCGCGTATAAGTCCATAGACGACGATATAGACGAGCACGATCTCGGTTCAAAAGGTTGTATCAAACTCAAACGAAGGATACGCGATTGACAAGGTGAACAGAGTATTCTACTGCAGTTGTTACGTTCCGCCACATTGATTTATCGAAAGGTTTATTCAGATAGTCGACATGAAGTTGACGGGCCTAACACCGTTGATGGTGGAAGGTAACTTCAACGCTTGGGCCATTGAGTGGAAGCATAGCTGTACGAACCAGAAAGGTCAGATCTTGTAAAACTCAACCTAGATCTGGCCAAAGTTGGAACCAAAAGTACGGTGAGCAGGAAAGGTGCGAAGTCGATCATCGATGTGAAGTTCTACAGCCCAGGACTTATCACAAGCTAGAGGGTATACAAAGGATACGCCAATAGTGATGAATAGTGATGATGATGTCGGTTTGCTTTAGTGTAGACCACAACGGAAGGCGGCAAGTATCGCATTCCGATGCCGCGGTATTTGAGGAGCCTTTTTCGAGAGGCTATTCGCAAGTGCCAATACGAACCCGTGGGGTAACACCTACAGGATCGTAATGGCCATGGCCGGCGTGTTGGCGCCTGCAGAGCAATCACTAGCGATGCTGGAGCATATCACCGTGGGACACTTCCCACGCTACGGCCAAGGACCTGGCTCGGCGGTCGAGTCTCACGTCCAACGTGGAACTCAGGATCTCAGACATAGACCGGGGATGGCCGGGAAAACTGCCGATTATCCAATCCGTGAGCGACAACAGCCGTGTCGAAGTGAGAAGGTGATAAGGGTTACGAATGAAGTCCTCATCGTGATCGCCAACTCCTTAAAGGTGAGCAAGGACCTGATCGTACACTGGGCTGTTGACTCCCTGCGAAAGCCACGGTACCCGCAAGCAGCTTCATCAGAGTGAATACGGCTCTCTCATCGCCCAAATGCACTAACCTGCCCATTGGAGACCGATACAAGTAAGGCTCCAATTATGATAACTGGTCGCAATTTTTGAGGATATGAGTCGGTACACGTTCTATACCACGATGTAGGGCTGGCACCTGCACCGAGCTCTCTTAGTGAAGTCATGTGACAACGGCTTGAAACGGCGAGGAGACAAACGGCAGCAGGGGTCTCCGTCCCGTAAAACCTGGCGGGCCTTCCAGTACGTTAATGTTTATTGCCTGGTGTGAATCAGACTGGAGTAGGATCAGATGGTGGAAATTGGTCTAAGGATTCCCTTCTCTGACTTACGCCGTTCGGTGGCGACATAGTTGCTCATAATGAGCTATTGGCGTCCTACCCTTGCCATGACCTCACTGCTTCGTCATAGCCCACCATGGGACCAAAGAGGCGACTTCTCCATTATGAATAAGGATAGCGCCTGGAAGAGGGACCCATTTAACTAAAACATGGATAAGTACATGCGTACGAATGCGGGATCGAACGCAGGAGCGAATGCGGGAGCAGATGGGTTACCAAATCCATTCGCTAGAAGTGGTATCCTGAGGCCCCCACCGGGACCAACCGATTCAGTTAAGGGCGGCGGAAAGGTGGCAATGCTCAAAGCCACAGGGCCGACAGACGCGGTCAAAGGTAGTAGTAAGGCAGGTTCCCCTAATGCTACCCCAGACAGCGAACGCGGCTCCGATGATTTGCTGGTAGCGGCGGCTGTCCAACCAGAAATAGAAACGCTACCAAGAGCGGAGGCACTGTCGGCACCACTCGATGCCATAACGGAGTTTGCGGATTGTCGTAGCAATATCTCGAAGCACTTGAAACAGAATCTTCTGTTGCTGCGCATCTGCATCAACAGGGTGAGAGTCGACTACGCCGCGCTCATGAAGCACCAAAGGGTGCTACATTGCACAAGCCCTCGAGAAGAAATGCGGGGTCATGGTAGCCGTAGAGGCAATTCGCCTCCGAAACGGGCTCTCTGGGACCTTCCATTATCTGAAGGAAGCAAAGCCCAGAAGAAAAGCCAAGCTGAAGGTAGGTTGGTCGCTATACCCGCTGGGCATCTTCCAACAGATGTTTGCTCCAAGTGCTTCGAGCTGGGACTTAAGTCGTGGTCCTGTAAAGGGTCCGACAAGTCCAGCGTATGCCGACGCTGCGGTCGGGCATGCCATAAAGCGCGGGACTGCGGGGCGCCTCTTAAGTGCTTAGTATGCACCGGTAAGCAGGACGCTAAGCACGTCACGGGAGACCCCAAGTGCCCGGCTAGCAAGCCGGCTACTAAACCGCAGGCGTGAGGGTGACGCAATTAAACCTGAACTTGATAAGTCCGGGATGGCGGCCATATGGACCAGGTTTTAGAGATTGTATCGACCTTGAACGAGGGCTACGTGGTTGCCAAGGTGAACGGGGAATTCTACTGCAGTTGCTATGTTCCACCGCGTTGATCTACAGAAAGATTCGCCCAGATGGTCGACCGGGTAACCCTGGAACTAACAGGCCTAAAGCCTTTGGTAGTGGCAAGCGACTTCAACGCTTGGGCTGTTGAGTGGGTAAGTCGCTACACTAACCAGAGGGACCAGATCCTGTTGGAAGCTTTGGTTAAGTTCAACTTAGATCTGGCAAAAGTCGGTGCCAAAAGCACCTACAGCAGAAACGGCGCGGAATCGATTATCGACGTGACGTTCGGAAGCCTCGGACGAAACAACGGCCACACTAATAGCGACCACCAGTCGGTCGGTGGACACGAGGCGGCAAGCGACGGGTAGTGCCAATAACCCAACCACTCGCGACTGGAAGGCATCGCACTTTGATGCCGATGTATTAAGCAATAAGTTGGGACCTAGAAGGGGGGAGGGCCCCTCTGAGTGCGGACCAACTTATTACTACACCATCGCGGGCGTGCTACGCCGCCATGCCGAGGTCTTGCCAGCCTAGAAATTGAAGACCAACGCAATAGCCGACTCCTGGCCTCCGGCTGCTGAATCACCACAAATAACGAGTGACAGCAGCCGCACAGAGGAGGCGGCTAGGGTAACGAACGGTAAACTCATTGAGATCGAAAACTTCCTGAAGGAGAGCAAGGCAGCGGGACCAGGCGGAATCACAAACCTGGCAATTAAGACGGTCATAAAGGTAGCCCCGGGTTGTTCAGGGCGGTCATGCAGGAATGCTTGAAAAATTGCCTCTTCCCGGATAAGTGGAAGCGACAAAGACTGGTATTACTGCCTAAAGCCGGGAAATCACCAGGTGACCCATCGGCATATAGACCAGTCTGTCTGCTAGACACAAACTTCTGAGATTCACCGAGAGTCTGTCAAGCAACCAGTTCGGCTTCCGCAAATGTAAGTCCACGGTGGATGCTATTCTTGGCCGAAGTAGCACTCCAGCGTAAAAGAAGGGGCATTCGCTATTGCGTAATTGTCACGCTAGACGTGCAAAACACGTTCAATAGTGCAATCTGGGACTCTATAGCCTACTCGCTTCGGAGTCTCGGAGTGCCGGTGCCACTGTATAAGATTCTGGAAAGCTGTTTTCTGAACCGAATGCTAGTCTACAACACACATGAGGGTCAGAAATGCGCTCCGATTTCCGCTTGTGGGCTTCATGGACGATATAACTCTAAAGGTCTACGGCGTTATTGTTATTGTTAAGTTATTGTTGTAAATAACAGAAAGTCTGAGCAGGAGGCATCGATAAGTGCCGGTACATGCACTATCGCCTCAAAACGCTCGTTGAAGCTTCTGGGGGTTATGATCGACGACAAGCTCACGTTCGGGAGCCACGTCGATTATACCTGCAAGAAAGCTTTCATGGCTGTGGCAGCGCTATCTCGCATGATGGCAAACAGCTCGGCGCAAAGTCCTTGCTAGCGTGACCACGTCCATACTTAGGTATGGAGGACCAGTATGGTCCAAGGTATTGAGTACCTCGTGCCATCGCGGCAAACTCGAGAGTACGTACAGACTAATGTGCCTAAGGGTCGCGTGCGCATACCGAACAGTGTCGTACGAGGCGGTTTGCGTCCTGGATGGCATGATTCCCATCAGCATCATCGTCAAAGAGGATGTAGAGTGCTTCGACCAACGCGACACGAGAGGTATTCGCAACACCATACGGTCATCCTCAATGGCCAGGTGGCAGCGGGAGTGGTCCAACACTACAAAAGGCTGGATTAATAGGCGCCATGGGGAAGTAACCTTCCATCTGACACAGATCCTGTCAGGCCATGGCTGCTTTAGGCAGTACCTGCATAGGTTCAGGTACGCCGAGTCCCCTATGTGCCCCGCTTGTACGGGTGCGGAAGAAAGCGCAGAGCATGTGTTCTTCACATGTCCGCGCTTCGAGCGGGTACGGTACGAAATGCTGGCAATAAGTGGGATGGACACCACGCCAGAGAATATAGTGCGTAGGATGTGCGAAAATAGGGAAATCTGGGATGCGGTCATCACGGCAGCATCACAGATCGTTGGTATTTTGCAGGGCACCAATCGACGGGAAACCATCGACGTGCCCCAGTTAGTTAACGGTTAACTAACTGGCCTGTATAGGCTGCTCTGCTACCCATAGAGGTAAGTGCAAAAAGCACGACGGGCCCTCTCCCTGAAGTAATGCCTAACGGCGGTCCCGGGGAGACCAAGGGCTTTAGCAGTTCAGCTTAGATTGCTCAGCATGGGTAAAAGCAGGGGTACCATCCTGGGCCTGTACTGTGGAATGCCATGAATGACGGTGTGCTGAAGCTGAATCTCCCACCGGGAGCGGTGTTTGTGGGCTTCATGGACGATATAACTCTAAAGGTCTACGGCGAGTCAGTCAGCGAGGTTGAGTTGAAAGCCGCGCTATCCATATGCGTAGTTGAGGATTAGATGCACTCCAGGAAACTAGAGTTAGCGCATCACAAAACGGAGCCATCATGGTGAACAACCGCAAATCGGAACATAGGGCGGCGATCGGGGGTAATGGTCGACGACAAGCTCACGTTTGGGAGCCATGTCGACTACACCTGCAAGAAAGCTGCCACGACTATAGCGGCATTATAGCACATGATGTCGATTAGCACAGCGGTATTTAGCAGCAGTCGAAAGCTGCTAGCTAGCGTGGCAACGTCCATACTCAGGTATGGCGGACCCGGTGTGGTCGAAAGCGATGGCTCACGGGAGGTGTACGAACCACCAGAAGGTCAACTTCGATGGGCAGGTGGCAGCGGGAATGGTCCATTTAGCCGGATGGGTCGAGAGGCTCCATATTTGTTTGTCCACGTTTCGCACAGGTAAGGAGCGAAATATTGGCAGTGAGCAGGCCGGACACTACTCCGAAAAACATAGTGGAAAGGATGTGCGGAGACGAGGGTACCGGCTGCTTCCCAGATTGTTCTTAGGCTGCAAGGCATCAATCAACGGAACAGCCATCGAAATGCTGTGGCCTGACAATTGGATATCCAGAAGCTCCATCGTTGATTTCATCAACGGCCGATAGCGACAGAAATTCGAGAGCGTAGGTGGAAGTGGATTCGGCATACCTTGAGGAACGGAGCGAACGAGATGTGCAAAGAAGCACTCGACTGGAATCTACAAGAACAACGCAGAAGAGGCAGATCCGGGCTGCCGACGAGAACCTGTCCCGAAGACAGGTGGAAGCCATGGCTGGTATTCGTCCACATTGAAGATCTTTAATTCATCGCTTTGTTCTGCCGGACCGGCGGATACGGACTCAAAAAACAAGACTGTTTTCATGAATTTTTTTACAGGACATTTGAGATGTAAGGTATATAAATAATATATCATTGGATTGAGCAACTCTTGCAGAATAGAAAAAATATTTTTATTGCTATTTTTGCCACAAAATGGCGGATGTGCAGCGATTGCCGTGAACCGTTTTTTTTTTAAAGTTATTTCGCGGCGAGCAGTAGAAGTCGTGCCCAACTCCACCTATAACCAAAATAAAATTTCTTTACATTATCTAAATAAGTGTCGCTAGTGAAGTACACATGATTATATTTTTAGAGTTTTTCTTCGCAAAATGGCAACGGTTTGAAAAAAAAAGTTCTGTTTCGACAAAAAAAATCGACTTTGATCGTGATAACTTTAGTTGTTGTTAATCAATCGCTCAAATCGTGTGTACTTCACTAAATAATCTAATGAAGAAGCTACAGTTAAAATTTCAAGTCAATCGGATGTAAACTTTTTCAGTTCTACTGCTCGCCGATTTTGAAAACATGGTTTTGAAAAAAACGCGTTTAAATTCTCAAAATGCTATAAATCTTGAGAATCGCAATAATAAAGCCCCTAATAATTTTCATACCTTTAGTCAGCTATCACTGCGCCGTAAAGTTGTTTTTCCTGGGTTTTATTTTCCTCTTCTTCCTTTTTGTCATCTGATGTATGGCTGCGCCTAGCCTCTTTCGCGATATCAGACATGCGATACTCAGCGACTATGACACAGTTGGCGCCCGATCCCACGAAAAACTCAAACTTGTCACTCATATTTAAGTACGTTTGAATATAACTAACAGTTACTTTTTAACAAAAAACTCAAACAAAGAATGTTCACAACGAGAACGGCTGATCGACTAAACTAAGGGAAATTGTGAGCAAACACGTTCTGTAGAGACGCTATAACGGTCGAAACTTGATGCAGAGACCTCTATACTTCAAATTTGAAACACGATAACGATCATAGGTAACTTCTGCTAGTTTAAAAACCTCGAAATAGAGCGGGGGCCTAGTGTGGTTGGTAACGTCTCCGCCAACCACACTCGACGCCTGGGTTCGAATCCCACCGCCGACATAGGTGTCGATGGTTGTGAGATGGCGTGATCCACTCACAACCAATCCAACTGGTCTAGATTCAATCCTAGCCGACACCGGGAGATTTTCTGAGGCGAAAAATCTCTGGGATCACGCCTTCCATCGCATGAGGAAGTAAAGCCGTTGGCGCCGGTCCGTTAATAAACGGGTCGTGAGTTAGGGTCCTGGGTGTGGAGTCGTCTCCCTGGGCGTCGGTGATTGGCCACAACAGTGGCGGAACTAGACCGACGGTAAATAAGCGAGAATAAAAAAAAAAACCTCGAAATAAAAAGAAAAACGAGCATCGCCAAATTAAATGAAACGATTTTGGAGTATAAAAGTTGTTCGGTAAAAATTGACTTAAACGAACTTTGAGTTTAGATCTGTACTTGGGCGATGTAGATTTTGATTCTTGGTTAGTTTTAGCATGATTTAGACCAATAAAAAAATGGTGCAAAAAAATTTTTTTTTGGTAGATATTACCCCTTAAGTAAGGAAGTAATAATCCTGAGAAGCTGAAAACCGTCGGTAAATGGACACTCTGCATACAACCCTTGTTACCGGACATTTTGTTAACGTGAAACGGTAACGAATGTGAGACGTTTTGGTGTGGGTTTTGTAGAGTTGAATGTTAGATGTAAAATTTTAGTATGTAAGGTAGGTTAAGTAAAGTAGTTTTGTTGTTTTTCTGGCTCTTTTCTGTTAATTGTTGTTAGTTTATTTTTGTTTGCTGAATCATTTTGCATTTTTGTTTAACATAGGGTAAGTGTACTAACCCGTAAACCAATTCCAACCGATAATTAGGCTTCGAAAAATAACGGAAAAATATTCGATGTGAACGTTACCGTTTGAGGAAGTGAGGGGGCACTGTCTAAAATGCAACCCCTGGGCCCTTTAAAAAGACCTTCCGTGTCCACCCCGGAACATCCAGACCAGGTGTTGGAGCTTAGCACGAAGGCACTAAAGCCTTCGTAAAACATAACCCAGGGAAAGGACAGCCTCACTCCTTAAACGGTAATAACCCTGAAATATACATATATATTTGTAACGGAAAGACCGCAACGATAAAAGACGGCAAAAAGTCCGCACTAAAATAACCCACCCCTTAAAATGCTCCAGGGAAAAATTTATACCACTTGTGCAACTGCACGAAAATTTGGTATCCGGTATGGAGATAAGAGAGTGAGAGAGAGGACAAGCGAGAGAGAGAGAGAGAAAGAGAGAGAGAGAGAGAGAGAGAGAGAGAGAGAGAGAGAGAGAGAGAGAGAGAGAGAGAGAGAGAGAGAGAGAGAGAGAGAGAGAGAGAGAGAGAGAGAGAGAGAGAGAGAGAGAGAGAGAGAGGACAAGATCGGGAAGGTGACTGATCGAGAAGAGATAGTCGGAAGATAGCCATCAAGAAAGACAGTCGAAGAAAGTCAAAGTAGACGGAAAATTTAAAAAGGTGATAAAAAACTGGCAGAAGTTGTGACAAGTTTTGTCAGCCAGAGTTGGTGGTTAAGCCGGAGTGTAATCCATCCCAGTTCCGAGGATCGACATTCGTCAGAGGGCGACTACCGGGAGCCGTCCGACTCTCCCCCGTGGACTTCAGCACAAGGCCACGAGTGGCCGGAATCAACTCCCGAGCGTTGACATCTTTATCGTCGTTCGAACACGTGGGCGTTGTGGAGGCGGTCCACCTGGCTCTGAGGCCTTCTACCCTGCTGCGGCAGATCTTCTGGGTGAGCCAGATGATACTTCGGACTTCCCGTGCGAGTCGTGGGAATCTCCCGACCCTTCGTCATCGACCGGACCGCGTGCCATCATCATCGTGTCATCAAGGTATGTCCCTCTCCTCTTCTTCTGTGCGTCGTTCATCAATGGGCCCCAACGTTCGTCGGTTTGCGCTGTATCGATGATGCGTAATAAATAGTATTTAGCATGAATTTCCCTTTTTTTGTATGTAAAGAGCCAGTTATCCTTTCCTAAACGTCTCTTGGTCGTTCCGGTTCGCTAACGGTAAGTTGTCGGGCTGCATGAGTCCCCCAACAGTCGGTTACCGACCCTGAGATAACCCTATAAAGAGCTAGCTGGGTTGAGTGAGAACTGATCACTTATACCCTGCTGTTATTTTTTACTAGAGGAAGTAGTGCCGTTGCACCTACTGACGACGCTGCTACCACCACTAGTAGTCCACTACCCGCTGCTGGTACCCGAAAATATTACCTCGTCAATTGAGTATTTTATTTATCCTCAAAAGGACACTTTTGTTGTTCAATTTTATATTAGATATGATGCTGATCGCGTCTCTGTACTATCCCTAACACTGGTAATAAGGCATTCTTGTGATAGCTATTTTCACACTGAAAGACGATCGACACATTTTGATTGTCAAGCATCCCAAAAACGTTTGTGAGTTGCCGAAATGCGGCGTACTCCTACAGCACAGAGGTGGATTTTTACTGGGGCAAAAAGTATTCTGAAGTAGTGTAAGTAACAACTGAAATCTTTCGTAGAAGAATTAGATACATATTCTCAATATTCAATTCCATTCTCTTAAGATGCTCAATTAGAAATTTATTTGAGAAGTAGTGCCGCTGCACCTGCGGCTGACGCTGCTACCACTGCTGCTGCTGATACCAGGATAGTAAGCTGAATGAGTTTTGGAGATGGTTTGAATATAGAGTTTACGGGCCCTGTGTTAAGGAAACTATTCCAATGGGTATAAAGTCCACCGTATTTCGAGCGAAATTGTATGCTATACTCATCTACGCCAAGATATGTCTTACACGTAACAGCAGTTGCGAAAATCGACATTTTCTCAGACAGCTAAACAGCACTAATGGCACTAAGTCCGCAAAATTTACTTCTAAATTAGTTTGAGTGTGCTGTACAGAACTACGTGAGCAATCCCGATATAAGTTCTATTGTACTGAGCATCTGGATGCTGTGGTATCGAGGGTGATGAAACCGCCGTCTCCCTTGCAAGGCTAGGGTCAGGATAGAAAGTTATGGGACCTGAGTCATTTCTGGGAACCTTCAATGTTTAATTGGATTATAAGAGGGTACTGCCAGCATCTGGTCGAGTTGGTGTGGAATCCGTATTTTACATGATAAAGCTGTACTATCTTTAATGCAATTTAGGTTCACTGATCTAGTAAAAGAAGGAACTGTTTGTTTTCTACTTCGTCATTATTTCCCACACTTCTCCAACCTAAACTACTGCTACTATTGCTTTGTTGATTAGGTTTTAGGATGAAAGCTTTCCGAATGTCATTTACGGTGTCCAACAGACGCTGCCATCTTTGAAAGGACAAGCAATAATCCATTCTCTTGCATATAGACTGTTCTACTAATACTTTCATTGATAAGTTGTAACGTAAAGTATACATCAGAAGAGGTGGTAACCGAATAGAGCAGTGTCAGGAGACATAAAGCGAGGCAAGTATAACGTCCCATTTCAGCGATCCAGATAAGTTTCAACGACGTTCGCAATATGTGGTCAAGCGTTTTCGTGCAGAAAAAACCCCTTTGTCGTGCCTTTCCTTGTAAAGTAGTCGTTTTTCCTTTAGCGATTGGCTCGAATGCATCTTTTGTCGTCAGTAGAGCTCCTGTCATGGTTTCACCTCCAATTCTACATCCATATTTTTTTTCATAATCTGTTGGGTATAAAATCGTATATGAATTCAAATATTTCAAATGGAACACTTTCCTTCCAATTTTACTTTAAATTGTAAATCATCAATGAACATAATTGATGTAGTCCGAAATTATGAAAGTTTTTGTTGTTGAAGATGATTTTTCAGCGCTCTCAGTTGCCTCAAAATTTTGAGCAATTTTCTTTCTATGAAAATGGCTTCCAATATCTTCTTGGTAGCTGATTTTTTTCGTTTATTAGAAACACTTTTTTTCATTGCTTTATTAAGGTGGCCTTTAGCCACAGGCTGGTTCGCCACCGGTTATTGTAAATACAATGATTAGTTGAAAATTATCCTTGTTCACCGGTTATTGTTTGACAAATAACTGATCAAAATAATTGGGAATATTTTTTATTCTGGCAAATACGACAAACAACTAATTCCTGAAGCTTTCATCGATATCAGCTGTGTATTTCAACATAACCAGTACTTAAATTGTTTTCTTTTAACCCATTCACAGTGAAATAATTGCAAAAGTTAACTGCATTCAGCTCTAAGTAGAACAAAATGGTAGTATTCATTCATAAATTCAAAATACAAACTACAAATATATTTGGCTCCGCATAGCAAGCAAAACTGAAACATTTATATGTTCTTTCGCTCAATTTAATGAGTAGCATCAGGATATCTAACAATGTCACGAGGGATACGTTCCGCACTTACTCTAATCGTAATCGTCTAATAGGTTCTTAGTATCAGCGCCAGGCAGTTGTTTCAGGCCATCAGTCACTTTACCGTTTCCGTCCACGCATGAATAGTCGCAGCAGCCCGTGGAGAACATTCCTCTGTTCCCAACTGCTCTTCTTCCTTCATACACACACAACTTCTCTTTCCAGTTGAAAAATCGTTTAAAAGAAAAAAACCCAAGATTTATGTTTTTGCAGACAGTATTTTCTTATCGGGAAAGAACACACATGGAAGGATGCTTGTGTGAAGTGAGAACCGTATGTCAGCTGTGTTGCATGCTTTAGTTTAGCTTGCCTAAGCTTGAGTGATTTATTTTCGGAAATCTACACCAAAGCTTGCACAGAAGCCTGCAATCAAATAAACGAAATTGAATATTCCCAGGCCAAGCAGATTGGACTAATACCGGACGGCTGAAATAACCAACACGTGTCTCTGAGTCCAGTACGGTTCCCCAAAAGTTTCCAGTTCAGGGTGGTTGTCAAATGGTGCACAACTCGAATGGGATTAGCTCGAACGAGAAATCTGGGTAAATGATTTCAATTGTTCATAAATCTGCTAAAATGCGTGATTAAGGAAATATATCGACGAGTGAAACCTCCCTGATGTAGATGTGGGAGTACATGCTGACTAGTATTCACAGATTGCATTTATCGGAGTGCTGCCGAGGCCGACCGACGCCGATTCCCACTGGCTCAGCTACGTGCTCAGACAGTCAGACAGTTGGCCTTGTTTCGATTCTCATTATCGTAGAATGCATAATGTTTTGTGAATGGACAGCTTCGTACACAATCCTCTATCTATCGAATGACTCCTAACTCTCAGCTCCTACCATTACCACCTCACTCTTCCCACTACCTTTTGGAAGCTAGCGCATGTCCAACGTCGGTAAGGTGTGAAATCTAACTAGAAGCTTCCCGTCGGATGCCGCATACCGCACACAAACAGCAGAAGGCCGTATACAAATGGACCGAAACCATTATGTGGATTAAAACACAGAACTCACTAGCCCCAGGGTCCTTACGCCCTTCCACTTAAAACAACCACATCCTCGACAGGCGTCAGTACAAGACACACAGTGCAATCGCAGGATCACTTGGGACCGGCCGGTCCGATGCAAAATCGATTCCGACCTGATGCACAACATTTTCCAGATCTAGAGCAAACCGGTCTTCGTCGTCGTCGGCAGCGACGGCGGCGGCGGCGGCGGTGAATGCATCAAGTGCTGCCCGGTGCATATAAATCTGACAATCACGTTTGGGATCAAGGGAATTGTGTCCAGACGATATGTGTGTTGTACACATATGTCCAGCCCAACCGTGGTTTCTCCGGTTGAAACGGGACGTACGGAAGCTGCAATCCCAGCTGGCTGGAGGAAAAATCGAAATTAATGTTTTAGAAAATCCTGCTCCGTTTGCCTTCAGTTTCCGTCGCACTCTCTGTCTCTCTCGTGATTGTGGTTGTATATCTATTTTTGCTCTATGTATTCAGCAATTGCACTGAGCGATTGTACGGTTGGCAATTTTAAATTCCCATAGCTTGACACGCCATGCAACAACGTTGCAAACGCGCAATCGGGAAATGGTCGGTCGCATGATAGCATTAGGTCATGTTGGATTCCCCATTGTGGGTTCACTAGCGATTGACTGGAAGTGACGTTTAGCCCGGGGTAAACGATTGATAACAAAAATCACTTTTGTGATAGAAAAATTTGTTTGTGATGTCGCTCTACACTGTCGCAATACCCAAAAATATACAAATCTAAATCTTTTTTTCAAACAGTGTGTTTTATTTTTACATTTTTGGAATGACGAAATTGATTTGAAAAGCGTAAAATAAATATATGTTGTACTCGATTTTACTCCAGAGTGAGATGCAGCGACACGTATAAAACTCTATGTTTACATTTTTATACGTTTTAGTAACTACAAATATATTTAGGGGTAAACAGGGTAAGACCGCCCACCGTGATTTTACTACCAAGTTATATAATAATTGAAAAAATTCTTTAACATGTCTATTACAGTATAATAACATAACATTTTGCACCCCTTTCTTTTTTGATAGTGCGCGAACAGTCACAGAAATAATTAAAAACAACCTTTCAGCTGGCAACCAGTCAACGCGCTATTGTTTTGCAGCAACGGGACTTAAGGTTTTTCTGTCTAAAAATCTATTGTTTTATTCGTGAATATACGTTTAACCGCTTGTCTGAATCCGTCTTCATTCGGAAATATCGAAGGCCGTGAGTGATCTTGTAATTTTGACTACTTTTTCGATGGAATATGAAAATGTTCCACTGGGGGTAAAGTCGCCCACTATACATGGGGTAAAACCGCCACGTATACAAGTGCTTGTTGTTTTACTTCAAGACCCAAATGCCTCAACACTACAAAGGGAATATTTACAGGATCAGTAAAGCAATTTCAAGCCACATAAGACATCAATGTTAATCAACCATTTCCGATTTGGTAGAAGCTTTTCTAGAAATTTTTTTAACGCGACTAATTTTTGAAAAAAGTAAACTTGTGTAAAAATGGTATTAATGAACAAAAAAAAAATTAGAGCCAGGACGGTTTGTTTGATCGATATGACTTCTCCGGCAGAGTTGAAAATAGCAGTTTTTACTTCCGAAAAAAGAATGCACTGTAAAAAAATTAAAGAAAAGATATAAAAATAGAATTAAATTTTTTTTTTAATTTATTTAAAAAAATTATGTTTCTGCCTGCAGAATCTATAAAAGGTAAGCTAAAATTTGATGGTTATTTGATCATGGAGTAATAGAAATATTTATAGCTCAAATTTTGTAAAGATTTTTTCTTGGGCGTTGTTGGTAATTTTGTTCGTCAAAAAAACCATAAAAAATTGAAAATATGAACAATAAATCAATAATTATTATTATTATTACTCTATACATAATAAGTCTTTGAAAAATAATACGGACAGGCATAATAAGTTATTATTTTTAGCTTAAAGACAGGTTTATTATAAATTGAATATCTTGAAAAACCCCAATTCTGAAAAATCTATGTATTTTGAAAACAACAAAGAGTTACCTAACCATGATTTGAACTTGGATAATCAAAAAAAAAAAGTTCAAACTTAGAAAAAAAATATTTTTCAGATTTTTCACAGTGTAGGTATATTTTATCAAAAAAGAAAAAAAAATACCATCCACAACTTTGTCAAAGACACTATACCGATAAAATCAACCCAACTTGGCCCTAAAAATATTTGTTATTCTCAAAAAATGGTGGGCGATCTTACCCCGCTGGTGGGCGGGCTTACCCCGCATGAAAAAGATCTGCACATTTTCAATGAATTTTTAAAATTGAAAAAAAAGCTGGAAAATAAACAAAAAATTTTCAGTTCTTATTTTTTAAATGCGGGTATTGAATAGAAGAACCTCTTAGCGAAGAAAAAATGAAATTGTAGCCGCAACTTTTTTTATATGAACAGAATTGCTTAAGGGGGCGGTCTTACCCCGCTTACCCCTACTGACCACCAGAATCTTCCAGCGCATTTTACTGAAATTGTTGTTTTCATTCAAACTGGTAAAGAAAGACGCAAAGTCAATTTGTACCAAAGAGTGTGAGCTCTTGCAAAGTAGGCAGTGTATCTAGTTTTTGAAATGCGAAATTAAAATGAAACTGATGGAAGTGACTTAAGCTTAGAAAAAATATACCTATTTCGAACGAAACATTAAATCACCTTTTTCAATCGAAACATGGATTCTCTACATGATGTTTTAACTACTGGGAAGATATAAATCATCAATATCCAATATTGCAATCACCCTCCAACACAAAAGTGTAGTGATAAATACAAAGGGTATATAAGTACGCACTCGGTTCTAATAATCATAGCTCAAGCTTTTTTTCTGGATAGACTCCCTCACTGTGACCAAAAACGTTGATCTATTGTGATATAATGTCCGGGTGTCTGCCATATCCCGCACTTCTAAAATTACAATAGAAGTGGCATGCTTTTTATTTATACGTGCTTGTGTGTAATACGGTTTAACCCTTCCTTTTACACGCTTACTGATGTACTATACACGCAAAAGATCAAGCTTTAATCATCCAATGTGTTCTTCAATTCGCACAGAATTTGCTTTTCAGAAAACTCCTATCGGGAAACATCTTATTCAGCCAATCTGCATCAGAATCATGACGAACATATATAAATTCCGATTTATATTAGGATATATTAACCTATACTGGACCCCTTTCCCAAAATAACCCTTTATAGTGGACCACTCGTCAGATTAACTTGATTTCTCTAAACATAAATCGAAATTTATAAATGTTTGAGATGCAGACTAGCCGGACAAGATGTTTCCCGATGAAGGTTTTCTGAAAATCCCTTTAGGTTTTCGCATAAATTGAGTAATGATAAATAGGAAGCCAGAAAAATATTGGCAACGAATAACTGGTGAGAGTAATAGGGGTAATTAAGAGTGAAGTGCACTTACGTGCCTCTTACGCATCTACCAACGCAGAGCTGTATGCCACCACGGGTCGACGCGTGGCGATCGCCGAGGTCATGCAATATGTGCGTGACCACTGACAGTACCCGACAGTCCCGGACCAGCAGTGGGAGATCGCCTAGGGGTGGTGAGGGTCGTACACTGGGCAGTAGACTACTCGTAAAAGCCACAAGTACCCGGAAGCATCTCCGACGGAGCAAGTAGTGCCACTCCCACCATCCAAAATTCACTAACCCGCCCATTGAAGCCGATTCCAGTAAGTTCCCAATTACGGCCACTGGTCGCAACTTTTTATGATTTGAGTCGGATTTCGTTTTCGTACCACGATCCTGCGCCGAGCTCCCTTAGTAAGGTCGTGTGACAACGGCTTGAAACGGCAAGATAACAACCGGTGCAGGGGTCTCCGTCCCGTAAAACCTGGCAGGCCTTCCAGTACGTTCCGCATCCATTGCCTGGTAGGAATCAGGCAGGAAAAGGATCAGATGGGGGGAATTGGTCTTAGGACCAGATTCCCTCTCCTGACTTACGCGGGTTGGGGCGACATAGTTGCTCATAAGGCGCTATGGGCAGCCTACCCTAGCCATGAACTCACTGCTTCGGCATAGACCACCATGGGATCACATAGCACAGTGGGGCGACTTCATACAAAGGCTGGCCAAGCAAATAAAGTGTCGATAAATGCGACAAAAACTTGGTATTTTCATAATTTGGGGCGCTGAACACGAATCTGGCATCCATTTTTCGTTTGGGGCCGTCCATAAAGCACGAAATTCAATTTTTTAATGTTTTTTTGGAACTTTTTTCCTTACGTATTTTCATAGAATTATATGATCTTTGACCACAAGTAGTGCCACTGGGCGTCCTCCCCTTTGAAATGAAAAATTACGTTATTTAAGGACGACCCCTCGAATTAAACTTTGCCTAAATATTTATATTTTTAATGAATTAAAACAACATAAGTAATGCAAACTAATTACAAATTGAAAAAATCATCATCATCATCATCTTTTACTGTGATTGCTGATCTTATGTTGAATTGTTTCCAGAAAATTTTAAATTCATTATACTTATCAGCAATTTCTTTCGCTGCTATTTTCATTTCTTCTAGTTATTTTGGATGTTTCATTGTTTCATATATATGTTGTCTTTCTAAACCGGTATCTTTGGTAAAAAGAGGACATTTAAATACATGTATAAAAGCATGAATTGACAACTTAAACAACTGTTAATGAATACGAAAAGATGCGGAAGGCGACGAATATTCTTTTTTTTTCTCATACAGCAAACTGTGTGCTTTACTTTTGTATCCAAACGAGTGCGAAGCAAAAGCAATCTGCAAACGGGCTATTATTAGCCGGAGTTTGATGGTATGGATTTCCTGCTAGGATTTGACACTTCTATTAGTTTAGCGAATTTCATGATCATAAATTGAAAAGGGCTGAATGTTTTCAATATTGTTATAAATATGCAGAAAATGATAAATTTGTTAGACATAATTCAGATTTCATAAATATTGGTTTACTGTTTTCTTTTTTAACACGTATTTTTATAACTTTTTATTGATAAATTTTGTGATTTTTGCCCAAAATTTTATTTTATGCTTAAGGATTGTGTTCGATATTATAAATTTTCATTAATGGGGTATCATGGTTATGATTAAAATAATCCTGGATGAAATTCCAATTTTAAAAATTAAAAAATTAAAAAATCTGCTATCGATTTTTTTCACTAAAGTGACAATTTGCGCTACAGCGGACAGTATGCATATGAAAGCTTACGTTTTAACCTAAATTTTGAATGTAGTCAAAACCGTGGAAAACTGCGGGAACTAAACTTTTAAGGTACTTTTCTACTAAAAAACAGTTTTTTTTTATTTTTTTTAGTGTCAAGCCTACTATAACCAACTTTACAATATCTGATGAAAGGGGTTTGTTTTGCACAATATTTACAACAAAATTTCCTTTGACGTCCAAAAAATCCAAGCTATCATTAAAGCTTCAGAGCGTTTCGAAGTAATATACTTTTTTTTTTCAAAAAAATGTCATAAAATGTCAGTATGCCAAGCTATGAAAAGTCATAAAAAATTCTGATTTCATGATATTGCGCCCAAATTTTGGATTAAGACACTTGAATATTTTAGCAATAAAGAAAAAATATTATGAAACAGCTAACGTAAAAATTTTTTTTTTCGGCTGATGGCCAGCGATTCCCCACTGTGCATAGGCGACTACTCCATTATGAACAAAGATATCGGCTGGAAAAGGGACCCTATTAAATAAAAATGAATTCGAACAAGAAACAAGTGACGTGTGTGGAGGGACTACCAAATCCCTTCGAGCGAGGTTGCATCCAGTGGTCTCTGCAGAAAAATGCGGAGACTGATGCAGCAAAACCCGGTGGCGGAAAGGCTAACACGCCACGCCAGTTTCCACACCGGACAGAACAATCGATGGTTCCTTGCTAGTCAAGGCCATCGAAAAGAGCAATATGTTCAGGGACCTAAAGCAGGGCCTCCTCCTGCTTCGGGCTACCACCGACGAAGCTTAAAAGAAGTACGCCGAACATGTCGCTCGGGTTAAAGCCTCCGAAAAGGGGACGAGTTCTAGAAGAGCAACTGAATCTAAGCAGGTTCAGACTGATGCCCTCATGCTCTCATTCGCCGCGATCTGCTCTACGGGAAAGGTCGGTAAGCGAACGAGGCAGTCCCCGGATGAAGCGGCTCCCAATAACGTTAAGAAGCGGTTGATGGAGCTAGCCTTGCGAGCTAGTACACCAACAGGCTCAAAGGCCGGAACATTGACCGGATCGGCAACTGCGGGAAACCCATGGGTTACCGTAGTAGGAAAAGAGCGCAAAGAGGGTAAAAAGCGCCAGGATGGATTGGCGACCAAACGTCCGCCAAATGTCCAAATCACGAGGAGCAGGGAGGACGCCCTCATACTCAAGACTGACGGGTCTAAGTACTCCGAAGTCTTGAAGAAGTTGAGGAGTGAAACCCAGCTCAAGGATTTAGGGGCGGACGTGCGGACCATCCGTCGATTTCGCACTGGCGAGATGATTTTTGAGTTCAGAAAGAATGCGAAGAACAAGGGTGCTTCCTACAAGGCGGTAGCCTAGCACGTGCTTGGCAAAGAGGTGCAGGTTCGGCCACTCACCTCAGAGGTGACTCTCCAACTTAAAAACCTGGATGAAATCACCGAGGGGTGCGACGTTGCACAAGCCTTCAAAGTGGAGGTGGCCACTTAGTCAACCCGCCTCCGAAAGAGTCCAGTGGGGACCCAGGTTCCTACCTTACGGTCAGCATCGGCAGTTGCGAACCTTGCACTAAAGGAAGGCAAGCTAAAGGTTATCTGGTCAGTATGCCCTCTGGGTATACTCCAACAATTGGAAGTTTGCTTCCGGTGCTTCGAGGGAGGCGGAGGACATAAGTCTTGGACCTGCAAGGGGGGCCAACAAAAGCCAGTTATGCAGACGTTGTGGTGGGGCAGGCCATAAAGCGAAGGATTGCGGTCTCTCAAGTGCATGGTATGTTCCGGAATGAGGGAAAAGGCCACATTATGGAAGGCCCCAGGTGCCCAGCCGCCAAGCCGGTTACGAAACCACGGGCATAAGGATAACACAACTGAACCTGAACCACTGCTGTACGGCTCAGCAGCTACTGTACCAAGGACATGGCCATCGTATCGGACCCCTACCGCATTTCTCCCGGAAATGGTAACTGGGTTTCAGATAAGTGCAGTATGGCTGCTGTATGGACGACGAGCAGGTTCCCGGTTCAGGAGGTTGTTTCAACCTCGAACGAAGGTGACGTGGTTTCCAAGGTGAACGGAGTGTTCTACTGCAGTGTCTATGCTCCGCCACGTTGATCCACCGAAAGGTTCACCCAGATGGTCAACCAGTTATCCATGGAGCTAACGGGCCTAACGCCATTGGTGGTGGCGAGTGACTCCAACGCTTGGGCTGTTGAGTGGGGAAGTCGCTCTATGAACCAGAGGAGTCAGAGCCTGTTGGAGGCTTTGGCGAAGCTCAACTAAGATCTGGTGCGCAACAACGTTGGGACCAAATATACATTTAACAGAAACGGTGCGGAGTCGATCAACGATGTGACGTTCTCCAGCCAAGGACTGATCACAAACTGGAGGGTAGCCGATGGCTACGCCAATAGCGATCACCAATCGATTTGAAAACAACTCGAGGCGGTAGAAAACAACACGAAGCGGCAAGTGACGGTAGAACCAACACTCACACCGTCCGCGACTGGAAGACATCGCATTTCGATGCGAAGGTATTCGAAGAGGCAATGAGAAGAGAATGTGATGGAAGCAGTTGGCTCCGCCCGACTGTTGACCAACTACTTGCCATACTATCGCGGGCGTGCGACGCCACCATGCCTAGGACCCGCCAACCTAGCAATGGGGAGCCACTGGCTTACTAGTGGACTGATGCGATAGCGGACCTCCGCAGTGCGTGCCTCCGTGCAAGACGAAGGATGCAGCGTGCGCGAACAGACTAAAAAGAGGATTGAGAACCGCGCACTATTCGGTTCTGAAAGATTGGCGCTAAAGAGTGCAATTAAGGCAGGCAAGAGGGCCTGCTTCGATAGGCTATGCGCGAGTGCCAATACAAACCCGTGGGGGTAACGCCTATAGGATCGTAATGACCAAGACCATAGGCGCGCTGGCGCCTGCAGAGCGATCACCAGCGATGCTGGGACTCTTCTCACGCCACGAACCTATTCCTTGGCCTCCGGCAGTCGAGTTTCACGTTTGACGTTCCAATATTTCAGACACAGACCAGGGATGGTCGGCCAACCTGCCGAACATCCAGTCCGTGAGCGACGACAGCCGTGTCGAGATTGAGGTAGAGGTTAGGGTTACGAATGAGGAACTCATCGTGATCGCCAACTTCCTAAAGGTGAGCAAGGCTTCGGGACCGGATGGAATCCCTAACCTGGTAATCAGGCTGGCGATTAAAACGGGCCCCGGGCTGTTTCGGGCTGTTATACAGAGGTGCCTGGATGACTGCTTCTTCCCGGACAAGTGGAGGCGGCAGAGTTTGGTCTTACTGCCGAAAGCTGGGAAACCGCCAGGAGACTTATCGGCATACAGGCCTATCTGCCTGCTGGACACTGCGGGCAAAATGCTTTAGAGGATTATCCTCAACAGATTGGTGGAGTACACGGAGGGGGTAAACTGTCTAGCCAGTAACCAGTTCGGTTTCCGGAAGGGCAGGTCCACAGTTTGTGAACATCCTCTCCGTCACCAATATGGCGGAGATGGCACTCCAGCACAAGAGAAGAGGCATACGCTATTGCGCAATCGTCACGCTTGACGTTTAATAGCGCCAGTTGGGACTCCATAGCGCTTGCACTCAGGAGCATTCATGTACTGGTATCGCTGTACAAGATTCAGGACAATTACTTCCAGAACCGAGTACTTGTTTCCGACATGGAGGAGGGTCAGAAGTGCGTCCCAATTACCGCAGGAGTTCCGCAAGGTTCTATCCTGGAACCGGTCTTGTGGAATGTCATGTATGACGAGGTGTTGAAACTCAAGTTCCCTGTAGGAGTTGTGATCATCGGCTTTGCAGACGAGATAACGCTAGAGGTCTACGGCGAGTTGACGGCCGCGCACAGTATACGCAAGGTCGGAGACTGGATGCACTCCAGGAAACTGGAGTAAGCGCACCATAAGACGGAGGTCACGGTTGTGAATAACCGCAAATCAGAGCAACAGGCGGTGGTCAGACTCGGAGACTGCACCATCACCTCAAAGCGATCTTTGAAGCTCTTGGGGGTTATGGTTGACGACAAGCTCCCATAATATTATAATAGTCACGTAAACTATACTTGCAACGGCTATTGTAGCACTATCTCGAATGATGTCGAATAGCTCAGCGGTGAATGGCAGCAAGCGTAAACTTCTTGCCAGCGTGGTTTCGTCCATAGTTAGGTATGGGGACCCAGCTCATGTGCCTGAGGGTTGTGAGTGCGTTTTGTACAGTGTCATACTACGCATTCGGGTTTGGGCATGCGGGGTCCCCCATGTGCCCCGAGTGCGTGGATGCGGAAGATACGGCTGAGCATGTCTTCTTCGTATGTTCGCGTTTTGCGCGTGCGCGGAGCGACATGATGGTATTGAGCGGGCTAGACACTAATCCGGACAACCTAGTTTAGAGGATGTGTTTGTGAACATCTGGAGGGTGGTTTGTGCAGCAACCTCTCAAATAGCCCTAGAGTTGCAAAGCAGGCGACAGGTTGACCACCGACAAGCCAGTGATAGCTCATTCTGTGCCGAACACGCATCAGTACTGGACGTGTTTGGTGATCGGTCCGATAGAGTATAAAACAAAAGACGTGTGAACAAGTGTTGGCATTGTTTGCCTGGTCGAGTGAAATAAATCCGGGTTCAAGGTCGTTCCTTTGTGCAACTGTTTCGCATCGTGACTGCCAGCTGGTGCGTAAGCCGATTTGGCTGCTGGCTGGATTGTGCTACAGCAGTGGACGAGACACAAACGAGGAAAAAGAAGAAGCCATCAGTGTCAGCGAGTCGTATCACTGTGTGGAGTGATCTCACACCTGGCTCGCTGCTGGTGGCTGTTTGGTGCTGCTGTATTGGTGCTGCTGGCTGTAACGGCTGCTACTTCGAACGATCGGACAACCAACCTTACTGGAAGGGAGAAATAAAAAGGTACGTGTTCTTGTCAGCGCTAGTGCGCTAGACTTAGCGCAATGGATGTAGATCCCTCGCCTCCCGCGCCACCATCCCCGAACCCCTCTGACCCTGACCCTTCTGTTACCCCCTCCCCTGTTCATTCTTCAGTCCCCCCTCGCCCCAGGCTTTACCCAGACGGAGCCCAGGGCAGCTATACTGTTTATTTTCGGCCAAAGGCAGGACCGAAATCGAAAAAGTTGAACCTCTTGCAGATTTCTAAAGACCTGACGAAGGAGTACAAGGGCGTGACCGAAATTTCCAAGGTCCGGCCTAACAAGCTCCGTGTCGTGGTCGGTAACCTGAAAGAGGCCAACGATATAGCTTGCTCTGAGCTCTTCACACGCGAGTATCGCGTTTACATACCCGCACGAGACGTGGAGATCGACGGTGTCATAACCGATTCGAGTCTGTCCGTCGAGTGTATACTGCAAAGTGCCAAAGGGTGCTTTAAGAACAAAACGTGTCCCGAAGTAAAGGTGCTCGACTGCAAGCAATTGCGGTCAGCATCGATCATCGGTGGCAAAACAGTATACACTCCGTCAGACTCGTTTCGAGTTACGTTCGCCGGGTCTGCACTACCAAGCCACGTCTCGATCCACCGGGTTCGTCTCCCTGTGAGGCTCTACGTGCCCCGCGTCATGAACTGCCTGAATTGCAAGCAGTTAGGCCATACAGCCGCCTACTGCTGCAATAAGGCACGTTGTGGCAAGTGTGGGGAGTCTCATGCGGAAGATTCTTGCAGTGGTAACGCTGAAAAGTGTATTCACTGCGGAGAAAATCTGCATGAGCTCTCGACATGTGCGGTGTACATGCAGCGCAGGGATAAAATAAAACGGTCTCTCAAAGAGCGTTCAAAGCGTTCCTACGCTGACATGCTGAAGAAGACCGTTACCACTTCTCCCGTTACTTCGAACCCCTTCGATCTGTTGCCCTCTGAGGAAACCGATTCTGACGATTCACCAGCGGGAGCATCTTACGCCAATCCTGGGGAGTCTAGAAAGAGGAAAAGTGTTTCCTCTCCTAAACTTCCCAGAAAAGGTCCTAAGATTTCTCAAAGTGAAATGAAGGTTACAAACAAACCAAACAGTGCTGCGGAAAAACCGAAGCAAACTCCTCCTGGGCTGGCAAATTTAAAGTCCCAGAAGGAGTTCCCAGCACTGCCAGGAACATCTAAAACCCCAGTTGCTCCTTTTACACTCCCAGTTGATGAAACAAACTCTGGATTAGTGAAATTTTCTGACATTGTGGACTGGATTTTTGAAACTTTCAATGTACCCGATCCAATTAAAATTTTTCTTACAGCATTCCTCCCAACAGTTAGATCATTTTTGAAGCAGTTGACTGCCCAATGGCCTCTCCTTGCAGCGATTGTATCCTTCGATGCCTAATTCAACTGCGTATATGAAGGATTCTATCTCTGTCTTACAGTGGAATTGTAGAAGTATTTTACCAAAAATTGATTCGTTTAAAGTTTTGATAAATAAAAACAAATGCGATGCATTTTCCCTTTGTGAAACTTGGCTTACTTCAAATATTGATCTCAACTTCCATGATTTTAATATTATTCGCCTTGATCGAGACACCCCATATGGAGGAGTACTTTTAGGGATTAAAAAGTGCTATTCTTTCTATCGTATTAACCTCCCCTCGATTCCAGGCATCGAAGTTGTCGCATGTCAAATGACAATACAAGGTAAAGAGCTTTGTATTGCCTCAATATATATTCCCCCCAGAGCACAGGTTGGGCAACGGCTGCTCTTTGATTTAATAGAACTTCTTCCCTCGCCACGTTTGATTTTGGGAGACTTCAACTCTCATGGCGTGGCTTGGGGTTCCCCATACAATGATAACCGCTCCTCTTTAATCTATAACTTTTGCGATGACTTCGACATGACTATTTTAAACAACGGTGAAATGACACGTATCCCGAAACCTCCAGCGCGCCCAAGCGCTTTGGATCTATCCTTATGTTCGACGTCGCTACGGTTGGATTGCACATGGAAGGTAATCCTCGATCCTCACGGTAGCGACCATCTGCCTATTCTTATTTCAATTACTAACGGGTCAACTCGCATGCGACCAATTGACATTCCGTATGACCTCACACGAAATGTCGATTGGAAGTTATACGAGGAAATGATTTCAAAAGCGGTCGAGTCGATTCAACATCATTCACCACTTGAAGAATACAACCTCCTCGCGGGCTTGATTCTCGACGCCGCGTTGCAAGCCCAAACGAAGAAATATCCCGGCGTAACGATCAAAGAACGGCCTCCCACTCCGTGGTGGGACCAAGAGTGCTCCGATGTCTACACGCAAAGATCCGACGCGTTTAAGGCCTACCAGACGGGAGGTATACCTGGCGACTATTTACGGTATTCGGAGCTTGATACCAAGCTTAAAAGCTTGGCTAAAGCAAAGAAACGTGGATATTGGCGTCGGTTCGTGAACGAGACGTCGAGGGAGACATCGATGAGCACTCTTTGGAACACAGCCCGAAGAATGCGGAATCGCGTAACGGTCAACGAAAGCGAGGAGTCTTCAAGTAGGTGGATATTTGATTTTGCCAGGAAAGTATGTCCGGACTCTGTTCCTGAGCAAAATATTGTTCGCGATGCGTCTCCGGGCCACGACGCGATAGAATCACCTTTTACGATGGCAGAACTTTCAGTTGCCCTCCTGTCCTGTAACAATAACGCGCCTGGATTAGATAGAATCAAATTCAACTTGTTGAAGAATCTACCCGGCAATGCCAAGAGGCGCTTGTTGAACTTGTTCAATAAGTTCCTGGAGCAAAACATTGTACCGCAGGATTGGAGGCAAGTGAAGGTGATCGCCATCCAAAAACCAGGGAAACCAGCTTCTGATCACAACTCTTATAGGCCGATTGCAATGCTATCCTGTATTCGGAAATTGATGGAAAAAATGATACTCCGTCGTTTAGACCATTGGGTCGAATCAAATGGTCTACTATCAGATACTCAATTTGGCTTCCGCCGTGCCAAAGGGACGAATGATTGTCTTGCGTTGCTTTCAACAGATATTCAGCTGGCGTATGCTCGTAAAGAACAAATGGCGTCTGCGTTCTTGGACATTAAGGGGGCTTTTGATTCCGTTTCTATTGACATTCTTTCGGGTAAACTTCACCGACAAGGATTTTCTCCAATTTTGAACAATTTTTTGCACAACTTGTTGTCCGAAAAGCACATGCATTTTACGCATGGCGATTTGGCAACTTTTCGCATTAGCTACATGGGTCTTCCCCAGGGCTCATGTTTAAGCCCCCTTCTTTACAACTTTTATGTAAATGACATCGACGAATGTCTGGCAAATTCATGCACGATAAGACAACTTGCAGACGACAGTGTAATCTCTGTTACAGGAGCTAAAGCTGCCGATTTGCAAGGACCATTGCAAGATACCTTGGACAATTTGTCTGCTTGGGCTTTACAGCTAGGTATCGAATTCTCTCCGGAGAAGACTGAGATAGTAGTTTTTTCTAGGAAGCATGAACCTGCTCAGCTTCAAACACAATTAATGGGTAAAACGATTTCTCAGGTTTTGGTACACAAATATCTTGGTGTCTGGTTCGACTCTAAAGGCACCTGGGGTTGTCACGTGAGGTATCTGATGAAAAAATGTCAACAAAGAGTGAATTTTCTTCGTACAATAACCGGACAATGGTGGGGAGCCCATCCAGGAGACCTTATAAGGCTTTACCAAACAACGATATTGTCTGTTATTGAATACGGGTGTTTCTGCTTCCGCTCCGCAGCAAACACACATTTGATCAAACTGGAGCGAATACAATATCGTTGTTTGCGTATCGCCTTAGGTTGCATGCAGTCGACCCATACGATGAGTTTGGAGGTTTTAGCTGGAGTACTACCATTGAAAAACCGCTTCTGGAGCCTGTCTTCTCGTATTCTAATCAAATGTGAGGTCTTGAACCGTCCCGTGATTGAAAATTTTGAAAGGTTAATCGAACTTAATTCTCAAACCCGTTTTATGACATTGTATTTCAATCACATGTCCCAAAATATTAACCCTTCTTCGAATATTCCAAATCGTGTCGACTTATCAAATACTTCTGATTCTACTGTGTTTTTCGATACATCCATGATAGAAGAAACTCGTGGAATCCCGGATCATTTACGCGTGCAGCAGATCCCTAAAATTTTTTCCAATAAATATCGAAACATCAACTGCGACAATATGTACTACACTGACGGATCACTTCTTGATGGGTCCACTGGCTTCGGTATCTTCAATAACAATTTAACCGTCTCCCATAAGCTCGATAATCCTGCTTCTGTTTACGTCGCAGAATTAGCTGCAATTCAGTACACCCTAGGGATTATCGAAAAAATGCCCACGGACCATTATTTCATCTTTACGGACAGTCTCAGTTCCATTGAGGCTCTCCGATCGATGAAAGATGTTAAGCACTCTCCGTATTTCCTGGGGAAAATACGGGTACATCTGAGTGCTTTATCCGAAAAATCTACTCAGATTACCTTAGCGTGGGTCCCTTCTCACTGCTCGATACCGGGTAATGAGAAAGCGGACTCTTTGGCTAAGGTGGGCGCAACAAACGGTGATATTTATGAAAGACCAATTGCCTTTAATGAATTTTTCGCACTTGTACGTCAGAATACGATCATCAGTTGGCAAAATGCTTGGACCAGAGGGGAATTGGGAAGGTGGTTACATTCCATAATCCCCAAAGTATCGACGAACCCGTGGTTCAAGGGGTTGGATGTAGGTCGGGATTTCATTTGCGTGATGTCCCGGCTTATGTCCAATCACTATAGATTTGACGCGCTCCTCCGTCGTGTTGGGCTCGGGGAAAGTGGTATCTGTGCCTGTGGTGAAGGTTATCACGACATAGAGCATGTGGTTTGGTCATGCCCTGTACACCGTGACGCCAGGTCTAAATTAATAGCTTCCCTGCAGGCCGAGGGTAGACAGCCGGCTGTTCCTGTTCGTGATGTCTTGGCGAGCCGTGACCTATCCTACATGTCCCTTATATACGTTTTCCTGAAATCCATCCACGCCCCAGTCTAGTCCCGTTCCCCTCCGTCTACACCCAACAAAACGACAAGAACACGTTTGAACCTTAAGCACAAAACCAGCAACCAGACCCCGCACAACAGAACCAGGACCCAAGGACTACGAGCCTCTGTCCCAACTCACGACATCGTGGCTCAGCAGAACGAATCCATACATGCCATTCGACGATTATCAGACGACCATTGAACAACAAAACACTGATTGGAAATCCCATGCTAGTTTTAAGTTAGACTTAATTTCAGCTCGTAGTCGGCAGCGAGGATAAAAAATTTGCTTTAGTTTTTAAGTCATCAGATATAATTGGCGCCGTTAAACATTAAATTGTATTTGTGCCGTGTCAAATAAATGTTATGTGAAGAAAAAAAGCCAGTGATAGCTAACTGCCAGTCTCCAGGTTAGTTAGCTAATTAGTTAGGAGACTTGATAGAGTTTCGGAGGTTTCGCAGAGCATAAAAGCCGCTCCCTGAAGAGATACCTCGAGGTCGTGCCGGGGAGTATTGTGGGCTGGTGACTTAAGGGTTTTTAGTGGATCAAACCTCACACTACCTGAGGTTGGTCTCTCAGGTGTTTGGCAGCAAATTTTCCCTCTACCTGAAATAAAGAAAAAAAAACACATCTACAAAATTGACATCATAAAAACTAATTTGCCTAGGAACATATCGTACTGAAGATCTCAATCTCGGAATCTCAATAAAAGTATATGGGTGCGGAATATTACGATATTTCGCGTTTCGTAGCAGACGCCCTATCGTCTGTCCCCAGCGATGTATTCACAGCCGGATCATTTACTGTTGCTGCCGATGACGTGGAATTAGCCATTCACAAGCTAAAACAATCGTATTGCCCTGGACTTGACGGTATTCCTGTCGCTCTTTTGAAGGCATGTTGCGAGGCGTTTAAATTTCCTATCACTGTTTTGCTGAATCTCTCTTTACGAAGCCATAAGTTTCCTGTGAGTTGGAAGTCATCGCATATGTTTCCCATATTTAAAAAAGGTGATAAGCAGAATGTGGAGCATTATCGTGGAATCACTTTACTGTGCGCATGTTCTAAAATATTTGAGAACATCGTTTATAATCATCTGATGTTTCGTGTGAAAAATTACATACTTCTCAACATGGTTTTTATCCAGGCCGTTCAGTTACAACCAACTTATTGGAATTTACATCGTTGTGTTTGCGCACCATGGAGCAAGGCCATCAAATTGATGCCATCTACACTGATCTCAAAGCGGCATTCGATCGGGTAGACCATGAAATATTACTCGCTAAGCTTAACAAACTAGGCGTATCACCTTGCTTGCTTTCGTGGCTTAGCTCCTATCTACGCCCTCGCAAATTTAACGTCAAGTTGGGATCATCTCAATCTTGTTGGTTTCTTACCCGCTCAGGAGTACCACAAGGTAGCATTTTAGGCCCACTACTTTTCTCTCTGTACATTAATGATGTCACCCGGTTGCTGCCACGTGGAACCAGATTATGTTATGCTGATGATGTTAAAATCTATTTGCTGATAGAATCTATCGACGACTGCGCAAGACTTCAAAGCTACGTAGATTTGTTTGCACAATGGTGTGAATCTAACCGTATGACAATCAGCATCTCAAAATGCTCTGTTATCAGCTTCAGTCGCAAAAAACAGCCTTTGGTTTATGATTACTGCATTGGAGATACGTATTTAAGACGCAGCGATATTGTTACTGACCTTGGCGTGGTGTTGGATTCTCATTTGACGTTTAGACAACACTATATGACGATTATAAACAAGGCGAATCGACAGCTGGGACTTATTTTCAGAATTGGACGAGAATTCATTGATCCCGGAACTCTGCGTGCTCTCTATTGCTCTTTAGTACGCTCTATCCTCGAAGCTAGCTGTGTAGTTTGGAATCCACACTATGAGTTCTGGACTAACCGTTTGGAGCGAATACAAAAATGTTTTATTCGGAAAATTTGCTGTATGCTACCATGGAGAAACCCTGACGCTCGACCGCCCTATGAACAACTGTGTCTACTGATAGGCTTAGCGCCGCTCGAACAACGTCGCAAGGATATTTTAGCAAACACCGCCCATAGAATACTATTGGGCGTTTATGACTGCCCTACCGTTCTGTCGCTTCTTCAGTTACATTGCCCACTCCGACCGCAACGGAACAATCAGCTACTACGGGTTAGGTCACATCGCACCAACTACGGACTGCATGAGCCAATTCGGCAGATGGCTTTAGAATATAACCGACGTGATATTAGTTTAGTCTTTTAACTGTATTTGTTTACTTGTTAAGTATTCTGTATTGTTATAATCTAATAGTTTTATCTTGTGATTGTGTTGTACTAAAAGATACTGGGTTTTTATGCCGCTTTGAGTGAAGACACAAGTTTGCTCAAGGTGGCTTTTCCCAGTCCAAATATCAAATATCATTAAGACGTGTAGTCGGATGACGAAATTCAATAAATAATAATAAATAAATAATAATATTTTTTATTAATTTTTGGGATTTTACTGCTAATGACAAGAGGGGGAAACAACTCCTTGAGATCAATAAAATACCTTATATCTTTGTAAAATAATTCAAAATTGCAAATATTTTATATTGTGTATAGCATTAAGCATATTTATATTATATTTTCACATCTTCATAAAAATATAAAACTAGACAAAAATTCAGTTTTTTTCTATTTTCAAGTACCAGCATTCGTGAATATCAGTAGAAATGGTATCGCAATCGCACCAACTGCCAACGGACTTGGAGAAATTAATGACGAATCACTTAGCGCTGTCATCTAGCGGTCATTCGTCTCCACCATCCGCGTAACTCTCTTGCACGCTTTCCCCTCACGCATCCCAACAAACATCATCTGTAACTACGGAGCTGTTATGCAATCGAAGAAGAAAGCAACCGGCCGTCGTTCTGCTCAACTTTGGCAGCCCCGTGACCCAATGCCATTGATTTTTGATTTATTGAACTGACCATCCTGGGAGAGGAAATCACAAACACTAGCATCGCGTCGGGTTCTGAGCACAGCCCTAAGCTCGAACAGAACAAAACTGCATCCCAGAGTCGTGAAAATGTTTGCCTCTCATAAATCATCAACAGGGATAGACAAGAAAGAAATTAAACTGTTCTGAGTTTTACGACAGGGGGCTTTTGTAGCTACTCTCGTTGCCACAGAGCGGAAGTTCTTACTCCTAACGCTAAGGACGAAGAATGGTGAAGAAACTTTTTCTTCTGCTGCTACTTGAAGGTATAATCTAGGGGAATAGCAAAAGGATGAAGCGAAAAGGCGGTGACGAGATGAGGGGCGTTCTGCGTGCCGGAAGTGCCATATAAAAACACGCTGGACGTGAATGAAAAATTACTTTCGCACAGTCAACGCAACGCACTTCACTGCTTCCCGTGTGTTGAGACTAAGGGAAACGCAAACCGAACTTTGGGTTGAATGTTCTTTATTATCTTTCTGCTTAGCTGAATGATTTACCCCAGAAGAGAATCGGCTTTGTTCAGTTATCGCTTGGGAATTGATTCATGGCCGGGAAAGGTTGGGTGATAAACTGGCAAAATAAAACAATAAAGCACGTTGCGATGGGGCATCGAATGCTTGCATCGGGAAACTTTTTTTTGTGGCAACGCACAGTCTGTTATAATCATTAAACTTCGAGATTTTTGTCATAGAGCTGTCATAATGCAAAAGAAACTTCGGTCACCATTATGAATCATCGGAAAGTGCGTTCTGAATAGCAGTTCATATTAGCGTCCAAGTTTAACACATCAACTGTAGCTCAAATGTTGATACAAAAACCATAATCACATGTGAAAGCAGCGAATCAAAAGTTTTCAACGGAGCACAGCCCTCCAATCAGCATAATTTGCTATCGCACTACCGCCGCACCGCCGCCACTTTTCTGACCGGAACATGAAAAAGCGCCCATTCATCGAGCAACATTAATTAAAACTTTTTCGTTATTCGCCACCGGGGGGAAAGCGATTCGCGCAAGCATGCATGCCAAATACCCATTCACATCACATTTAATCACTCGTTTTCATTCCACATGGGAAACTCGAGAGTGTTGCTCTGTCGGCTCGGGCTCCTGAAAAACCCTCTGCGCTGCCCGGCGCGCACACGGGATGCCATCATTCTCGTCATCAACATCATCATCGCTCTGCGTCAACAGCCATGAAAGACTCATTTCCAGCCGCTATTCACACATCATCTGACGGTCTCAGAAAACCGGTGGCGGGAGCAGGGGTCTCTCGACGACTGAACTGGGGTCTTCCTTCCGGGATTCAATTTCCATCTCAATCTGTGCTTGATTATGAGTTTCGTTCGCGTTGTGCGACGACGGTGCGCGGTAACGGGATGCCTGCGCCACTGTTACTGCTGACTGGCGGTCGTGAAAACCCGTTGCTATACCTATGTCTGTCTTCAAGGGTCCTTCTCCCTAGTGGATGCTGCTGCTCACGGAGTTCCGACACTATTTGCGGTTTTAATTTCGCCATTTGAGCTTGCACGTGGAAACATGTGACGGAGTGTAAATAGAAACTGTACAAATGACGTAAAATAGCAAATGATTTCTCTAATGGAAAACCTCGTTTTATTCACGTAACAGTGAAAGCAGCTTTTGTTGAGCTGTCAAATTATTACAGTTTTTTCCCTGAGGGTGTAATGAGAATTTTTATTTCAATAAACACCAGTGACTATATTCTAGAACGGTTGAATATAGGGTCACCAACGCAAAAAATTGAACTTAATTCCATAGCGCTTAAAGGTGTTTTCAGAACAATGGTCCGTAAGAATGACCAGTATAATCTGTGTTAAGAGATAAAGGAATACTTTATTTGACGAAGTTGTAGAAGGCGTAAAAAATGAAACTTTACTGAACAAACAAAATTTTTATCTTCATTAGGTACAGAGTTACAAAATATTTTATATGAAAATTGCCTAAAATTAGGTTTTTGTACTAAACTCTTACAACTTTTACATTTTACAAGAGAACGCTTACCTAAAAAACCGTTGGGGCATACAAAACAAACGTTTTTGTCGAATATCAGATATCTCCAGGACTTTTCCTTATAAAGCTATAGCATATTTTAGCATATTTTTTCGATAATTCTACGGCAGGCTCCAGTGAGTTGGCAGCGTGACACGAATGTCGGAGGGGCAACCGACATAGATAGTAGTTCGGTGACTCTGTTTCAAGCCCTGTACTCATGGACTCGAGGCGAATATGACCCTAAGCCGTAGAAAAGTAAGCAAGAAAATATTTCTTCATTATCTTTTGACGTAGGACTGCGCCTCTGAGATAATTCCTGTAACTGGGATACGAAATTAATTCTTCTTCACATACCTATTACTCAGTTAGAATTCAACAAATTTCCATCGATCTACCAGCAACCGATTGCGAATCATCCGCGTTTTCGCCTACCCTTACTAACACGCAGAGAATCCTGAGTAGGAATCCCCAGGATACCTTTAACTCGGTGACGGAATCGTGAAAGGAATCGCAAACACGATCCGGAGTATTCCCACTCAGGATTTTTATTCAAGAATCCTAGAGCCATATACAGGGCATTCCTGAGGATTCTTATTTCAGGAATCTTTTTCAAGGACGCTCACGAATCCAATGTGAGGAATCCTAGGGAATCTATGCGAATCGTATGTGTTCGTCCGGGTAAATGCAGAAAATTGTCATTTGACTGTTGTGATATTGACAATTGACAAGCCATATTGAAATGCAAATTTCGACTTATCAGAGCTCAGCTGAGCTGAGCTACCTAATCAACTGGAAGTACACTTCATAGTGTATATGAGAGCCTACTTTTAGTTTAAACAAATATCATATCAATTGTCCGAAAAAACAGAATTTTGTCTTAAGCCGCACAACTGCAATATGCAATACGCAACTGCACAATGAACAGTTGCGTGTTTGAGAGTCCTCTGCATCTTCTGCTACCTGGTTTCATCCGACAGAAATTGGTTATCTGCTTTTCTAAGCCGCAACACGTTCCAACGTATTATTCTATTGCGTAACTGAGAGTTCCAATCTCGCAGCTGGTCTCGAGGTACGATGCTGGCCTAACAAGCCAGTTGCCGTAGGTTCGAGTTTCGGCTCGGGAGAAGACTGTTAGTGTCAGTAGGATCGTAGCGCTAGCCTTGCTATTGTGCAATTATGCAACAGTGTACACACTAAGCAGTTGACTGTGAAGTCTGTATATAACAAACAGAATGTCGAGTTCCGAATCGGAGTGTAGCACCAAGGCTTTGCTTTTTTGACTGAGAGTTCCATTAGACCGGTCCCAATGTTTTCCATCACGAAATAAGATTCATGTTTCGTACATTTGTATTACACACGAAACGAACTCTTCTTCGCGAAACTAGAGGAACGACTTATATAACTTTAGAAAAAAGGCAGAGCTAGTTTTAGCATAGGTTCAAAATAAACATAGTGAAATGAAAATGTACTTGTGATTGGTTAGCCACTGCTTTTCCATTTGATTCTAGTTCTCTTTCTTACTGGTTTGCAATGAAAAATAAATGCCATTTATTATACTAGAAGTTTGGGGAAAACTTCTTCTAGAGAGTAGTCTTTAGTGAAAATAACAATGCAAATACCTATTTAAAACGACACATGGCACATACGATTCTAGACTAAACCATCCTATTCACAGCTATTATAATAAAGTAAGGTGAAAAAAACTGATTGATTTTCAACTCAACTTTTTATAATTCACTGATGAAAAGATATGTCAATCAAGAATGGTAAAAATCGTATCAGATAATAATCATCAGAAAATCCTATTGGATTCTGATCAGACATAACACGCGATGTCTTGTAACGTCTCTCGAGAAGAGAACTTATGTGACAAATGAATTGCGAAAGAATACTCCGTGAACTTCATAGTCTGTTAACTGTATGCGAGTTTATCTTCGCTTGCTCATACGCTGTTTGATTCTCTCATCGGCTCTCCCGATCCGATCGAGCCGTGAAACGCGTGAAACGAAAATCGTAAGTTTGAATCATTTTGTGAGTGAGAGTGTCCCGATAATCGTAAAATTGTATCGCCAAAACTCAGAGAGGGAAAAAACTGCAAGTGGTAGAACAAAAAAAAAACATTAAAAAACAGGGATACCAGATCTACAGATTCATCTGTGAAATGCAGGTTTTCTGAGTCCGTGGGCGATTTTGTTTTTCTCAATTTGCAAATATTTGTTGTTCCTCTCTGCATACCTTGCAAACTTTTTTTCGAATCTATATTTGCGCATTTTTTCTAAAATTTGTGCAGATTTTTGCTTGTTTAAACAAAATTTTTCGACATCGACCACGATACATCAATAAACAATCCTTCGATGCAAATAAAACCGATGAAAAAAGGTACATTAAGTTGACAATAGTAAGCAACATTTTGTTAAACGATGAGAAATCAAATTTTGTGTCAACACTTGCGACTCAGAGAGACAGAGGATAATTTTCCAAGCGATCGCAATCATTTCTCTCTTCCGATAAAGGTCGAAATCGATTATCCGAAGACCTGATTATTATTTTTTGGTGTTCGTTTTAAATTTTTATTACGAAGATTTACGTTTACTATCCCTGGCATATTTGTTACCATTCGATGTCACTTCCGGCATGTTTGGGACATGTTCGAATTTAGTAAAAATAATCGATGTCCAATTTATTTTTTTTTGCTTCTCAGGATTTTACCCCTTTTCGCTACCGAAATGATTTTGGGTTACGCCACTTTATTTAATTATTTAAGTGAAATAAAAAAAGGAAATTTTTATTTAATTGTCGGTTATAGCAAATTTGAACATTTTTTCTGTGATTCCGGATAATCGAGTCCGACCTGTTATTATCGTCTCGCGATTCTTCTTTTTTGTTTTGACACTTTGATTCTATCAGCGAAAAGTGAGTCATCGGTTTGTAGAGCTACTAGAAATTCAACCTCTGAGAGGGAATAAACTATCTCAGTGAACCTCCGAATTGGTTCACTCGGACTGGCAATCGTACGACAATTGTTACAATCGACTGAGAGACGAAGTTGACTTACACGCTGAAAAAGATCGCATGTTTATCGCCGATCACAATCAGTCAATCATAGCACAAGTTATAGAGATAAGTGACTTTTCACCTACGCACACTAGTAAACGTGTAAACCCGTGTAAAGTTGCTTTTGTTCCCTCCAAACTGTGAATCATCGCATCTCGTTGCTCCGACTTTCATCAGTTTTTACCATTTTTGGTCAATTATGATCAGCAGCTTCTTCCGATTTCTGATCACGGATGAAAAAATTTATTCAGAAACAAGTTTAAAACATATAATGAGTATTCAACTGGATCATTGTCCAACTGCTAAAAAAGTAGCATTGCAAACAAAACAGCTATTTGTAAATATTCTCCTCAACTAGTGGTACTAACACATTCGTACGTAAAAAGGTCTATAGGCAACCCTCATCTTTCGATCAAGACATTGGCGTTTAAAATCCGTTTAATGGTAATAACTTCGTAAAATGAAAGTTAATATTTTTCAAGACGAATCAAATTAGTAAATGAAGTATGGAGTTGTATCTTAGACACAACCATATTATTGACGTAGAACCATTAATCAAACTCTTCTGTGATATTTGTAGTTGTTCTAAAAAGAACCGTGTTTGTTGTTTATTTGAGCGAAGAGTGCAAAACTCGTAGAAGAAAAACCATTTAACAAAGTTCCTGGAACATCGTCTTAAGAAAGCTGTGTAATTCCAAAAATAGGACAACCATTATTGGAACATGTTTGATCTGTAGGAGGGGTTGTTTTTTGGAATTTCTTTTGCGGTAAAAATCACGAATAATAAAAATAATCATTTGAGTGGCGGCCACCGAATTATTAGTAGTTTGAACAAATATTACATAGTCAATTCTACCCAAAACCTATTTTCGTGTTTCTTTTTTTTTTCATTCTACATCTCACAATCCCAAATTTGATCAGTTTTGAGCAAAACTAGCAGTGGACCGATTTTTTGTCACCCAACACCCATCTTCAATTTTTCTTGCATTGGTGGAGTCATGTCACCTTCCATCATTCACATTTTGACGACCGGATAAGCTACAGGATGTGCTCCGGAAATCACTTTCACTTGTATTTTTTGTACCCGGCTGGCAAAGAGCAAATGGTGTGAAAAAGATCATTCCTTGTCGTAACGTCACTGTCTGTCTGGAACAGCTCGACCGATAGCCTCTTGAAGGATTATAATCTTATGATTTATGGGATTGAAATTTATGCTTTGACATTTGAGTGATTTTATTATTACATTACCAAATAGATTTGCGCTTAGGCAGCATTTCGAATTCAGAGGACACCGGAAAGCGGCACAGCGGGATGGGCGCTGCCATCAATCAAGGACGTCGCCTAATCTTCGCCAGAAGGTCCGAGATCGAAAGAATCGACGGAAGATACAGTACACAACAGACGATGATGATATCTTGTTTTGACATATCTGCGACCCTCCGGCGATTGTTGACTGCCAGATTTTCATTATTGGATATTTTTGTGCGATGGTTTTGAATGAAAGCTTTGATGAATAAGATTGTTGTTATGTCAAAGATCAATTTGCAACTGCAAATTTAATAATTTATAATTTATAATCATATTATAATAGAGGCTTTGATGTTTATGAACAAGCACTGCAGTAACGGAAGCAGCCACCCGTGGTAAAACAATGCGATCACAGATTTCCAAGATCCATTAATTTAAAGAACCTTTCACAAAAAAGAATAACTTGAACTAATAAACTTTTCGCTAAAATGACCCCAATCCGCACCATATTGCGCTTCACCGGGGTTGCGTATAGCACAAAAGGCAAACTTACTGAATTGGCAGGCAACCGGTATCAAATGGTTATTTAGGTCGAAACGCTGATGCCTGTTAACCTTCTTTTGCTCCACACCCGGCCAGCCGGTCGATGCCGGCCAGAACGACGACAACGAATATGACGACGATTTGAACGCCGACCGGTGGAAGAAAAACGTGGCATCCTGGCCGGGGGAGCAAGCGAAGAATGAAAAAAAAAAGTTATGACGCTCCGAGCTGCTGCTGCGCCGCCGACGGCGCGGTCGCCAGTTGTTAGTAAGGAATGGAATCGGAAGAGAAACTAGCTCGGGAAATATATGTGTGTCATGTGGCTGAGGATTGTATGCCGGAAAATAGACTCCTTTTTGTTTCGGTTCAGTTCCCCAGTTCAACCCCCCGGCCTGATGCTACCAGTTCCCGGTAGCGAATGACAGTTGCTCAGCTAGGGACGTTTAGGAAGGCTTACGGTTCCGGATATATTTTATAAACACATTGTAAACTGGAAACGGACAGCCTCCGACTGCAGAGATTGAAATTCAAGAGACCGATCCACGGATTACGCTACCGTCCGGTTTAGTACCCTGATGATCCCCCCTTTTGTATGTATATGTTATGTTTCATTCGAGCGTGCCATCGTGGACAAGCTGAACTGCTAGCGAGGCAAAAAAATCCAAACAAAGGAAGAAAAAGGTTTATCGTAGCAATAAATTATGGACAACATATTTTTATGATATGAGAATTTGTCGAGTTTATGCATCTTTGCGAGAAACACGGAAAGCAAATGGCAACCGAAGTACGGATAGCGGCTGAGTCCGGAGCAGGAAAATAAATGATCGACGAGAATTGGATCCTTTCCGACAGTGAATGAAAAGTTATGCCGTGGGGTTGCAGATTCTAATGAGATTACGAGTGAAGTGTAAAACTTCCAGCAAGTGAAATTCTTCACTCGTATTTCATAATGGAACAACAAAACGTACCTTTTTACTGCAATCTGAAATAAGAGTATTCATAACATAAATAACTTTCATTGCTTCTTGAGAGAAAAGACATGAAAGGATTTCGAGAAAATTTATGCCCACGCACCTTGCCGCGGTTTTGTTCTCCGGTTTGCATGCAGCAACCGTCATAAATTTCTTTCCTTTCATCACAATTAAAAGCAACTTGCCAACTATTCTACTGACAAATTTTCCCATTTGGCTTAGCTCATTTAATCCAATTCAGAGAAAGAAAACATCCGTTTTTCGTCAAAGAACACAGTCAAGTTGCCAAAGTATGCACACAATCATCACCCGGAGTCGTGCATCGTAAAAATATTAATAAAATATTTGGCGCCAGTCAAGTCGCCGTCTCTGCACGTGGCGGAACTGTCGGTGACACGGTTGACAGAATCCCACATACAACAAGCAGTCACACAACGAGCGACTGGCACTGAAATCCGCGCTCCTCGTGCTCCTCGCTGCGTGAGACCAATTCAATGCTCGCCATCAATACCCGCCAACTTGCTCCAGCGGATCCCGAAAAATTGGTTTCATTTAAAAAATTTACACAAAAGATCCCATTTGCGGTACGTTCGCAACCAGCAGCAGCAGCAGCATGTGGCTCCGGCGGCGGTGGAGGCGGAATAAGCAGTGAACAAAAAAACGCATGTGAATTGATACGGGAAAGCGAACGACAGACGGCGCCACCGGGCTTGGAAATGAACATTCGTAAAATCATTCAGACGTGAGAAATTCAATTTGCGATACAAAAACTATCAATCATGCGTTCGATGCTGATGCAATTGAAGTGTATTGAAACGAATGTTTTGTACCAGCTTTCCGATGCTTTCACAAACCTCCATAAAAGCATGCTTCAGTAAGGTTTATTTGGTTGCTGGTGAAAAATAATAAAGAACGATGATTTTTACGGCGAAAAGTTTCTTTATTGTAGAAACCTCTTAGAGGAAACGGTGAAATAGGTGCCCACGGTAGGAGCAATAAGTTCGTAGATAATTCAAAAGTAAAAAAAATATGAAAAAACAAAAATCGGAAGTCAAAAGTTAAAAGTCAAAAGCAAACATTCAGATGTCAAACTACGAGAGTCAAAAGCTTAAAGTTAAAAGTGAAAGTTGGAAGTCTAAGGTTAAAAAATCAAACGTAAAAGTTATATCTCAAAAATCGAAATTCGAAAACTAACAATCAACAAACAAAAGGCAAAAAAGAACCCGAATGACAAATGTTAAAAGGTCCAACGAAAAGGTAAAAGTCTGAAGTCGAAAAATAAGAGTGAACTTATGAAAGTTAAAGACAAAAGTGAAAAGTCTAAAATCAAAATTTAGAAATCGAAGGTCAAAAGTCCAAAATGAAAAAAAATCAATAGTCAAGCAAAGCAGAAGTCAAAAGTCAAAGGTAAAAATGACAAGTCAAAAATCAAATATCCAACAACAACTGACCAATTAAACTACGGGGGACGGTGGTACTGTTCCACAATCTATATCATATCACAGTCCACTGCCGACTTATTCCATTGCTCATCCCTAACTACACACACTGCTGTGCAAGCGTTATTTATAGACTGAAAGGAATGTCTCATCACACACAGAAGAGTCAGCTGATGCTGATAACTCTTGGTCAAAACACCATGCCGGAGACAGGGAGATTGCGGGTTCAAGTCCCGTCGGGATGCGGAATATTTTTCCAAATCTGTATCTCTTTTCCAGTTCGCTTTTTTCCACTCTTTTCCACACAAAAGCCGCTGTTAAAACGGTTGGCAAAACGGAAATTTTTTATCTTGAGGAAAAGTGAAAAGTCAAAAATCAATAGTAAAATACCAAAAGTCAAACGTCAAATATTAAGGACAAAGGTCTACAAAAAGAGTTGGTATCAAAAGTCATAGAGTAAGAGTGAAAAATAAACAGTCAATAATCGAAAGTCCAGAATTCAAATCAAAAAGTCAAAAGTAAAAAGAGAAATGTCAAAGATCAATAGTAAAAAACCAAAAATTAAAAGTCAAAAATCTAAATTCAAATGCCGAAAGCCAAGAAACAAAATTGCATATCAAAAGTCAGAAAAATAGAAAATCAAAAACCAGAGAGAAAAAGTCGAAAGTAAGAAGGGAGAGGGCAAAAATCAAGATCCAAAAATCAAAAACCAAAATCTCAAAAGCCAAAAATACAAAGTCAAAAGTACAAAATTAAAATCAAGTCAGGTAAAAATCAAAAGTCTGAAGCAAAAAGCCAAAACTGAAAAGAGAAAGGTAAGACCCAAGAGAAAAAAGTAAAAATGGAATATGAGTGAATATGAGGAAATATGAGGGAATATGATATGAGTAGAAAATAAAAAGTTAAAGTAAATAGTAAAAAGTAAAAGTAAAAAGTAAAAAGTAAAAAGTAAAAAGTAAAAAGTAAAAAGTAAAAAGTAAAAAGTAAAAAGTAAAAAGTAAAAAGTAAAAAGTAAAAAGTAAAAAGTAAAAAGTAAAAAGTGAAAAGTAAAAAGTAAAAAGTAAAAAGTAAAAAGTAAAAAGTAAAAAGTAAAAAGTAAAAAGTAAAAAGTAAAAAGTAAAAAGTAAAAAGTAAAAAGTAAAAAGTAAAAAGTAAAAAGTAAAAAGTAAAAAGTAAAAAGTAAAAAGTAAAAAGTAAAAAGTAAAAAGTAAAAAGTGAAAAGTAAAAAGTGAAAAGTAAAAAGTGAAAAATAAAAAGTAAAATTAAAAAGTAAAAGGGTAAAATGTAAAAGAAAATAGTTAAACTATAAATAAAAATTAAAAATTACAAACTTGACACTTAGAATAAAAAGTAAGAAGTATACAGTAAACGGGAAAAAGTAGCAAGTTAAAAGTCAAAAGCCAAAGGATGAAACTTAAAATTCAGAAATCAAAAATCATAACTTATAGTTTTAAATTAAAATTTGAATTCAAATATCAAAGTACAAAAGTCAGAAGTCAAATGCAAAAGGTTAAAAGGTTAAAAGTGAAAATATATATGTAGTTGCAAGTCGAGAGTCAAAATTATAAATTCTATAATAAAATCAAAAGTCAAATGTAGAATGTTCAATTCACGGCTTAGAGATAAAAAGCTAATCATGTTGATAGATTCCAAAACTGATAGAATGTTATGACAGAAGTTAAATAATCTTTTGGGTAAAAACCTGGAAATGTTGGAAAAGTTTGATGGTAAACTGGTAATTTAGTGGAAAAGTGAATGAGTAGAAATGCAAAAAGTTAGGTAAAAAAATTAAAAGCTAAAAAACAAAAGTCTAAAAGGTAAAAGGATCTGAAATATATAAATGAAGTGAAGAGATAAAATGAGGAAACATGAACTAAAAACTCGAAGTGAAGTGAAAAAATAAAAAGAAACGAAAAAGTAAATGAAGTGACAAATTAGAATGAAGTGAAAACCTGAAGTGAAGTTGGAAAGGCAAAATGAAGTAAAAAGGAAAAATAAAGTGAAAAAATAATGAAAAGTGACAAGGTTAAATAACTTGAAGAGGTAATATAATGTGAGAGGGTATAGCAAATTATAAATTTCAAAGGTACAATGAAGTGAAACGGTAAGATGAAGTGAAAAACTTGATTGAAGTAAAAAGATTAAATAAAGTTAAGATTAAAGATATAAAGAGACATAGTTAAGTAAAAAGATAAAATAAAGTGAAAAGTTAAAATAAAATGAAACGAAGTGAAGTGATAAAGTAAAATTAAACGGAAAGGGAAAATAAAGTGCAAAAGTAAAATAAAGTAAAAAGAAGATTGAAGTAAAAGGTAAACGAAGTGAAAATTTATAAATGAAGAAAAGAGGTAGAATAAGTAAAATGAAGTGAAAAGGTAAAATGAAGTCGCAAGGTGAAAACATTTGAAAAGGTAAATTGAAGTGAAAAGATAGAATGGGGTAAAAAAAAATATCGGGTTAACTTGAAAACTGATGTAAAAAGGTAAAATAAAAAAAAAATAAATAAGGACAAAGGTAAATTGAAGTGAAAAGGTAAAATGACGTAAGAAAGTAAAATGGAGTGAGAATAAAAAATTAAGTGAGACGGTAAAAAGAAGCAAAAAAAATAAAATGAATGAAAAGAAGTACAAAGGTAAGGTAAAATTAAGTAAATCGGTACAATAAGTTACTAAGGTGACTAGGAAAAATGAGGTGAATACATGAAATGAGACGAAAACAGTAACAGGAATTAAAAAATTGCAATGAGATAACGAAGTAAAACGAAGTGGAAATGTAAAATGAGGTAATGAAATAAAATGAAATAAAAGGATTACAGATGAAATAATATGAAAAATCAATGCAAGGAGAAAGATAGAATGAGCGGATGGATAAAATAACATAAAATAAAGTTAAAGGGAAAACGAAGTGAAAAGATTATATGACTTTAGAAGGTAAAATAATGTGAAAAATGAAAAATGAAGTATAATGGTGAAATGTGGTAAAAATGTTATATAAAGTGAAAGTGTTAAATAAAGTAAAAAAATTAATTGAAGTGATAAGGTAAGATGAAGTGAAAGAGTAAAAACAAGAGAAAAACTAAAATGATGTGAAAAGGTAAAAGGAAGAGAAAGTGGAAAGTAAAGTGAAAAGTTAATAAGGTAGAATGAAGTAAAAAGGTAAAATGAGATTAAGCGGTAAAATAGAGCAAAATAAGGAAAAAGTGTGAAATGGAGTTAAAATGAAGTGAAAAGGAAAAAAGGAGTGAAATGAGATAAAAACGTAAAAAGGTAAAAGAACAAAAAGATGAAGAGGTAAAAATGTTAATCATCTAATATTATGCGAACAGAAAAAAAAAACATTTTGTGGTTCAAAAACAAGTTAAAAACTCAATAATTATTATATAATTAATACAACATAGTCTATCCTGAAATCCCTTTCCTCAAACATTCAAAATTGGTTGAGAAACGACTGAGTCAAAAAAAATTGTATGTGCTGAGTTCCAAAAAATGGTATTTCAATCATTACTTCAAATTTAAGGATTATTTTCTAAATTTCCAATATGAACGGAAGTTACACTCAACGAGACCAAAAACCTACACTAGATCATATCAAAATATCTAAATCGTTGTAGCACCATGTTATACAAAAAGGTAAAAAAATGACAAAGCTCCGCAAAGTTGGTAACGTTTTTATCAATACAATTTGTTAACTTGCAGAGTAAATTTACCTTTCGACACCAAATTGGTTACTAAATTCAACACCACATGGCCACATGAACCAGTATGTGTGCATTGTTCAACCACCGCTCCTTGCACCGTTGCTGGCACCAATACGCACGAGGCATCCGAACCGAAAATCCTCTGCAGCCAAAGCAAAGCGATGACGTGTTACGTGTGGAATAAAATTTATTTCCCGACAAACTAGCCGGCCTCCGGTTTGGCTGGTTGGCTTTTGTTCTGCAGTGGTGGGCTTCCCGGCTGGTCGTAGTCGGTCGCTCGTTCAATCTGGCGTGGCCATCCTGCCCCGGCAAGTGCAATGTCAGTGGCGGTGGCGTTCGCACACGGTGCACATCTTTTTTCCTGAAAGACTTCGTGAAGCCACGCTAGTGGCTGCAGTTTCTTTTGAAAGTAGGTATAATAGACGTCTGGACAACGAACAGTCTCTGATAGGAAGCCGCTTCCGTCCGGGGTTGGCCAATTGGCGGGGAAAATGTGTTACAGATAAGTACTCTTCGTGGTCTTAGGTTGGCTTTCGGGTTTCGTCTGGCGATCGCATGTAGAATACATTTGAAGCTGGGGCACGCCCTTTCGTCGTAAATTTTATAGATTTTCTTGATGGATTGTGTCCTTTGTATGTTGTGATGATTATGTCCTTATTCCGGACGTTAGAACGTCTACCGATTGCCCTCGAGAGGGTTGCTCTGCGCTCTCGCATGGTTTGGATGGTTTTTGTCTGCTCTTATTGAACGTGAACGTGCTTTTCGCTCGACGCTTCTGCTTTCCTAAACCGGGATCCTCTTTGCACAAACGCTTTCCACCGAGCGTGTATCCAATTTATGAATTCCATTCTTCATGCACAAATAATCTAAGTAATATATTATACAAATCAGACCTGATCCGTGCAGCAACCCCAGCGAAATTTGTTCCATCTTATCTTCGTCTCAGTCTTGCGTTCCCCAGTATCCTCGTGCTGCTGCTCCTTCGTGTTTCTGAAAGTGTAAATTCCCGTTTCTTCACTTGCGGTTAGCTCTGGCAAGATATATTGCACTTTTTACAACTTCCTTCTGGTTGTGGCTTTTGTTGTAAAAGCTGATTTCCTCTCCGTTCTCCCTGCGCCTGTCTATTTTGTGGTATGAATATTGGCTGTCCGGACCAGAGACCGTTCGTTGGGTTGCATCAAACGCGCGAGGGGAAAAAAAACTTACGAACGCCGGCTGGGATACACAAGTGGGCTGCAACGATGGGCACAGAGAAAGTGTTACACCAAAACCAAATCCGGCATCTTTGATATTATTCATTCAGTTTCCCATGTGTCTAATAAAATAGGAGAGCTACATCAGCACCAAAGGGTATCAGCGCACCCGACACCTCAGTGCACACGGAAGTGTTGCGGTTTTTGGGGGAGATTATGGCCTGCTCGTTGGACGAAGACATGCTGCTCGGGTGATGGCGCTAGATTGAAACAGTTATTGGAACAAATGTTTGTTGTTTTATGCTGGTAATGTATGAATTAAAATGACATTCTCAATGATTTCTCCTGAACTGTTGATAGGATCTATCTAACCCTTTATGAGGCAGTGTCAACTATATTACCACCAAAAATAATCTTTTTTTCGTTCTTTTTAAGCGGTTGTTTCGAGGCTAAATGTTCAATTCCAAAATTAAAAGCCTTCATGCCACACTGAGTAATCTATCAGATTAATTTGGAGTTTTAGTTTTCTTGCTCAGAAAAGAACAGCCAATCTATTTAGCGGTTGATTGCAAACTAAATTAAAATTTCTTCCTTTCGTTGAACAGATCTAATGAGTTTGGTTTCCTGATAAGGATATCTCGGAAAACTCACCAGAGGAAAGTGCACAAAACCGAACCAAATTGAAAAATTGTTCGTAAGTCGATTTAAGCAAAAAAAAGTCCAACCAACAGAGGAATCGAATTTAATTTAATTTTCTTTCCGGCAACTGCAAACCCCGTCGCTCAGCTCAGTGACAACGATGTATGTCTAGAAATTGTGCTTTCCTAAATATACAGCTGTACACTAACAAACGTTCCTGACGCTGAGTGACTTTCCTTTCTACCCGAACAATTCGAATATTTTCCCCGGTTTGACAGAGTACCGCTGGTGTACGTGCACAGGATTCGTCGGTACCCACACCGCCCAATCGGATTAGGGTTTCTCATCGAATATGTGCTTTTTTGTTGTTGCTTATTTTCATCATCGGTAATAATGTTACCGACAAGGTTCGACTGCTCTTGCAGCCTCGGTGAGGTCTTACCCGCCTTGGGAAGACACGTTGTTCTGTTCATTGGACACATGGCATAACCACAAGCAGTTAGTGCGCTCTAACTGTGCCGTTTTCAGCCCGCAGGAAATGTGATGACGGTTTTTTTTTATTCTTGCACGATCGAACTTGCTTTTTTTTATTTCGTCGAAACGTAGAGCCAAATTTTGGGGTGAAAATCAATTTGACATGGCAGAAAAGTTTGTTATGGTTAATTCTATTCGTTTCGATCGCTTCAGGTTCATGGTTTTGCCTCACATATGTAACTCGGCGAGGGAGGTAGGATACGGATTTGACGGGCTAATGATGTTTCCTAGGACGTGATCAGAATTTGCTTAAGAAAAAGGTTTCAGAGGAAGTTCTACGAAAATATGTGAGATTTTTTTGATTTTCTTTTACGAACAAGTCGTTGCAAGACCGCTAAGCCATAAAAACTAAAAATGGGGAATAAAAATTCAGGATTCTCTTCCCCAAGCGCACCGCTTTGTGATCTGTTTATTACTACTAAACAATTTTACATATGTAAAGCAATTTGTAAAATGCGATGATAAGAAGGAAACGAACAAACCTGGGAAATTTTCCATCAAATGCTTGTCAACTTGATATTAAGCACCTTCAAAAAGGTCCCAAGGCACTGACTGGTAGAAAGGAATAAATACTGTACACTGTGGTCGCTGTTTACGCGGACGCTGCGCATAAAAGATGAAAAAGTTTCAGTAATCTCTGTCACATATTTTCGAAAAAGGAGCTGCGTTAAAAAAAACCACGTGAGAACTTCAGTGTATGTCTTGCCGACAAAAACATTAATGTAACCTGAAGGCTGATAATCTAATTTTAATGGCAGCCAAATGTTCTGCTTGAAGTATCAGTATCCAAATATTAAAGAGGTTGATGCTTGCTTATCCTGTGGGCAATAATAATCTTGTAATAATCGCGGAAGTTACTGCCAGCAAGCGCGAGTAGGACTAATCCAGAACTCGACACTTACGTAACAATCGTGTTTTGCTTCGTTAATATCTGAAACTGGTTTTCGGTTCAGCTGTCGGTTTGATCGCCATCTGACAATCTAATTAGCCTTCCCCAACGGCTGTCACATGGTGTTTATGTGTACGTTTATTAAACCATCATTCGTGCGCTAATCCACACGACAACTGTGCGGTTAACCAGTCGGCGTAGTAAAACTGGGTCGCTAGCAAAGTGGGAGGCTTTATAATTAATTTTACTTTCGAGCAAGCATACCAACTGTCTGACGGTTTCAACACTTCTCGGAGGAAAACGGCTTTCTATAATAGGTGGAAGGGTTGTTATCCCTCCTTGTTCGCCATTGAGTGATGGCATAAATTCCACTTGATATACGCAATTACGGTTTAATTAGTACTTTGATGAAACATGCTTCAGGTATGTCAACTTCGAGAGCGCGAAAATCAGCTGGAATGTTCTACAATTGTGACATCTTGGAATCCAATCATTCTAAAAAATTTCTGTAAATGAATTGATAACGTCCAAAACAAAACAAAGGTGCTGTCATCTGGCAAACGAAAAATCTAAAAAATGTGATTTCTCTCATTCACTTGCTTTGGCAGAAATCAACGGTGTCGTATCGAGAAAATGCTCCATCCAACCGTTCATAAATCGGTAATCTTACCCTCGTCAAGTGCTTCGACAAATTCGGTTCTGCTGACAGGTACTGACAGAAACTAATTTCCCTTGAACTATTCAATTTTTGCAAATGAACAGTTTGGATTTCGCCATGGGCATTCCACAACTCATCAATTGCTCAGAGTTACTAATATGATACGAGCTAACAAATCTGAAGGTTATTCCACTGGAGCTGCTCTTTTAGACATAGAAAAAGCATTCGACAGTGTTTGGCATAAAGGTTTGATTGCGAAATTGCAAACTTTTAATTTTCCAATTTTCCTAATCAAAATTTTAAAAAATTATCTTACTGATCGAACTCTGCAGGTTGTCTATCAGAATTCAAAATCTGATAGATTTCCTGTCAGAGCAGGTGTACCTCAAGGTTCAGTCTTGGGTCCAGTCCTGTACAACATATTCACTTCAGATCTTCCTGATTTGCCTCCAGGATGCACAAAGTCATTGTTCTGCGATGACACAAGCATTTCCGTAAAAGGAAAAAGTCTTCGTGTCATATGCAGTCGATTGCAGAAAAGTTTAGATATTTTTTCTTCCTACTTGCAAAAGTGGAAAATCTCTCCCAATGCTTCTAAAACTCAAATGATAATTTTTCCGCATAAGCCTAGGGCTTCTTTCCTCAAGCCAAACAATAATCACGTTGTCAAGATGAATGGGGTTATTTTAAGTTGGTCCGACAAGGTTAAGTACTTGGGACTAATTTATGATAAAAAACTTATTTTCAAAGAGCACATTGAGAGTATACAAGCCAAGTGCATCAAATATACGAAATGTTTATATCCTCTCATTAACAGGAATTCTAAACTTTGTTTAAAGAACAAACTTTTGATTTACAAACAAATTTTTAGACCAGCAATGCTTTATGCTGTACCGATCTTGTCAAGTTGCTGTTCAACAAGGAATTCTAAAAATGATTTTGAAGCGTCCTCCTTGGTTTGGTACACTCGAATTACATAGACTTACTGGTGTTGAACCATTAGAAGCTATCTCAAATAAAATTATTAACAATTTTCGACAAAAATCGTTGCAATCCTCAATTGCTACGATAAGCTCTCTTTATAGCCAATAAGTTAGCAATTAAGTTAGTTGTAAGTTTACTTCCTCTTTTCTGACAAGTAGGTTTAAATCCCTACGAATGATAAGTCCTAATTGCGAAAGCAAACAAATCCTAACAATTAAAATTACAAATTTCTAACAGTGTTGAGAAGTCACCATTTGTGATTGGACACACATACTCATTATTTACTAATATTTATCATAAATACTTAAGCTACTAACAAATCCCCCCTTAAAAAAAATTAAAAAAAAAATAAAAAAAAAAATTTCCCTTGAACTTTTGCGTAAGGGTTTTTTCTCTCCTATTGAAAAACCAAAGTTTCATCACTAACCGGCAGCCGAAAAGACTGCTCGATTTCCATGTATGAGCATACAAAAGACGACGAAACAGAGGGACGTGAATCAAATTGTAAAGTGATACCGGGGAGTGTCGTAAAACTATAAATTGGAATTTGCTGTGCTCAAGATCAAGCATTGCGAATTTCCTCCTGTGTGCTTCTGGCCCTAAAAATTTCAACCATTTTTAACATTAACTCTACAAGGTACTCTCGTTTCAGAGGTTGTAAATTGAGAAATCTGCACTTCGGGTAGCAAAAAACTATGTCACTTTGGAAAGAGGTCACTCGAGAGAATGGTAATTATTTGTTGGAAACTTCTTCGATCACAGCTTATTGGGTTATTCAGTGAAGCGTGCTCCGGCAATAACGGTTCAAGTGGCACTCGAATGGAAGTTGATATTTTTTCCCATCAAAATTGCTTTTATCCTTCGTTCCGGGTTTTGCTGAGTGATAAATTTTCCATCAAACTAGACTTTAATCTTGAATTTCTACCAGAGCACGCATAAATCGATACGTTTTCGAAGAGGAGCCATAAATCCGTCCTGCCTTCTGTGAGCAAGATAGGGCCATCATTAGGAAGTAAAACCCATACAATCCAGATTTATTCCTCTATTTCCTCCTGAACTGGCAATCGATGGTGATTTTAATGCTGTTTTATTTCTTTACCCCAGTACTTAGAGCGAAAACGTTTGTTCCTTTGCTTCGGAAGCCAAACAGTCGCGCTCTCTATAAACTGGTTTGTAGAGTAGAACATGAAAACAGGAAGTGACAATGAAAAAATATCGCCATAAATAACGCCCCTTATCGGGGAAAATCTGAATTCACAGCGATGTGTTGGTGAAGTCGATTGAAAAAGTTGGCTGATTTAGAGAATGATGTATGTTGTGACTGGCAGACGGGAAATCAAAGTTCAAAAACTATCGATAGTGATATCTTTTTTGGGTTTCAGAGAAGTGCAGAAGCTGTCTCAATCATTCCATAACTTAAACAGTTCTAAATAGTATGTTAACTCATTTTTCATTACCTTTGGTATTCCATGCTCTATATTCACTATCTGGAATAATTTCCATGGTTCTTAGAGCATAGAATACACTGGTCACCATAAGTGCACTCCAGAAGCTCAAACCGGAAAAAAATTAAAGATTAAAGCTATTCAACCATTTCTGTTGAAATTTTGGGTCCCTAGCCATTGCTGTTTTTTCAAAGATTTGAATAAGTTTTGGTAATGGCTAGGGGCACCAAAATGGTTGAATAGTTGAATAGCTATAATCTTTTATTTCTTTTCCGGTTTAAACTCTTGGAATGCACTTTTTTTCATTTTGTCGACCAGTGTTATCGAAGCTAGTCAACTCAATGACGCATAAAGACAGGTCGCACGATTTATCAGTCTTGGTCAGTTTCTCTGAACCGTGGCTTTTCTAGTTGGATCCAGCAAGGTTACAATGCTTGAAATAGTAATCAATAAGGTACATGTGGAAAGGGTATCGAAGTGTTTTATTATTTCCGTTATGATCAATCCGAAGCTTATTTGAGAATCTGTGAACTGTTTTCGACAGAATCTATTAGGTCAGTTGCGTATCAGTTCGTGCTTACATCTCCGAGACAAAGAAGTTGAAATTGGTTTTTTCAATTTTTACCACTATATGGTTGGGATGCAATCAAACTGAACCAAGCGCCATTTAAAAAAAATCATTAGCACCCGTGAATGTGGAAATTACTAATCTTTCTTTTAAGAAAGAACGAGATTATTTGAAAAGTTCATAACGATATTATAACACACGGCAAATTTACCAAGTGCAGTAATTTTTGTTGAAACGAAATTAGATAAGTGAAAATAAAAGATACAAAAATGTAGATTTGATTAGAATCTTTGGAGGATTCGACTATTTCAAGAAAAGTATTTAAGTTTAGACATCTTTTGTTTATCTGCTCCTGAATGCTTACTTATTTCTTTTTTATTATGTTTGACTTCCTTTTGCCCCTTTGTTCGTTTTCACTTACCCACTAATTTTCCAATCAATTTACTATTATTATGTATTTCGCCTTAGTCGCCATAATTTTTTCAGAAACTTAAATGGGTGTTTTCGTAAACTAAACGCTGAAGCGACGAACTCGACGAGAAATTACTATGCGGCACTTTGACGTCAGTTGACGCATTTCTACACTGGATAAAGGCACCAAATTGCATAGAAATGGTTGAAAAAAAAAAATAAAACCTTTCTAGGGCGACTATTTTTAGCTTTAGGGAAGAATTTTGAGCCAGTGTAATCGAATTTTTGGAACAGCAAGGGACACTCCGGCATGGAGCATATATAAGTATAGTATAGGTAGGTATAATCAAAATTTTAGAAGAAATACCAAACCCAAGAAAACCAAGCAAAAAAAAAAAACCCAAAGAGGTTGAGATGAGACACGACCACAAAGTTAACGTAGAGTTACGATGAGTCTGATATTGAAGAACTACTTGCAATAGGTTAGGGAAAAGACTCCATTGAAATTAATCAATTTGATAGTATTATTTGATAGATATTATTCTGGCAACTCGGTTTGTTTATTGATTGTTCAGTTTTTGGCTCTGTTTGATTTCAACTTATTAGTAGTTTATTTTAGTTCGAACGCTATTTGATTATTGTACAATATTGTTTTAAGCTGACTTTGTTATTGTTGGACCTACATATTGCCGCGCAATTTGATTACCGTCTGTTAAGCCTACCCACAGGCGCTTCATTCTTGTGCACTCATATTTCATCAAACCGTGCTGTTTGTTTATTTCTGATACCGTAATGGAGAAAAAACTGTGCGGCGAATGCAAACTCGAAATCAACGACCTCGAGCCGGTACGTTGCGGTTTTTGTGAAGCTTGCTATCACATAAACCAGCAATGCTGTGGCTTCAACAGCAGGATTTGCAAAGAACTCTTTGCTCTAGGCAAAATATCGTTTATTTGTCCTCAGTGCCGCGATAAACTGAACGGCCGTTCGATAAATACTTATGTGACTGACGCACTAAACAGCCAAAACGCTCAATCGCTACAGCTGGTTGATTTGCCGTCTCAAGTGCAAAAATTGTGCGGTATGGTAGACGGATTGAACAATAAGGTTGAAAGAATGTCGCAAAAACCGCCGCATTGTGATGGGTTCGTTGGAACTCCCGCTAACTTGTCCGCCGCTGCGAATTTATCCACACCGATATGGCCCGCAAGAAATCCTAAACGGCGCCGTGCGGACCGCATGCCGTTAGAAATCACTTCTGATCGAATACTGTTGATTTAAGTGATCTCTCGGTGTCATCGGTTGCTTCTGTGGTAGCAAAAAAGTGCTTTTGGCTCTACCTATCCGGTTTAAATCCCAAAGTAACGGATAACGATGTGCAGAAAATTGTTTCACGTTGCCTGAATTCAATTGAACCTGTTGCTGTTGTTCGGCTCGTTCAAAAAGGTATCGATACGACGAATTATTCCTACATATCATACAAAATTGGTTTGGATCCCGATGTAAAATCGATTGCTCTGGACCCCGCTTCTTGGCCGTCTGGTTTATTATTCAGGGAATTCGTCGATCGTCCAAAAAACTAGATCCCGCGACTTTTTTCTCGACTAACGTTTCGACTGCTGTCCCCGAGCTATCTACCGTATTACTGCATGCAGATTCGACCACAATTGACTCATCAAAATTCACTGACGACCACCATGTATTCTTTGGAGCCAGCCCGGGACGCACCGAATCAAGCAACTTGGAAGCCCCTGACCCACTCATCACAGTCGCGCTACTGCAGCCTGCGTTCATCAGCCGTCCCGGTCCTGTGTTTGAGGATGGAGAAGGGGTCTTCCAGCTTGCTCGTATTGGCAAGTATTTTACTAATAGCAACATTTCACCACTTGACATTCCCGCACGTTTAAGTCATCTACCAACGAATCAACCAATCATTGATGTCAATTCTGGACTATGCCCTGTGACCAACCTCACTGGACTGTGCGAAATCACTCGCCACTTAATGCCTGCTTCTGCGTCCCCTCCACGACGAGCTCTTCCACTGGGCGACGTTAGCGAACAGCAGACAGCTAGTACTGTTTTAATTTCAAGCAACAGTGCCACGCGAGTCGGCCGGCAACAATGCGATTCCCCGTGCAATACTGACCTGCCATCTCTACTCTGCTACTATCAAAACGTGCATGGCCTACGCAGTAAAGTAACCGAGTTTGCTTTAGAAGTTTCCAATTCGTTTTACGACTGCATCATTCTCACCGATTCCTGGTTGGATGCGCAAATTTCTTCTACTCAATTGTTTGGCATTGATTATACCGTGTATCGGACCTATCGTAGCTTGTTGAATAGCACCAAAGCAAGGGGTGGTGGAGTAATTATCGCTGTGCGACGATCGTTGGCATCGGCATTATTAATTGAAGCCATGGATGAGTCGCTTGAACAGCTGTGGGTTACGGTCAAAAATAGTGCATTTAACATTGTAATCGGCGCTATTTACATTCCCCCGAACATGCGGAATGAAGTTGAAATTGTTGATCGGCATATTTTATCAGTTAAAAAGGTTATCAATTCAACTAGTATTAACGACGATCTGCTTATCTTTGGCGATTATAATCGTGCTGGCCTATCCTGGTCGATGCAGTCGGAGGCTAGTTATCTCTTTGTTGACGCTTCGCGCTCATCTGTGAATGCTGGTATCACCCGTTTATTAGACGGTATGGCTTTTCACAGTATGTATCAGATTAATTCTGTTTGCAACCTGAATGGCAGGTTCCTTGACCTAATTTTCGCAAACTCACATGCTTTGCCAGCATGCTCGGTCACTACCGCACCCGATCCCCTCTGCAACATCGACGTTCATCCACCTTTGATGGTTACTTTAAATAGGCCCGTTAAGGCTCAGTTCGTTGACGAGTTCGATCCGTCCAGTTTTGATTTTCGGCGTGCAAACTTTGATGCAATCAACGCAGCTTTAAATGATATCGATTGGACCTTCATTAGCCGGTGTGCTAACTTGGATGAGGCCGTGAATGGAATCACTGAAACAGTTCAGGAACTTATACATCGGCATGTTCCAAAAGCTCGTCCTCGTTGCAAACCTGTTTGGGGAAACAGGCAGCTCACAAAACTTAATCGAGTTCGAAAGTCTGCTTTGCGCGCCTATCAAAAGAATAGAAACCCTATCAATCGGATCCGATTTACTTCTGCCAGCCGTTCATACAAAGCACTGAATAGAACTCTGTACACAATGTACGTGCGAAAGACGGAACACAACTTACGTTTAAATCCGAAAAGCTTCTGGAAGTTTGTTAATTCGAAGCGTAAGGAGGAAGGGTTACCTTCCAGTATGTTTTTGCTGAACAATGAAGCTTCAACGAATGACAGTAAATGTGACTTGTTCGCCAAGCACTTCGCTAGCGTGTTTAATACGCGGTGTGCTTCACCCGATGAGATTGCCACAGCTTTGGCTCCTGTTCCGGCCGACGTATTCAATACCGGAATCCTCACGATTAATAACGAAGAAGTTGCCAACGCCATTAGAAACCTAAAACAGTCCTTCTCCCCTGGACCTGATGGTATTCCTGCTGTACTCCTGAAGAAATGTGCTGGAAGTTTAGAATTACCGCTAACCGCCATTTTTAATCTCTCCTTGTTGAGACATCAATTCCCTCGCAGCTGGAAAGAATCATTGATGTTCCCGGTGTTTAAGAAAGGTGACAAACGAAATGTGGAGAATTATCGTGGGATCTCGTGTTTGTGCGCTTGCTCCAAAGTTTTTGAAGCTATAGTTCACCATCATCTTATGTTCAGTGTAAAAAACTACATTTCCACTGCGCAGCACGGGTTTTTCCCGGGTAGATCTGTATCTACTAATTTGTTAGAGTTCACCTCTTTTTGCCTCCGCGGTATGGACCGAAGCCTTCAAATTGATGCTGTCTATACGGATCTAAAAGCTGCTTTTGATCGCGTTGATCACGGGCTTCTTTGTGCCAAGTGCGACAAACTTGGAGCTCCAGTTGGTAGAGTGGCTAGACTCTTACCTACGTAATCGTATGATTGCTGTTAAGGTGGGCTCGTCGCAATCCACTTGGTTTAGCAACAACTCCGGTGTTCCGCAGGGTAGCATACTTGGACCGCTACTTTTTTCATTATTCATCAATGACGTTACAAAAGTTCTTCCACCTGGCACTCGATTGCTGTACGCGGACGACACTAAAATTTTCCAACTTATCGAGACTGTTGAGGATTGTCGCAGGCTTCAATCGCTGATTGACTTGTTCAATGACTGGTGCCTCCGCAACTACATGCTGATAAGCGTTCCAAAGTGTACCGTAATCAGTTTCCAGCGCAAAAAGCAGCCGCTGTTGTTCGACTATCGCATTGCTGGCATATCTTTGCAACGTAGTGATTTTGTCACTGATTTGGGTGTTTTGTTGGACTCTCATTTAACATTCAGGCAACATTTTACGATGATCATCACCAAAGCAAATCGACAACTAGGTCTTATCTTCAGAATTGGAAAGGAGTTCATCGATCACGGCACCTCGCTAACTCTCTACTGTTCTTTGGTGCGCTCAATTTTGGAAACGGCGTGCGTGGTGTGGGACCCGCACTTTGATGTTTGGATTCAACGAATCGAGCGCGTTCGGAAACTTTTCATCAGAAGGATCTGTCGTACATTGCCTTGGAGAGACCCTGATAATCTGCCACCTTATGAAAGTCTCTGCTCTTTGGTTGGAATCTCACCACTCGAACAGCGCCGCCAAGAAATTATTGCCAAAACGACACACAAAACCTTGACGAATCGGTATGATTGTCCTGCTATTCTAACTTCGCTGCAGCTGTATTGCCCACTTCGCCCACGACGTAGCCAGCATTTACTGCAAACTAATGCGCACCGCACAAACTACGGCTTGAATGAACCTGTTCGCCGAATGACTCTGGTATACAACCGGTACTACGATAATTTTAATTTTTAGGTTCAGTAATTTATTGTGCTCGATGAATGTTTGTTAATTTATATTATTTTCGTTATTGTATATTAGCCATGGAATACTCGTAAAAGATGCTGGGTTTTTATGCCAGCTTGATAGTTGCCTTCATGGCTTCTCAAGGCGGCTTTTCCCAGCCACATTTATATTTTTATTCATTAAGACTTAAGTCGGATGAAATAACCAATAAATAATAATAATAATAATAGTCTGAAGCGGTAAATTTCAGTGATAATTTTTAGATTACGATAGACTTTCTTGTATCAATATGTTAACTTTAAAAACTTCATGCAAAGCCTTGGTCCTACATTCCGATTTTGAACTTGACCTTCTGTTTATTTATGCCCAGACTTCGCAGCCGACTAATTACAGTGAGGGGCAAAATAGAGTGCCCACTTTATTTTTTTTTCATTTCTTTCATTTTTCTGGTTCAAATTGAACGAAAACACATCGTAATCATTCCTAAATCTCCCTCATAATGTTCTCTTTTAATATTTTTAATTTTGTTCTGATAAAAAAAAAGTTTTTCTTATAGAACAAAAACGAGCGGAGACGTTACCAACCACACTACAAACAAAAACGGCGGAGACGTTACCAACCACACTAGGCCCCCGCTATCATCGCAAAGCATTTTGAAACAATTGTCTTCGGCTGGTCGTTCTCGCGAGTGAAGAAGTAGGTACACTCGAGTACACGAGAGTATGTGCATATGATTGGGAGCGAATGCGAGCAGGAAAGAAAGCAAAAACGAACAAGCTTGAATGGATACTTCTCCAGTGTATGATAGCTGTAGCAACGAGAACCTCACATGAGGTGTTGCATGCTGCTTACGAGCGAGACTAACAACACTGGTTGAAATGCTGTCGGCAGTATTTACTTTGAAGTCTAGCGCTTGAGATTTTTTAAAAAAATGAATAATCCTCAAATACTTTTTCACTTTTTATTCACTTTCACTATTTATTTCTAACACTTTTTATTTTTCACTTTTCACTTGCAAATACGTATTTCGGCACTGACATAGTGCCTTCGTCAGTGCTTATAGTCCAAATAAGCACTGACGAAGGCACTATGTCAGTGCCGAAATACGTATTTGCAAGTGAAAAGTGAAAAATAAAAAGTGCAAGAAATAAATAGTGAAAGTGAATAAAAAGTGAAAAAGTGTTGTGAAAATTTTTCTATCAAGACGCTCGAACAGAAGTGAATAAACTCAAATACTGGTTTAGTTGCCCAAGGAAGGGTAGTTCGCTGTTCAAAATTGGATACGATGCTGATCGCAACCTTTGTGCCGTCTCGACAGTTGGAGAAAAAGGCACTCTGACCACACACACTGGAAAAGCTTTTCACATTTAGAAAATTACACGGTCGCGGTAGATCTTGATAGCCAGGATCCAGCACAGAATACTTACTAGAGATGGTCGGGTTTAATGTTTTCCAAACCCGTACCCGACCCGAACCCGAATTTTCTTTCGTCGAAAGCCGAGCCCGACCCGAACCCGAAACTGTTTTTTCGTTCAAACCCAAACCCGACCCGAACCCGAAAATTTTATTTCCATGAAACCCGAACCCGACCCGAACCCGGCATTTTCAAACCCGAACCCGAAAGTTTTTTTTTTCGCCAAACCCGAACCCAACCCGTACCCGACTCTTTCAAAAATTTTCAAACCCGAACCCGACCCGAACCCGTCGGGAACCATCTCTAATACTTACCTGTGTTATTGTCAAAATAAAGCAAAGCTTAACGTTGGGAAGAAGGCCTAAGCCCTCAACCGGCAAATCGAAACGTTTGCTGCTACCGCAATGCGGCTGAGGTATTTGACCAATCGGCAAGTGATTTCTTTAAGCCGAAAGCACACTCGGAAAGCCAGCTGATACTGACGCAACTCTCTGCAACTACTGCCACAACCCACTACGCTACTGCTAATATAGGACCCACCATCTATCAAAAGATTGTAATTAGTTTGATTAAGAAGCGATATCTTCAATGGTTTCCTGTTATTATATTTTTTATTCTTGCAGTTTTCTATATTTCTAAAATAATTAGTTTGCATTTTGAATTTTTGTTTTTCTTTTGTTAATTTACTACTATTCCTTACTCCCTATCTTCTCATTTTTAAAATTTTCTATTTTCATTATTCAGCTTCTCTGTATACTTCTTTTCTTTTTCTTTTTTAATCTTTACATAATGTTTTTTTATATGTTTTCCTTCTATCCAATGTTATCATGTTCTGTTGTGTATTTTTTGTTTCAAGATTTTTCAATTTTTCACTGTTTCAGTTTTCCTGATTCATTCTTTTTTACTTATTTATATTTTTTATTTCCTTACTTCTTGAATTCTCTATTCCTGTGTTGTCTATTTTGATTTTCATTGCTTCAATATTTTCAAATGTTCTCATCTACCTTTTCTTCAATTTTTCTATTTTTCTTTCGTTCTGGTTTTCACATAGTTTTTTTTTTAAATTCAATTTCAAAATGAAAATGTCGTCATTTTTTTATGTTTCAAATTTTCTATTTGCCATTACTTAAACATATTATGTTGCGTTAAATCTTATTATTATTCTATTTTCTCATTTTTGAATTTTGTTATTCATTTTATATTTTTATGACTCTCGTTTTCTTCAGAAAATCATAACTTTTTTGTCTTTGATTTCTCCATGATCTGACCGGTTCCATTGTTTAGGCAGTCTTTTTTAGTTTTTATAAAATTAAATTAAATTTTTCAAAAATGAGCTTTATAAGATAAATAATTTTTATTTTTTCGTATAATGTTTCTTCAGAAAAAAAATAATTTTTTCAGAATGTACATTTTTTTCAGCAAGACAAAATTTTTTCTACAACTTTTCCGAAGACCTCATACCGATCAAACAAACCGTTTTGGCTTCATCTTACAAATTTAATATTATTTCATTACCCTTATCATATAGTTTTTCATCTATTCAATTGAAGGGTATCAATTTTTATATAGTTTTATATGTTTTTGGTTTAAGAAGTTTTATCTTTTATTATTTTCTTTTGATTCTGACTCTCTTCTCTTCTAATGGTTTTTTGATCATTATTTTATCAAGCTCTTTTGCATTTGTCTATACTTTGTATGAACAGAAAATGAACTTTTTCTGTAGTTTACGTACTTTGGAGGGGAGTAATGCTGGCAGCTTGGCTAACTTTAAAGTTTCCATTTTAAGTGTTTTTTCACCAGTTTTTTTTTCCGCTAGAACCAGTGTGTTTCGTGTCAGTAAGATAAGTACAAATTATTGTTTTGAATTCGGGATGTTTTTTCGAGCATACGTACCCAGTAAAATATATTAGATGCCCTATCCTACCGTCACACTGACACTTCATTGCAGTGTTGACTGCAATATCGTGATTCCTGCTAGTTTTTATCTATTGATCTTCATACATTCACAAGTGACATTTCCTTTACATATACTTGCAAACGTGTATAGCCGTGTGAACTGTTTTTGTTTCCTTTGACCTGTGAATCGTCGCATCTCGTTATTCCGATTTTTGCCGTTAACGTTTGCGGTTGTCAGAGGGCTTTAGGCTTTGGTAAGGGATTGGATGTGCGACCATGTGGAAGCTTCATTCGGTTGACTTAATGCGGTGAATGGTTGTGGAGTGGAGCGACACATCTGAGCAAGCGATGCAATGTTACTGTAATAACTTATTTCAATTCTTGTTTTCAACCACAAAAAACAGCAGAGTGTACCAAGATAGAAAAATTAATCAATCACCAACCAACGCTTGGAGAACTACCAGGACTACCGCCGTGCAGTCTTTTACCAGATGATGTATCTGCAAGTTGTGTTCTCGAAACTTATCGAAAATTTGTATTAAGATGAACATCTAGTCCGCTGTAGATGGTTTCGTTCAAAGACCGCACTGGTATTCACCACCAAGGCTTTCTGACATGGCCTCAGACTGTGGAACAGGATGCGGAAAAGAATTTTATTTGCGGAATTTTTTTCTCTTCTTATAATTTTTTTTTATAAATCGATTTATTTGAATAATGACAAAAGATAGAGAAAAGTTGTTAGGAAATGACTTTTAGGAAATTGTTTAAATTTTCATTTCACTCAAGTTTTTAAGAAAAACGATTTGATGAACTCCTCTGTACAAATTAAATTGGACACTCAAGGAAAACATTTTTTTCTAACAAGAACTTGTCTATGTTGATGTCAATATAACATTTTCAACGTGAAACAGTGTTGGACATTAATAAGTTTTTGTTGGATTTATTTTTCTTAAAAGTACTTCTTTTAAAATGTTCAGAAGTGTTTAAATAACTGAATTATTAACCTAAAGGAACAAATTTTTTCAGCTATCCAGTAATCCAGCGATCGATTGAAAAATCAATTACGCGTTTATCAAAACGGAAAAAAATGTGATTCATAGCGATATTTATTGTACTATTGAAACATTAAGATTGTTTTGAACGCAAATTCTCACCAATCAGTGTTGAAAACAAGGCCGAATACCATCAAATATAAATATTTTCTAAACATGGTATCCAAAGGCCAGGATGTAACACCATTTAATAGTAACTTCCGGTTTATGGAAACAGCCTAAAATGACCGAAAACATACGCTCAGCGAGCTTAGTACTACCGTGATATTAAAAGAGTGATAAGATGGCGTACACAAATTACGTAACGCTAAAAATCTTGATTTCAGACCCCCTCCCCCTATGTAACAATAAGTAACGTACGATATGACCCTCCTCCCCTAAAATAACGTAAAGCTGATCAACCTGACCCCCTCCAAATTTTCAATTTTGTGCAAACTTTTCAGTTACGTAACTGTCTCAACTACCCCCCCCCCCCGCGCCTCTCCCTCTACCACCACCCACCCCCCCTATGTAACAATAAGTAACGCTGACTTGACCTCTCCCCCTTCATGCGTTACGTTATTTGTGTACGACGCCTAAGAAAACACGTTGCTTCATCTTCGGTTTGGAATACTTGAGAAGGGACGTCAAGACAAAGTACAGTCGAATCGCTGTATAGCGACATCGCAAGGGACCGTCGTAATAGAGAAATGTCGCAATAAAACGAATAATTTTTCTGAATATGAAGCAGATGGGACCATTGAGAATGTCGCTATAGAGAGATTTGTCGCTATATAAGTTGTCGTAATAGAGGGCTTCAACTGTAGATTATCTAGGGGCTTCTTACGGATCTCATTTCACGGTGGCAGCAAGGAAAATTTCAAGATGAAAAAGACGTGGCAAATCAAATGGGAATCATAATTTTTCTCTTAAGTTTTGTACCTGGAAAAAAGATCAGGAATTGATCCCTTCATTATTTTTGAAGCTTCAATGCAAAATCTTCCAGGCTAGTAGCTACCCAAAACTTTAATAATGGAACATTAACGTTTAGTTTGTTCTCGAAATTAAATTGTTGAGAAACAGTTTATGTGTTTTATAGCTTGACTGTTAGAGAATCTTTAAAAAAATGTGCTCTCAAAGGTACACTATACTTTTGCCAGATCGTTATTTGAAAAATTCATCGTATTGATTTTCGTATTTCTGTATGAACCTCTTCAACTTTTTAATGTTATTTTTCATGCCTGTCTTCGGACTGTTATTTATTGTCTGACATATTCAAATTAGTTGTACTTTTTTAGAATATCAACGCAGTGATTAAAAACAACAAGCATAATACTAATTCCAAATTTTGTATCGTGAAAATTTCACGCTTCTATTTCTATAACTGGAGAATATTGCATCAAAATTAGATTGATCGAATTTCCGTTATGCGAATTTTAAATTCAAATGAGATTGGATCATTCACACTACTAGCTATTACAAGCCCATAACATTATTTAGCACATTCTAATGAGTACTCCGATGCACACGACTCGACGCGCACTATTTCGCCGTGATAATTAATACTGTGAATCCCCAGACACGCCGGTTCTCACGCGTTGCATTAGTAATGAGAATATATATATATATGTATGTAGGGCTGCCTGTATGTTGGCACACGATACTTCGAGAGCCACTTACTCGCATCACATCGAAAACCTATTGTCTATATATTGGCATTTTGGGTGGCTGCCAAGCAGCATAACGCTTCCAGTGCCATCCAATTTTCCCCCGTAAATCCACTGGCTCTCCCCGAAGTAGAGTAGCTGCGCTAATGCAATAAGATATCGGCAAATATTTGGAAGCGGATTGTTTGCTCATATCTAAAATTGGGCCTGACTGGCGTTGTTGTCAATGTTGTTGTTGCCATGCTGTGAGTCAACTTTGCCTTGTGCGAAGGACGAACGACTTGGTGTCCTTCGTCGGCTTGAAAAGCAGAGTTCGCGATAATTGATGTCAGTGTTATTGAGCTTGAAGTACTTTTCTGCGCCGGAGCTGCCACCAGTGCTCCCCTTGTTGCCAACACCACCAAAGAGCATCCATACTTCAGGCAGGGAAACGTTATGGAATTTACGGCACGTAAAAATCGTTACAATCAACGAGCTTCCCTCTTTGTCTACAGCAGCGGCGTCACAATAACGCAATAAAGTGGAAAACATTTCTACCGTGAAAATTGCCATTCGCTTTGATGCACATTTTGGCAAGCGAAAAACAATACGCGCGCCCCTTTGCCTCTCGGTTTACCGTGAACGTGTGTGTAATGTGCGCCAAGATGGGAATGCTCTGTGCAAACACCACTCGCATCATTGCCGTCACCATAAATTGTGTACTTTATGATCTCGTTTGCTCCCACTTTGGTTGCTTGGTAGCAGTAAAACCGCGTCGAGTTATGCCCCCGATCTGAGGATGTTTTCCTTCCCACCTCGGCGTCGTAGTCGTTTGCGTCCGGCGAAGGATTGTCGAGATTTCCGCCTAAGCTCAACTCGGATACGGAGAAAGGCTTTGGTGATCAAAAGGTGTGAATGCTATTATTTTTGTTTTTCCGAATCGCATACAGATAGGAATGATGAAAACTGAATTTACGGCATTTTTTATGAGCCCACGCACAGTGGAAACGGTAAAATAGCGCCAAAATATGGACCCACTCGGAAAAGCTGTAGAATCTGTTCGTTTGAATAATTTGTATTTATTTCCTTTTCCACAGCGGTTTACACAAAAGTTTATAACTTCAAATAAATTCGTATTTTTCTCGGCAACAAATCTTGCTTAGTTGACATTTCTCTAGCTGGAGCGCCGAAATGGGAGAATCATGAATTAATGCTAAATTAAGCATTACATACCAAATTAGTCTGCTCGGAAACAATTTCAATCCACAGGCACCGCCATCGAATAAAGAGAAAGATGCTGGATACAAAGTGGGAGACCTACGCCGCGTTGACTGTTTCCCCCCGGGAATACGTACGGCACAAGCTAGACAGTGAAAACAAGTGGGGGGAAATTTTTCCTAACGGTAGGTGGCTTGGCTCGAAATAAATCACTCAAGTGAACGGAAAGATAATTGAGCTTCTTATCAACGAAGTCGGAACAAAACGAGACTTCGGCTGTTTGCCACTCTTGTAGTAACTGCACCCAGGGACGAGGAACTACGTACAATTTTCGCCGCAGTCGCTCGCAGGTATTTGAAAATGGAACCGTGTGGTGGGGTTTCTTTACTCTCGTTTATGAAAAGAGCCAAGGGGCTGATGTGAAATTCTTTGATAGACGAACTTCATATGCTTTGATATGAGCATTTTTTGGTTGATGGGAATTCGAAGGTAAGCGTCGTCATTAAAGCTGACTAACCAGGTTGCTTATTTCTATTGGATATTTTACATTTTGTTACAGTTATTATAGCGTAAATGAATCTGGCATGTTTCTTAAAAAAAAAAATTCCCAAAAGTTTATTATGGATTTTAAAAATTATTCTCAAATGGTTCTTAAAAGATTCAAAAATTATAAAATGAATCTCAAATGGATTTAAAAAGATTTTAATATGATTCAAAATGATTCTGAAATGATTTTAAAATGATTCCAGAATGATACAAGTTATTCCAAAATTGTTCTTAAATAGACTTCAACGAATTTAAAACTATTTTATTGATGAGTGATTATAATATGTTTCTCGATTTTTTCTGATCTTTCCAAAACTTTCTGAATTGATTATACGTTTTCTTTAAAAATAACTCCAAAATAATTCTAAAATTAATCCGAAATGTTTATAAAAAGATTTTTAAATGATTCGAAAATGATTCTGATATGACTCCTAAATGATTATAAAATGATTATTATTTAATTCCTATTACAATTCGAAAATGATGTCAAAATGATTTTGAAACAATTCCAAAATTATTCCAAAACGAATTGACAAAATTATTGACTAATGATTATTAAATATTCTTGGAAGGATCCCAAAATTATTCATAAAAGATCCAAAATAATTGTGAAATTGATTACAAAACAATTCAAAAATAACACTGTGATGCAAATGAAAAAATAAATGCAAGAACTTCTGAAGTGACCTAGTGTAGGTTGTAGGTCTTGTTGAGTGTAATATTCGTTCATACTAGAAATTTTCCAAACACCCCCAAAATTTGAAGTTATGGTCAAAATACGGTTTTTTGTACCTCAGCACGAATAATATTTTTTAACTCAGTCATTTATCAACCGATTTTCAATATTTAAGCAGTTTTAGAAAGAAGATAAATAAAACTTTCAAAATATATACAGGTTTGTTATAAGATCAATAAAACATTTTAAGTTATTTAAGTTTATATCTAATTTTTTAGACTTTTTCACGCAATTTTTCAATTTAATTTGAAATTTGTCGTCTATTTTCGTAAGATACATACCACAAATAAACCATAATTTCAAAAGTATTTTTAATTCGAATCAAATGAAAGTAATTTTGTGAAAATCGGTTGGAATTTGGCTAAGTTATATATTTTATAAGAAAACCAGAATTTTTGGCTTCTATCGCACAACTGTTTCACGGTGCTACAAATGACGAAAAAATGCAAGAACTTTCGATGTGACTTAGTGTGGGTTGTAGCTTTAGTCGAGTGTAACTTGCGCATTTACTTGAAGTTTTTCAAATACCCCGACAATTATAAGTTATGTTCAAAACCCTGTTTTTTACCTTAGCTCATATTTTTATGTTCAATACGATTATTTTTCAACCGATTGCAAAGGCAAAAAATAGCGCATTTGAAACTATATGTCTCAAAAGTTTACCTATATGTGATGAATAGTTTTAAAATAAATAAGATGGTTTAATCCGTACGTATTGTAAATCCAGAGGGAAACAATTCCCTTCTGCAATTTTCCTCCTGGCCCTTTTCTAGCTTTTTAATTTTTTTTCTTTGCCACTAGTAGTTACCAAGAGAGAAAAGCCTTATCGCTATTTTTGTTTGATGCCCTTCCTTTTTTGCTACCGTTTGTCGTTGTTTCTCCTGGGAAACAAGGTGTCTAGTATCGGCACATTATCACGGCGTAGAAAAGTTGGAAAGATATATTATGAAACATTGAAATACTAAATTGACTTAAAATAATTTTTAAATGTTTATTTAATAATACAAAATGATTCTCGAATGATTTTAAACAGATCGTTCAGATCCTATGCCGAAACCAGAACACGCCTCCACAAAACTAGGTCTTGAACTGCTCCTCTCCAGTTTCCCCTTATGCCCGCTGCTCTGGCATCCTCGTCGACAACACACATCCAGCGCCTCGAAGTCGTCGGCCTGTATCCGGTTCTCTGCTAACTATTATCAAACATGGCTAGAACAAGATTCCTGACTCTTGCAGAATTCCGAAAATGCGAGAAAATGATATGTTTATATATGACAAAATAGTGTTGACGAGAGTGTTGTTCATAATTTATGTCCTCGCTACTTTCGTATCATCTACACTACTTTAAATTACAATTTCCCAAGGGCATTTTCTGTGATATATGAAGACACTCGAGAGTTATAAACGCGACTCCCATGTTACCTAGCTTGCGACATATCAAACTTAAAGTTTTGGTAGAACGAGACCTGAAAATAAATATAACCCATCAATATAAACCCCACTCTGACGAGCTTACCAAACTGCTACACCTTTTTCATATACAATCTTGAACAGCTCAAGGATCGATGACGGACTATGCAAGGTAAATCGGTTTCGCTCATAGTGTCAATTTGATGAGAATTTAAGTCATCAGATGGCAGCACTAACCATCGGAAAGTGGTCGCGTTTAAAATTTATGTAAAATTGGAAGTTAGGTATCTAGTTATCTTTGCTATTATCTTTGCCAGCCGCGCATTCACCATTAGTGCTTCTGTGATTTATGCGCCTACGCCACATCCCATTTTTCCATTTGCCACCGAGTATTGATCGCGGATCGTGGGAGGCAAAGAGCGGTCTCTATCAACTAGAATAGTTGAGAGAGTTCGTTATCGACATTGTTTTTGGCACATTTTGCATGTTGTAGGATAAGTACAACAATACACCGGGCCCCAGTGCTGAGTCGAGAAAATTTCCAGCTTGATAAGATCTTCGACCTGATCGTGAATAGAACCTCACATCACATCCGACATCGCTAACAATAGAACCACGGGAACCACATTTTTATAAGTTCAAAGTCCTATAGAGCGCAAATTTTGTACGGATCTGTAGGCTACGGGACCTAAGCTGGCTAGATAATCCGTAATAAGCCCTATACGCTACCGCATTCCGTCTCTTCACCTCGCGGTTCACCTCGTTGTCACATGTCACGAGAGCACCAAGATAAATAAATTCGTCGACCACTACGAAGGTATCCCCATCCATCTCCACCGCAGCACCAACATCCGCAGTACTACTACGCTCTCTGCCAGCCACCATGTACTTCGTTTTGGCAGTGTTAATGGTGATTCCAATACTCGCAGCTTCCCTTTTGAATGCCGTAAAGGCCTCCGCAACTGCATCACGGTTAACACCAATCAATGTCGTCGCGAAGCCTAGGGAGCTGTGCAGCCGCAAGGTTACAGAGTCCGCTTTGTCAAGCGGATGGTCGTGGGTTCGAATCTTAGTAGAATCAGGCCATTCGATGACAAAAAAGGACTTCAAGCATGGGTTCATTCTCAGGCTCCCCACCAGTTAACCTTCCTTTACGCTGAAATCTACAATACCTTTGCGTGACTTCCTCTTAACCAAAATAAGTCTGTCTTATCAATAAAACTGGCCAGAAGGACGCACAACGAAACTTCTCCAGGGAATTATAATTGGCGATATTTGGCAGGAGGAACGATGTTCGATATAGAAGAACAGTAAGCGTGTAAAAAGGAAGGGTAGCACATTACACACAAGCACTGATAAAAAAAAAAATAATAAGCAATGCCACTTTTCAATAGCGGTGTTGCTAATAATTGAAGTTATTCTCCAACAAAAAGGCTTCCTGCAACGGCTTCAGTCGCTGGGACAGGATACGAGAGAGCATTTTATAGGCGGAATTGAGGAGGGTTATGCCTCGATAATTACTACAGTCGAGTCTATGTCCCTTCTCGTAGATAGGGTCCATGAGTCCTCCGTAGGTAGTTGTTCCTCAGACCATACCGGTAGGATAATCTGGTGAATTGCACTACACAGCCACTCGCTTCCGACTTTAAAAAGTTCGGCCGGTAAGTCGTCCTTCCCGGCAGCTTTGTGATTCTGCAGCTCTTTGCAAGCATTCTTCACCTTGTCCAACGTTGGCGGGTCCACAGCTTGTCCGTCCTCCCCAATTTCTATCCCGTTCCCTTTGACGACTCTCCTACCTTCCTCACCGTTCAACACCACTTCAATATGTTGCTTCCAACGCCTAGCCACCTTTAATATTCGGCAGAACACCTCCCCGGGCAACAGCGTCCATTACGCAGCAGGCGATGAGTTCGAACTACTGAAAACTGAAGCTCAGTACAAGATGAACGGGTATTTCTTTTTCCTTCACATTGTCTCATTTGCCACGATCAGATATTATAGCTTGTAAATTCGATTGATCGAAACAGAGATGTAACGATGCGATGATGGAACAAATCGTGTGGTTGTCCAAAATACCCACGGAGAGAACTTACGCAACAACTAGGCAGCGCAGCGTATGAGGTGGAATGAAAGAATAAAAAAAGACACGGACTATGCTGCCCAATTTTGTCGAACATGGTTTCGTGCAACTCTGACACAACTCAAAATTTCTAATTTTTGATGGCAAACGATACCAAATACTATTAAGTTTCATCCCACGAAACCCAGTTCCAAAATTCATAAAAAAAATCCAGAGCTTTGAGTAAAAGACCCTTTGCAGCTCAAATCGAAATTTCCTAATAAAATACCTGTACAAGTTGAAAGAAACTCTTTTTATCACCATAAGCATCATTTTGGCGAGTAGCAGTAAGTTTTCTTCTTCAATTTGATAATTTTGAGGCGCTATAAAATCCGACGGCAAATTGATTTGATTTTTCACCATATTGGATTACCGTTTGCCAATGACGCGAGACGATTCTAGTTATTTGAACACACTGCAAGTGAACAAATACACTAAAGAATTTATTACGCGAGGCATACATGCCGCGTAAAATAGAATCGCGAAAAAACCCGCGTTAATTCCGGAATCCGCGTAAATTGCGGAATCCGCTTTAAAAAAACCGTGTAAATTCTAGAATCCGCGTAAAAATAGCCGCGTTATAAAATGTAAAAAGCGATTTTAGTGTACATGTCACAAGGCTACAATCGATCATGCGCACGCTACCAGAACACGCACAACTAACTACTAGCAAGGCGTCGAAAATTTCGGTGGGGGGTCAGGCTGATCAGCGTTACGTAATTTTAGGGGAGGAGTCATGTCGAACGTTATCTATCGTTACATAGGGGGGGAGGGGGTCTGATCAGGTATAGATTTCTAGCGTTACGTAATTTGTGTACGATACCCAATGGCTGAAACATCTAACTATTAGCAATGGCTGAAAGCAAACGCTGTCGTATACTAACTCTTTTGTACGGCACCATTAATAATAAACAAACAAATTTCGAATTAAATCATTGGCTCGCGCAAGTAAGTTCCGTTACATACTGAACGCCTTATGGCTAAGCGTTACAGCACACTCGCTACCATGCCTTGGTGAGTGTACTGCAACGCTTTGTGCTCGATTCATACATCACTCAAAATGCAGTGTTGCAATATTGATGCTCGTCACTCCAGCTGTTTCCAGTAGAAGCCCAAGTTGGCCATATATGTAAATACATAGGGTGTGGGACTAGTTCGTCAAAAAACAATTATGAAATGACTGTTAAATGGCTGGACAATGCGCATCAGTACTTTGTTTACTTGCAATTATAAAATAGACCTCACCGTGGTTCACAGCATCCTACTCAGCAGCTCCTATCCCTATATCATCATGATACAATTCCAAGAATAACTAAGTAAAGATCATGGTAACCAACCTGTGCCGAGGTGGAACCGCGGTCGTAGCCTGACAAAGAAGAGGAAGAAAAACACAAGCCTTTATGAGCGTCTGTTCACAAAGTTAGAGACGGCTCACGACAGTGTCTGACCCGTAGCGGGTGGCTGAGTTAAGAAACGTGTTGCTTTCAATGCTGGCGTGGCCCTTGTAAAGCGACCTCCCTGAATAGTTTCTATACGAGCAATCAAGAAAACATAACTCGGAACATTTAGCATGAACCTAGGCAACGAACTTGTGTGAGAGTGAGAACTTGTTGCCTGGAACTGTGGGTCGCTCAATTTTGTAGGCTAAGACAGGGTAGGAGATCTGTCGCAAATGTGAGAAGACGTGGAAAATCCGTGGTGGAGAAGCCTAGTTTCATCAGAGGGGTGGGGCAACCAACGACAAGGGAACGCATGTGATTGTGTGATAGAAAGAAGACAGGCACGCGTGATCAACTGAAAGGTGATCAAGAAGAGGTTGTTTTTTTTTACCACAATATATCTAACTAATGGTAGCAGTGGTCATAGGCTCCTACAGGAAAAAAAAGAAGAGGTTGTGTTTGTTGAGAATTAAAGTTTCTTTCACACAGTGCAACAAAAATTCAGTTTTTCTTTTGCCCTGGCTTCTTTGCATGATTTTTGATGTAATTTGAAGCAAAAATAAATTTACCCGATTTTGAACAAATTTCACCTTAAGGGGCAATAATAGCGGCATTATGAATTTTAAAAAAATCGGAAATTTTCGATGTTTTCCCAACGCCATTTTGTAAAGCCAAATATCAAAATTCTAAGAGTTTTTCCACCTATTAGCATTTCTTACCCATCTTTAAAAAAAAAAGATCCTAAATCGGACAAAAGCTGAGCTCAAAACATATCAATTTTGCCTCAAATCCTCTACAATACTACAACAGGTTTAGCTCGACGTTGAATTAACTTAGTTGAAATCTGTTCTTGGGAAACTCCTTCGAGGAGGAAGTGCCCTGCCAGTCGTTGCCATCCATGTTCGCCAGGTAACTTTAACGGTTCGGCTGGTAGCACGTCGTCGGCCGTTCGAAGCCGGGTTTTCTTTCGATGTTTTGATTCTTGTCCAAAAGTGCCAAGATATTGTAGATGTCGAAACGGGCATATCCGGCGTCTACAAAGTGTTGTACGATATTCGTTTTTGACGCGGCGGGGTACCGTTCTTTGAATGCGCACACTTCTGAATGAAGAAGTTTCACTGTTTTCGCCATCACGGTTAGAGTTCGAGTTAATTTTTTACTACCGACTCATGGGGTACTATGATTGATGCTGCATGGTTTGATTCGTTAGTGCGTGTAAAAGTAAACCCATGAAAAATCGACAATTTTTGCGCATTTTTTAATGCAAACGTTAGAGTTCAACAGTTTTGTCTCCTCGAAAAAAGTCTCCATCCAAAATTGAAATCTAAGCGGACTTCTGGTAAGGCTTCACTTACAGTATTAAAAGTCTCATTTGAGCTTTTGAAGTTTTCGAAATCGAAATTTTTTATGACAGCAAATCGCTCAAAATTGCATGAAATCTGTAGCCGTAATAAACTCTGGCTCAACGATATCCATCAAAAAGCGATTGCTCGCACATGATGTACGCGGCGAATTTGGATTTGAAACATAGAAAACATTAAATTTTTATTGTTTTGTCCGATAATTCCGTGTGGGTAAGCACCCACAGGGATATTTTCCGAGTGGGTACTACTACCCATACTACTCACATTAACCGCCGGCCCTGCTTAGAGAAGCACCTTAATAGTGAAACAACGGAAGAATACGACAGAGAAGTAAACCTTGGAATACCTAAAAACGTTAAGAGTGCTTAGTTCCCCATATCCTGGAGATCAAACAGGGAATTGGTCATTAAAGAACAATAGAGTCGCAAGCAAGGACAGACTGTTAGTAGAACTCTATAAACATGGTGAAGAGAATCTAGCAACGATACTTCACTGTGTAATTTGCAGAATTTGGGATGGAGACTACCGTAGAAAACTATAAAAAAAGCAATTGGCTACATACATAGAGCGAGCTATATGCATGTACGCTCTACTACGAATCATCCCTCTCCGATAAATCCATCAGATCCATCAGGTCAGCAGTACAACGTTACCACGCATCACATCTTCGAAGACTTTAAGGCAGCGTATGATACAGTCGGTAGAGACCAGCTTTTGCAAATAATGTACGGCTGCAGTTTTCCGAATAAACTGACAAAACTTATGAAAAGTTTAAGCGGATCTGGACTCCCAGGTCGAGACTGGTGGGAACTGAGTGGAATGGAGAATAATTTATAAGGCAAGAGCATTCACGGCTCTGAGCTGCTGAAGTGAGTAAGCAGGGATAAAGCAAAATGATTCAAATATAAATTAAAATAGTTCTAAAATAATTCTGGAATGATGAAAAATGGGTCTCAAAGTATTCAAATACAATTTAAAAAATTATTCTTGATTTCAAGATTACTCCAAAATGATTCTAAAATTAATCTGAAATAATTCCAAAACGATTCAAAACGATGAAATTATTCTTGAGAGATCCGAAACGTTTTAAAATTGATTCTAACACGATTGCAAAACGTTTCCAAATTTCTTTGACAATATTATAATATGATTCTACGATAAATTCTCAAATGAATATGAAATGACTTGAAATAATTCCAGGATATTTTTTTCAAAAGTTTGCTCAACATCAATCTAATAAACCAAAGCAAATAATGTTTATTAGTTTGATTGAGTAAAGTAAATCGATTAAAATTTCAAAACTGGCAAAATCGTGCCGAAAATGTACTTACACCTAAAATAGGAACCAGAAAAAAAATTACCGAATTACACCACCGTACAGCGCGAATGCTCAGCTTGCCACCTGTCATTATTACGGCGGCAAAATGGCTGCTGCGTAACGGGAAGAAACTGGCTCGCAAGCACGGGAAACTCCCTGGGGCAATTTTTCATCCGTGTCCGCGTGTTTTATGAAGTGTTTCCGACTCACGGTTTTTTTTTTGTTCGTTTTTGCTATTCTGCAGCCAAAGAACACGATCCGAAGCGCGACTATCGGTTCTTGCAACAGAAACAACAATAACGGTTCGCGTAAGGGAGTGCAAGTGCGAGGATGGGGAAGGGGAGTGGAAACGCTAGATACTTTTTTGACTTTTTCCTCTCGTCTGTAATGTGACGTGAAGATAAAGTTTTCCTTTAATGGCGAACAACAGTCGTCATAAAACTCAGAACCGTTTAATTTCTTCGTCCGTTGGATTCGGCCAGTTTTGTTCGTTTCTCGCATTTTTTTTGTGTGCGCATAAGGAATGATGGTCCTTTTTGCAGCCAGCGTAAACTAGAGGATGTAACGATTGGTTGATATACGAGCGGTGCCCTTTTGGCTAGTGTTGATGTAATGATGCGCTGGCTGATGATTTACGGTCGTTGTAAAGTTGGAACCCTGTTCGGTTCGGTTGAGGGGTGGACGAAAATGATTTTTCGTTCGAATTCGTCTCAAACATGGTCCCGGCTGGTTGTGATAAGAATATTTAAGAACTATTTCGGTTGGTTCGGTGCGCATCATCTGCTGCGACATAAGGAGTCTGCCCATTTGCCTGATGATGACCTTTCGTCAAACGTGAACCTTGGGTTGCAGAATTCTCGTCACGTCTCCGTAGTTATCAGCTCTGTAGAAATTTATTCAGTAGAGCAGTGAATACAATATGTGCGCTTGTGAACGACAAAAATGGCCATCGTTATTAGGGACGTTATTCCAATCACAATACGAGATCTTTTTTATAGAAATACTAATGCCAATCGGTTATCCCAACGTTTTACAATGAAAAAAATAAAGTAAGATAAAAGAAACAGTAGCAATAGTGCGAAACAGCGTTGAGACCTCATTAAGCACGATTGTCACTGGCTCTCTTTTCCCTCAGCCGGTCGTTATCCGATCCGTACGATAATGACCATGTTCAAATCAAATTTTATTTAAATGGACTCCTTCAATTACCCACCCGCAAGCGGATCAGATATTACTGATGGCGCGACCAACGCGGCGGCATAAAACTCACGTGCCGATTTTCACAGAACCGAGCAAAAGGACATTCGTTATTCTGCAAACAAGCCATCTCCCAAGGGTAAAGCTTCTATAATGGGAAATTTTATCTAATTTTGCCTATCTCTAAACGAATGATGCTGCACCGTGTACTGTTTGCAGCGTAGAACACAACGAGGACGTGAAACTGCTGGGAATAAAGACAGCAGTTCCGAATATCTTGCGTTCTCTCTAAAGTGCCACTTTGGGCTCTGGTTGGCCAAGTAAATGTTCGCAACAGTGATGATGGAAAAAGGCTGCTAGAGAGTGCACGAAAAATAAGACAGCACCGAAAATGAGCAACGAAAAAAATTATACGTCCCATTAATCAAATGAAAAAAGAGAACCTTTGCCTTCAGACTGACTGACTGGTTACAAGTTTCTCTTTTGGTTGAGTGATAAGGTAGTATTAGTTGATCATCCTTCACTGGAGTAAATGTTACCGTTCATAATAAATGTTACTATTTCTTCAATATATATGTGGCGGGATCTACTAAAACGCGCATCGAAGAATTTATTCAAGAATCACAACCTTTAGCATTGTGCTACTGATTCCCAGCAGCTTGAACTCTAATCGCAAAGCTTAAAATACTCGTAAGTTTCGCAGATTTGTGCTCTCTTTTGTTTGTTACGGCGTCCTATTTGATTTGCGAGCTATTTTCCTTCATCAAAGTCACATAATAATGCTGGAAAACAACTATTTTGAATAAAGAGGATCGAACGATTTTAGATGAAAATACGCTATAGTATCATTGTAAGCAAACTTCAACTAGATTTCCTCTCACATTAGTTTTACGAAATTCCCTTCGATAAAACGCTTGCTTTCGTGGTTTCGCGGTGGTTGGTTGAATATTTACATTCAACTTGTGTCCAACCTGAGTCAGCACATTAGGAGTTTTCACCCAAGCTATCAGTTGCTTGCTTTCGAAAGATTAACGGTGTAGGATATGTGGTTAGATTCTGCTCAGAACTCATTCACTTTAGAACACTCTCACTATTTAGGTATGTGACCAAATACAGTTCAAACAGAGTGCCGGAGATTGCAGGGTTCAATTCGAGTTTGCATTGCCATTGACCATGCTTCTTTCCGCATGGAGTTTGTTGTTTGTTGCATAACAGTTTTCAGTGGAAAATGCTGAAAAAATGATAAATTATTGTGAATAAATAGCGATTTTCACATCTAAATCAAGTTAACACAACCCTTAAATATTTTTTGAAATAGAAATATTTTATTTTCTAAATTTTTACTCTACATACCCCCTTTTAATGTTGTATTACGTGATTTTTGACAATTGGAAAAAAACTTGTTAAAATACTTCTTTATGATTCAATTGGTCGGTTTGGAGTTAAAGATATAACACTAACTACAATTTACTCTTTCAAATGTTTGTAAACTAATGTCTGTGTTGTTGCAGCTAACAGTTTGCTAGTAGAAACGAATGATATTGATAGCCTAGTCAAATAATGTTTGTAAACTTGTGATTAGATATTCATAGCGCATATCCAAACTAGCTTTCATTTCCATGTGTTTCTACATTCCAATAGATGAGTCACATCGCACTCACAAGAGTGTTCACCGTGTGATGCTGCAAAAATCAGTATTGCCAACTGTTAAAATCAAAGCAGAATGAATTGTCGTTTTGCGAAGGTGTGGTCGAAATCTTTTGTCAGATACATGATTACGGAGCTTCACCGGAAGAAAGTCGGAACCCTCAATCGGCAACGATGCCCCTACTGCAAGGTCTTACGAATCATACGTTCATTGGCAATTTGAAATTAGGCAAAATCCGCCTCAATTGAAAAAGCGGGCTATGTATAAAGTTTTACCAAAGATGCAAGAAATAAACGAGAGCTAAATTGCCGGGGGTCACTATTGTGGCACACCAATGAGGCTCTGAGCGCCTCAGAGTCATTCGATTGTGGACTAGCAAAAATTTTTTTGTCAATCGCCAAAACATTGTACATAGTGAAAAAACTCGTTTTATCCACAACTCTATAACTGAAAGAATATTATTTCTTTGATATATTGAAATTTAATTTATTCTATTTATTGCATGATTCATGGTATATATCTGAAGTATCCTCAAAAGTTTTAATACCTAATACAGTCAAACCTGTTTTTGTGCGATGGATAGGGACCGCACAAAATAAATCGCATAAAAAAAATCATTCGAAACTTCACGTGCAGCATCAAAACAATATTTCCACAGCATTATTGAAAAAAAAAAACTTTTTTCATGCGCTGAATAGGGACCGCATATAAAAAAATTCTCAGTTAAAAATAACTCTAATGTTGTTGATTCTGATTAAGAATGCCTATGAGAACAATTTTAAAACATCGGGTTGATAAACGTAACTTTTTTAAACATACTAAATCCTTTCAACCGCTTTCCTTCGTAGGCTAGCAATTCGTGACTTTTCCTACGTGAAACTGGCTCAAATAGTAATAAATAAATGGCTGAAAATGTTGTCGGAAGTGATCCTTTTTCATATAGGGGAACTGCTCCATTATTCATCTCATTAAGCCGATATTCACGAAGAATGCACGGATCAAACACCAAATTTTCACGAAATCATTGAACAAATAAACTAAATATGCTTACGTGCTCTTATGGAATCGTTCAGCATTGTATATTTAGTAAAATAAACAAGATTTATCCTGCATTTTGTAAAACAAACCATTTTTCACGACGCCCCCATATTCATCACACTGTTAACTATGAATGAATCACATTATCATGAATGAAAGTAGCCGCAGCCCGTCGTAGTAGGTTACCGAGATAGCCGCTGTAGTTGTTTACGTGCAAAATTCGTAACCTAGGTAACCACTGCAGTGCTGTCGATTTATATCAATCATGTCGGAATAATTCAACATTTTCAGTATGATTTTTTCGTATTAACAGAAACTGATTTGGCAACTTTTGATTTTCTTCAACGCAGTGAAAACAGATAAAAATACTAACAGTTGAAATTCAGTAATTGTAAAAATTCATCACATATATTTCTGCTAATTCAAGCTTGTTTTAGGAAATTTGAGGTGAACATTTCAAAGATTAAAGTATTCTTAGTGTAGTGAGTGATTTTGTTTAGTGATTGAAGTGAAAAGTGGTCCGCTAGTGATGAAAAAAAAAACTTTGGTTGGCTACTGAACGAGTCCCGTTGTAGCCGTATAGAAAAATGCGCGGATTTTGTTTTCTGAGGTGGGTGATTGAATTAAATGAGTTTTCGAGTGCAGATGCCCGAATATAATATCAAATTCAGAGCTTTTAAGTGAGGTTTTGGGAATTATAGTTATGAGGGATCTAAAGTGAACTAAGAAGAATCCATTCCATGGATTATCAGATTAATTTAAGAAGAAAACATGCGTTTTTCCCGTTTTCAATTGTGTTTCCATGTTTCCATGAATATATGGACTGAGATGAATAATGGAGCAGTTTCCCTACCGCACAAAAAAAATCTCACATAAAGAGTCGCACAAAAAAAAAATTATCGCATAAAGAAGTCGCACAAAATAAATTTCGCACAAAAAAATGTTTGACTGTAGACTCAAATAGGTTCAATGAGAATGGGGAGTTTCATTTTTTTTTTTTTTCAAATAGTTATTTCCAAAGCTAATCTTAAACCCCATTTTCCTCGAAACCCAACTTTGAACGAAAACGTGTCAATTTTTGACAATTTGCTCATTGTTCGTTTTATATGATTGCGGACCATTCATGGATGTTGTATTTTCCTACTATGATAACTATGATAACTATGCTAACAATTCCTAACACCCTGGACCCCTAGCACCCTGTTCCATGATACTAAACTCACGAGTAATGTAGTACTGAGATATGGGAAAAAATTTTCACTGTTTATATTGATAATATAAGGTCGACGGTTGGTTTAAGTTTTCACAAGGCTGGGGATTTGCCTGTACGACGATACTTCCCACACAGATGGGAGATCCAGAAACTACCGCTATGGAAGATGATCCATAATCGTCAGTGCGCGGTTCGCCGGTTTCCTTTGTCGGTTCACACGCTATGGGAAGCTGCCATCGGATGAGCAGAAACATTCGACCCGGTAAATCACCCTCTTGCGAAACCTACGTAGTTTTCATCACTGTCAGCTACGTTTTGACCGGAGGGAGGCCGAACTGAATAAGGAAATGCAGCGGCCCACTACCACCGCTACTGCTGCTGCTCGCAGCTCGCTGCTGATGTCCGCTGCTAGCAAAGTGGTTTGCTTGAGAAGAAGCAGCCTCCCATATAGCCCAAAAAGTGCATTCCCGGCTAACTAGGTATACTATTCTGTCGTCCCTTTTAGGGAAAGCCAGCAAGCGACAAATCGAAGGTCGAAATCTTTGTTTCAGCAAGACTTGATACTTTTCAATAGCGCAATAGTTTGAATAATCAGACTACAACTAAATACTGTTTAGTTTCATCCCACAATACTCCGTTGCAAAATTAAAATACCACAAGGTATACTGCCCTAGGATTGTACGAAATGGTGACGTGGAACTAAACACTATAATAACTGTAAATACAGACACAATAAATTCGTTTGTTCAAAGATTTACGTATTTTAATTCTCAGCCTCCCCTACATTTTTTCAGAAATATTTTTGATTACACTCGAAAGAACTTTGTTTACACTTAGTGGTGTTGTGCCTGTAGTGTTTTTTTGTGCAAACAATCGGCAACTTGAACTCTTATCATTTCCATACGTTTATAAGACGCATGGGCGGAAGCAAAAATCGTCGAAAATTTTCAAGCTTCGCAATCCGTTTAGCAAAATGGACAGTCGACGACTGCTCATTATTTTTTTAAGCCTTCCATAACTTTGTATCCTTCCATAATTTATCTTCCTTTCGGGTTCAAGCTTTATGATATATCTTACCCAAGAAACATTTTTTGGCTAAATAAGCGCTTTTATAACTAATCTTATTCAGCTGACGGCTGAACATAGGTCGAATAATGTATTTAGAAATACAAATATAATACATTTAGTGTTTGATCAGCTTTTAATCAGTCGGTTTTGGAGAACTAAATCAGCTACCTGTTACATTCGGCTTCCTAAATAGCCGAACACGGGCTTAATAAGAAATAACTCAGCCATTTGAACAACTTTTTTACATGCTGATCGATTCTGTAGAAGCGATTATTCATTCTTTGTAAAGCTTGTGGAAAAACTCTTTTACAGCCAACAGTAGCTGGCTTATAGTCTAAATAAGTGCTTTTTCTACTTTGTTACAGCTATGATAAATATGATTCAAAATATATAATAGTCTTAATTAGACTTTTTTTTTTGCTTAGGCGATTCGAACACATCTAAAATCATTCGATTTTTTGCACTTTTGTGTGTATTTTTCATCGTTTATTTTTATATTATTGTTAGTGAAAATTACCTTTTTAGGTTCCAATTAATTTACGGCCAGTCTCGAATCTCGAACTCATGCTCATAAGGTTCCTGGTAGAACGCGGTACCGATTCGTCTATCTTGACATACATGCATACATATCGATTTAACCCGTATATATATTTCCAGTTTATTTCATAAGCAATTTTACATTGGCTGTACATATACTGAATTGTAACTGAACAAGCGCTTTTTCAGAAAGACAGAATGTACAATTTTAGCCATGGAATTGTCATATAGGCGCTTATTTAAACTAAAAGCCAGCTACTGTTGGCTGTAAAAGAGTTTTTCTACAAGCTGTACAAAGAATGAATAATCGCTTCTACAGGATCGATCAGCATGTATAAAAGTTGTTCAAATGGCTGAGTTATTTCTTGTTAAGCCCGTGTTCAGATATTTAGGAAGTCGAATGTAACAGGTAGCTGATTTAGTTTTACAAAACCGATTAAAAGCTGATTAAACACTTAGAAATGCATTATCCGACCTATGTTCAGCCATCAGCTAAATAAGATTAGTTATAAAAGCTAAATAACCAAAAAATGTTTCTTGAGAAGTATCAAGAAGCGTTTATTCAACCAGGTCGTTCAGTGTTTGATAAATATTGTTTAATAGCCATTTTTTAAATCGAAATAGCGCTTAACCTGCCAACAATTAAATAATGGCGTGGAGTATTCCACAAGTTGTTTTAAACCTGAATTTATTGCTTGTTCAGCTGATAAATCAACCTGAGCGTTGTGGCAATCCGTTTCACCTGTATGCAGACTTTATTTAATATTTTTTTTTTTTTTCAAAATTATTTGCTGTTTTATTCAGCTCAATTGTTTGTTGGGTATCTTCAACTCCCAAAAAAGCGGATGAATCACAGAGAAATTGAAGTTTTTAGGAGAAAAGTTTTTAGTAGAAAAACTTTGTTTCGAAAACTTTCAAGATTCCGGTAATAGTATTGTGGCGCCAGCACTAAATCGGAGTTCGGAAGTCGGACTTCTTCCGACTTTACAAACGCACAGAACAACTGCGTGTCCACACAACATGGACTACGGGAATGACTTTAATGTATTTGTTTTTGTAAACCGGACTGACAACGCAGTGGCGGCTGAGATGGTTGCAGTGTTGCGAGAACACCCAAAATAAACATCGAAAGGGAGCCTGGCTGCCAGTTTATCGACATTTTGATAATTTTTATTCAAATGCATAATATCATGTGTACAAATTGAAAACCACCAATTTTTTATAATTCGAGGTTTTATTGTGAATAAATTGTTTTTTGGCAGCATATGGATTCCGTGCTTTAAAAAACTGCTTGTTTTATGGCACTATCTTCGAATGTACCCCAATTTCAGTCTCTTCGAATGAATAGAAGTGATCAAAAAGGTAACCGGATAAAGCGATGTCAGGAGAGTACAGCGGGTAAGATAGGACGTACCATTTCAGTGTTTCCAGATAGGTTCCAATGACGTGGGCAACATGTGCTGAAGCGTAGTCATGTAAAAGAATCACTTTTTTGTGTTTTTTCGTGTCCTTATATTGTGGCAGTTTTCCATCTATCGTTTAACTCAGAAGCATCATTTGGAGTGATGGAAATGAGTGTGTCAAATGACGTGCCGGTTGTACTTTTCAGCACAAACGGCACGTCATTTGACACACAAGATCAAAACAAATCAACTGAAAGTGTTTCACACATTAAAACCACTGTGAGGAAACAGTGGGGCAGATTCACGTGCAATTCACTTGAAAGGGATGCTCGAAAAATACTTTCATAAAGTGCGATTCAAAGATGTGGGTTAATGTGCGCGACAACTTGAAACAAAAGTTAAATATGGTAGAACTTGATAAAAAAAATCTTTTAATTAACAATGCAGAGTCATTTTCATATCCATCTGATGAAACACTTGGATGGAGCGTGCTCAGTTTTCTAGTGCAGGCTAGCGTGCGGTATTGTTTTTGGAGCACCGTGGAGGTGGAACGGTCCCAGATGGTCTCGAGCCCAGTCGTCGTAGGTTCGGATCTCAGCTCGGGAAAGACTGTGAAAGTGTCAATAGGATCGTAGCGCTAGCTCCGCAATTGCCCTGTACACTAAACAGTTGGCTGCGAAGTCTGTGTATAACACACAGAAGGTCAAGTTCCGAATTGGAATGTAGCACCAAGGCTTTGCTTTGCTTTTTCGGAGGTGTAACGGACTACTTCGGCTGCGGTTGAGTTGATCGGCGTCGTACACAAATTACGTAAATTGCAATCCTGCACCAGCAGTCGAATTTCGTTATAATGATTTCATACTTTCTTCCCTAGCAAGTACAAGCAACATAGGACAACAATTTATCTGACCATTTTTGCTATGGCTATAGACGTCATTCGTCCCTGGGTGTTCGGTCATAGAGTTACTAATATTGATGAATAAATTATTTGAAAGTAATATTTGTTTTACTTTAAAGTCGAAAACCGGTCTAAATCAACTACGTAGAGCAGTGAGGCTGGTCCTAAACCATATTGAAAGAGTCGCCGTTTACGCCTGTATAAACGAATTTTGGAAAGATAAATTAGGACCATTTGTTCGAATTTTGTATTCGAATTGAAAACCAATCCCTTTTGTACAATGTCGCTATCGACACCCACGAATTGAACACTATTGTCAACTTCATCAAAGCTCTGAAACTAATTATTAGGAAACCACATTCAAGTCCACCATGTGGAGCGATACGTGTCCTGCAGTGTGCCACGCGACTATAAGCAAATATAATTCCACCGTTCACAGTTCATTCCGAAGCAGAATACAATCATTTGCCAGACAATCCACCGCTCACCAGCAATCGTTACTTTCCTTAGCCAACGGCGAATCCTATTAGCGTGTTCGTGGAAAATTCGACAGACGCTCCCCGCCGCCCGGAAGGACATCACCACAGCCAGTGCGAAAAACCAAATAGTACAATCAATAACCATCATCAGCGCTTCTGGTTGAAGGGATCACTCACACCGAGGTCCGGGTGGATGATGATGGTAAACACGTGGCGCCAGCAGAGCAGCTTCCATCAGGGCCGCGCGCTCATTGGTATGTCGTTGTTCGGAATGTGGGTGTGAAAAGCAACTGTATGAATCACTGCTGCTGTTAGGGCAGTGCTACCTTATAACGGGAGGGAAGTGGGGTATTCACCACCCACCCGCACCAACAATGTATGTTCGAATGTAATTCGGCAAGTGACGCACACTCGCACCATGTGTGAGCTTCGGGAAGGAGGGTCGCCGAACATCTAAATCGGGCTATACTCGATTTGTCAGCTCATAAATCAAGCTGAATTTTGTGTCACCCCTGGTACTGCTGCTGGCGCTAGTGCACTTGGTGGGGGCGTGCGTCCGCTGATTTATGAAGTGGAATTTTTGTATCGCTGATAATAATTATCATTTCGATACCACGGGATGCTGTCATAACCGTATATGGTTGCGGTCAATTCCGGGAAAGTTTATCGTCCGGGGGGTGTACACTATAAAAAAAAATATCACTGGATAATGTTGCACTAGTTGTTTAATCGAGATTTCGACAAGTTCAAGGACAGAAGGCTATTTATCACAGCCGGGGTTTCAATAAATCACGCCAAATTAAAATGCAATCATAACAACAACAACAGCAATCACCCAGCACTCGAAAGAACAGCTTGTCTTCAGAGAACAGAGGGTCGATTGCCACCAGCACCGAAGGCCTCGATAAAATGGGATCAGCGGAAAATCGCTAGCAAAGTACACATAAAAATAAAACAAAGTAAGCTGCTCCTGATGAGGACTCACTGGAGGACAGCAAACGATGCGATGGATGGCATGAAGAAGCAAGAAAAAAGTATATAAACAGACAACCAAGCAAACAACGCCGACGATGACTACTTTGCTGGACAGGCTCCTTGAAGGGGGGAAGTGTTGTTGTAATCTTGGCTGTAATTGTTTCCAGAATTGGATATTTTTGGTCCTTGTGTAGACAGCACAACTGTTCTGCGATGTTCTCTCTCTCTCTTCTCGGTTGTTTCTTTGCAACAGTGATGTGCCTAGACATAACATTTTGTTTTGGGAAAGTTTTTTTTTTCATTCAGATTTTTCTGAAAAGTGGTTTTCATTTAATTAGAGTAGTCATGGTTAACGCATGCAATGAAAAGAATCTGTTATATATGACCCAAAATTTGTTTACTTTGTATGTTGAATGTTTCTCAACCTTAAAAACAACAAGCTTTTATGATTACAATTGACAATTGCGGTCTTAGCACTGGATCTGATTCCTATTCTAAAGGAGCTATTCCACAACGTAGAAAGCGCAACTGTCGTTTCGATAGAAACGAGAGAATCATGACTTATCTGCGAAGAACCATCATCGGTGCAGCGTCGTCCATACCGCCACCATGTTCTCAAAGACGTAAGCCGGCTTTCCGCTGGAAATGTTTATCATTCATCGGAACCGGTGGAAAATTTTCCGAAGCATCGATTCACAAATACCCTGCCTCTCCCGGCTGGTTGCAAGTTCGCCACCAAAGACGAAACGCATGTTCGTATCGCAGCACATGTCCCACATCCTGGGGGTGCTTTCGAAACGGACTTTCCGAGCAGCAGTGGCGGAAAGAAAAACGAACATCGCGATTATCGTAATGAAATATCGCATCGTACTCCCAGGGGACACATCATCACGTAACGAACGTGTATTTACGAGTTATTCTCCTTTGCTTTCCGGTTTGGTTGTGTGAAGATAACAAAGAACATTCCGTTTATGTTTTTCACCACTGAGCAGAGATGCTTGTACCCACGGCAGTTGCACTGCAGGACGGAAAACTGGTTGCTCTGCTAATACACAGAAACCGCAATCAATCTTAGAGACTGTGACGACAGAAAGTGAGCAAATAGGACATTCAATCCAAAGGCAAACAATCAAACGACGAATCTGTTAATAGGATCCAGTAAAAATAATGCGGATCTATTTATCATCTGGATTCACCCCAGTGGCCTTCTGTCGATGGATACAGACTTCAAGAGCTCTGGCAAGATTGAGATAACAGGATTTTTCGCTTGTCCGTAAAGAAAAATCACCTCCCTATGACAGGCAGGAGACTACTTGAGCTTCGAAAGTTAATTGGTTGTTTGGTAAAGTCACAAAACAATTTAATACCATCAAGTTTCGCAAGCAGTCCCATACGATTACGATACCTCAGAACATCTAGGAAAAAAAGCATCACAACTGCAACACTAATGTTCACCATCACTATTCATCGTTTGATTATAAAATATTCAGCTCGAAATTATCCCTAATGATCGTTGTAAGTGTAAAAGTATTTACCAATTACTATCTGCTGTCCGACAATTTGCATAGTGTTTAACCTTCCTTCCTTCCTTGCATCATTTGCCCAGAAGCAGAAACAGCCGCAATTCGCTGTTACCTAAGCGGAAACCCTTTTTGCCAAGCAAAACATTTCTACACGCATTTCGTTGATTGTACATGCTGTCTATAGAGGTACCTACCCATCTGTAATACCATTTCACACAATAAGGTCGAGCAAGCCACATTTCACCCGGTGAAGCTGCCCTTGTGTTCACCACGGATGGGACTGCGAAGCAGGTGTGTTTCTTCATCCGCAAAATCAGCACCTCCCACCCACCCCATGCGTGAAGCGAACGAAAGGTGGAGAAAAATGCCAAAGAGGATCTGCTGGAAAACTGATCCCCCGAGGAAGCCTTTGCTGCGTTGCGGTATACGCTAGGACGGCAGCAGGGTGGGAATACCTTCGACTGCACATTTACCGGTTTGATGATGGGTTTACTGATATGTGAATTGCTTTTTGCCCCACGAAGGAAGTCACATGTTAATTTGCTGTAGGTATATTCGTCGCTTCTATGTCTAACGAATGCAAGCGCGGTTGGCGTGTGTATTTTCATAGAATTCATTTTTACAATATTACTTATTTTATTTAAATTTATTCATTTATTTTTTATGAATACATATTATCAATCAGAAATAATGCTGTTAATATTACACTGGACGACAAAAGCGAACCAAATTGACGTAGAGCTAAAGCTGGTAAAAATAGAAGTTTGCAGCTTTTGTAAGTTTACACGACTAATGAAAACTAATTTTTATTGGTTTGTTACAAAGCGTCACTTTCGCTATTCATATATTAAAAAGAAGTATTAAGTATTAAGTAAGTTTTCATATCATTGAATCATTTTATTAATTCGTGACTGTCGTCAAAACTATTTAGACTGTGGTCGGGTTGCCTGGAACGACTTACATATGGCTTTCAGGAAAGCGCATTACTCTATAAGGTGCTCTTGAAATTTATAGTGATTCATTTGTATAGGGGAACTGCTCCATTATTCATCTCAGCCCATATATTCATCTCATACAACATGGAAATACAATTGAAAACACAATTCAATACGGCTACCACGGGACTCGTTCAGCAGCCAACCAAAGTTTTTTCATCACTAGCGGAATACTTTTTATTTTGATCACTAAACAAAATCACTCACTACACTAAGAATACTTTAATCTTTGAAATGTTCACCTCAAATTTCCAAAAACATGCTTGAGTTAGCAGAAATATATGAGATGAATTTCTACAATTCCTAAATTTCAACTGTATGTATTTTCATCTGTTTTCACTGCGTTGAAGAAAATCAAAAGTTGCCAAATCAGTTTCTGTTATTACTAAAAAATCATACTGAAAATGTTGATTTATTCCGACATAATTGACATAAATCGACAACACTGCAGTGGTTACCTAGGATACCAATTTTGCATGTAAACAACTACAGCGGATATCTAAGTAACCTACTACGACGGGTTGCGGCTACGTTCATTTATGATGATGTGATTCTTTCATGATCAACAGTTTGATGAATATGGGGGCGTCGTGAGATGAATAATTGAGCAGTGATTCAAGTTTTGAGATGGATATGGAAGCGTAGTGAAAAATGTTTGTTTTACAAAATTCAGGATAAATCCAGCTCAGTTTATTAAATATACAATACTGGGCGATTCTAGAAGAGCACGTGAGCTTTTTTTTGTTTATTTGTTCAATGATTTCGTGAATATTTGATGTTTAATCCGTGCATTCTTCGAGAAACATCGGCTTAATGAGATGTCGACAAGATCGAGTGAAAAAGGTGCTCAAAGAACGACCATGAGATGGCTAACTAGGCAATAATTTACCATTTTCAAAATTCAACAATTTAGTAGCTTATACTTTGTACACGCAAAAGTTCAAGTCTTGTACAATTGCTGTACTTCCCGATTCGCACAAATTTTGCACTAAAATCGCACAATAAATTTGTGAAAAGGAAAACGCAACAGTAGTACTGCGGATACATTAACAGAAGTTGAAATCAGAATATGTATTATATACCGACACTTTATTTCTTACATCGAGTGTATTAGTGACTGCTACTAATGGAGCAGTGCAAGCAGGCAACAACATCTTGTGAACTCACTAGATTTATTTAGCTAGGTAATACTCGATCGATTTAACTCGATGGATTAGGTCATTTAAAAGTGTGAGGTCCCAACACTCCATCCTTAGCGGCGGACCGAATGGATGGGTAAAATTCTGCAGAAGAGCTACTTACTTGCACGTCCTACCTACGCGATGGTCCGGAAACGAAAGAGGCTGAGTTTACTTCGTGAGAGGCCAAGCACACAAAGAGATGACCAGGAATCGGGTAAACAACGGGCAACACTTGTAAATAGTGAAAAATTATTATTTGTCATACTGTGCACGTGCTTTTTTCTCAAGCGAGGAGAGAAATTTTCTCTATTGCTCGTAGAATTTCCATGTACGTGCGACGAGACTAGACACGTTACGTACAACGTTACATACAATTTGCAGCTTGCTTCTCTTTCGGTTCAGATTGCGACGCGAAAGGTGATGTCTCGTCGCTTTATGAAATGAGCGAGACACCCGTGCTGTACATACTTGATACCAGTGCTGTTAGTCTCACTCGGTGCATGCTGGCTGCTACTCAGAGGTATGCATGAAGAAGAAAGTGCAAAAGAAGCGTAGCATATGTCTCGTTCTCAAGCAGAAATACGGAAAAAGGTTTTACTTCTTGCTTGCTTTGCAATGCTGCTTGATACCAGTTGAAACTGTTTAATGTCGTTTTCGTATTCGTGGTGTGGCTACACTCGGACTACACTTTTTACACCGTAAATGTTTTATTTGACTTTTTGGAATACACTTTTTCTGTCTCTGACTACCCTTCTCTGTCCCGGACTACACCCGAAAAAAGCAGAGTGCACTGTAGGAAGTTACCAAAACATTCACACATATGTGTCAAAACTGGATTGTTTTGGTTCTCGTTCCACGTGGTGAAGTGTCAGGTAATTTTTTTTGAAGTAGAATACTTCTCTCAGGAAGTTCGGCTACATAGGGATGTGAAATGAAAATCTAAAACCGAAAAAAGTGGAAAATATGTCCAATTTCAAATGCTAATAAATCGGTTATTATTCGATGGATCTCTTTCATTCTGGCAGCAATAGATTGGAAAATCTTCTAAGATTCTTCCCAAAAGAAGATGATTGTAATTTTATTATTCACACTATTGTACTACTGAATATAGTCAAGCCTTGTCAAAACGAAAAATTCGACCTCTGATTGGTCGTTATATGATTGCTTCCCAAGCACGGTCGACAGAATCATACACCTTGCAATTTAAAACATGCTATTTGGCCTATATAAGAGCCTGTTTCAGCCGAAGCCGCTCATAATAGTTCTAGAGAGCGACAACAGCAGTCGTCCTCCCTTAGCAGCAGCACTAGCAGTGTAGTGGATACCAGCGATGGCGGAAAGCGGCCACAGCTGTGGCGTAGCAATGGATAGCGCACTAGTTGCAGCGGATTCCAGCAACGATAGCGGCTGATGCAGTGAGGCACTTTAGTGAAATGCAGTCTATGTGCGATAGTGGGCACTAGTAAATGCATTCAATGAAAAGTTGACTTATTTTGACAACACGTGAGCCGTCGGGAGTTTTGAGTGTTAAATCTGCTTTTCACTATTTATTTTATCACGAGGAATATTTTATTCACACTGTCAGCAATAACGCAAAGATCTGATCGGCATCTTATCCGATACTAAAATGAACAACAAATTGTCCTTTTCAGGATGAAATAAAAACTTGATTGAAGAGTTAATATTTTCTAATGAGTTAATTCACATTTTTAAATTTGTAAAAATTATAAATTTTACTTTATCTCCGTGTCTCAGAACGTACTGAATTATCTTTTCGTTCAGTCATGAGCACGACATCCAAAAAAATTTCATCTTAAAATTTAAAAACTGTCAAGCCCCAACCATATTATTATATTATTGAAAATGGTCAATCCTTGTTGAAGCGCGAAAGTCGATTGATCTGATTAGTCAACGTTTATTTACTAGAAAAAATGACTGACACGCAAGCAGCCGGGTTATCTTTCTTGTAAAAGTATTCTACTTAAACCTTGCGGTCGTGGCTTTGCACACAACTCTCCTGTTATTTTTTCAGCACATTTGCGAGATGGACATATGAAATGGAAATGAGACAAAATGATGATAGCGATAATGACCAAACACAACAAATTGACAGTTATCCCATTATTACGCATACCAATGCAACTACCCTGAAAATGTTTTATTTCAAGCTGCAAAGTGTAATTCGAAAAAGTGTAGCTACATTGCGAAAACGAATTCGACATAAGTGTAGTAGTTTGGAGCCCGTGGTTCTGTGGCTAGCGATGTCGGTCGGCTAGCTCTCCCACACGGTTGTGATATCGGGCTCGATTTTCGATCAGGTCGAGGAACTTTTCGAGCTGGAAATTTTCTCGACCCAGCACTGGGGCACGGTGTATCGTCGTACTTATCCTACAACATGCAAAATGTGCCGAAAACAATATCGATCACGAATTCTCTCAACTAATCTAGTTGATCGAGACCGCATTAGCAGCCCCCCAGGCTAGCGTGCGATATTGTTTTTGTAGTAGTTTGGAGCAGCCACATACATTGAAAAAACGCTAGAGCATTGATTGCGTTATGCGCAACACGCAATCAATGTACTGGTTCCAAATTACATCAAAAATTGCGCTAAAAACGTACAATTTCGTACTGGTTTCGCACCATCCAACTTTTGCGTGTATAGATCGATAATGGCGCCAGCTACGTTCGTACGGTCGTTTAAAGAAGGAAAAAAACCCTTCCCTCTACACCCCTTTATATAGATGCTCTTCTTTACCGAGCCTCGTTTGTTACCCTGCCAAGCATCTACAATTATACCCCCTTGTAGAGGTATTCATTCAACTGTGTGACTATTTTTAGCATGAAAGAATGATCAAGTAGGAAAGATGAAAGGGAGCTTGAGAATAATCACATGCGTTAAAATCCTTCTGACACCGAACGGTCTGATTCTACTTAAATTAGAACTCATGACCAATCGCATGTTAAAGCGGACTCTGTAACCTTAAGGCTACACGCAAAAGTAAGAGTGTGCGTAACCAGATCATTTATGAGCTTTTTTAGAGTTTTTAATGATCTAGTTTGGAACCAGTACAACGTAAGTACGTTGGGAATAACGCATTTGATGCTCTAGCGGTGTTTGAATGTATTCGACAGCTCCGAACCACTTCGCTTAGAACGATTTCATCGGTGTTGGTATCGTCATAATGATTTGTAGTGGTATTGGTAACGTTTTTTAGGAGCCTGCGAGGAGGAGTTAAATTTTGCATTTAACTATGATGTTACTTTTTACTTGTTTGTCGATGTTGGTACCGCATGTTTATGTTGGTACCGATGCTGATAAATTAAGCATAAGCATGCATAAACATCAGGTAAAAAAATGAATAATCATCAGTTAATACATTTAATTATCGCCTTACTTATTAAAAGTTTAAGACCAAAAATAGACAAAGCAATGGCAAAAAATACTAATATGCTTACATATATTCTGCAATTAAGAGTTTTTCCATCCAACATTCTTAGTTTGCTCGATACAGATTTATCGGCCCGAGATACAAAGAAACAAATTTTGTCGAAAAACAAAATACAGATCTAAATGTGGCAATTCTGCTTACATAAGACACAGCTGAGTGGGAGAAGAGTGGTGAATCACTCTAGAGAAATGCATAGCAGAACGCCACGCGGAGTACACTGCTGAGATCAATTCGATATAATGCGAAGAGCAAACATGCGTGACGTACGGCTGGATTTTTTTTCAGTTTCGAGATGCATAGTAAACCCCGTTGTCTACTTTCTCACCTGGGTATTTGTTTCTCTCACAGTAGAAGCACGTTCTGCAGTGATCTCTGTTGTATTTGAGCATATTGTCCTTTCGTGTAATAAGATCACACCAGTTCGCTATCTCTTTGGAGAAATATTTCAGCACGATTTGCTGCTCTCTTCAAGCAAGTGCGTCGTTTTGCTCAGTAGTGTGAGGTTTTGGTTGTAATGGACGTGAATTGCCTTGCCGTGAAGTAATTTATTTATTTATTTATTTATTTATAAATAAATTACTTGCCTTGCCGTGAAGTTATCATACACATTTGGATTTGAATCATGTCGTCGAATCATGCATTATGCTTTCCACACATTTTTTGTGCGTTAGTAACGTATAAAATGTGTGAACTGAGAGGACACAGTGGCTGCGTAAGATTTGAACTTTTGCGTGTACGAGCTCCCCGAAAACACAAAACCAAGTTTTGATTGAAAAACTTCAAATCATTCCTTGCCTTTTTGAAAATTCTACCAATTAAAAACTATAAACTGTAAAACTATAAAAGAACTCAGATGTTAATTCAAAAAATTAACATGCCCAGTTCTTGTGCCTTTTCTCTATATATTTGAACAGTTTTATTCAGTGTAAAACTACTTATTTTTGTTCATTACATTCATTTCTACACGGCACAATACAAGAAAATGTTCAACAATGCCAGTTAAATCTAGTGTCTTAATTTTAAGGGTATCCTAAAATTTGATATTTCATGTAATATTTCCTGAGAAATTAAAAAAAAATCCAACGACATGGTCTTTTGGGTCTCAAACTCTCTAAAAGGGCAAAAATCGAATAAACGGCACAAAAGTTACAATGTTTATTAAATCGAAAATGTTGGAAATATCGATTTTTTGGCAATCCAATGACAGAAAATGCCATCCTAAGAGCCAAACAACGAAGTGATCTTTTTTGCATGGAATCACTGTAAGTTTTTGTCAATAACTTTTATCCAACACTAGAAAAATAACTCTTTGGAAATAATGTGGTGGACCCGAAAAAATTCAAGATGGCGTCTGATGCGTAGCTGATGTTCTAAATGATGTTAACCGAGTTATAAGCATTCGAAGTTTAGCACATTCCACACGGACAGCTTAGCGGTCACGAAGGGGGAAGAGAGGGAGCTTTCGAAATAGTCAAAATTCTTTCCACGTGGAAAGTGGATGGCCTTGCTTGCATTTATGGAGAAAGTGCAGAGATTGTATGCCGGATCCAGAATACGCCTCCACAAATATCGGTCTTGGTCTGCTCCTCTACAGCCGTCGCTTGCACTCACTACTCGGGCATCCCCATCGACGGCACACCTTTGCGGGATCTGCCTTAAAGTTGTCGGTCGCTATCCGAGTCTCTGCTGAATATTACCTTTGCTCCCCTGCCCAACGTGCTAAGTGGCCAGACATCTGTATCCTGCCGTGTTTCTTCAATATTTCAATATTATCGTGTTTGTATACTTCGTACAGCTCATTGCACCTGCTCCACATCCCACATTCTAGCTTGCCACCGAGTATTTATCGCATGATTCTACGCTAGAAGTCAACAAGCGCTCACCAATCGGCCACCTTTCACATTCTCCTTTCACAGAGCGCCACCGGAAAATTATTCATCATCCTTAGTTACTAACTATCCTGGTGAAACATCCCTCATGATTTCACCTGCCTCACAATGTTACGCCAACGAACTCGATTCATGGCAGCTTGTTTTCAGTTTCTTGAGCGTCCCACATTTCCGTGATCGTGTTCTACTTGGTCCAACCACCTAGCTCGTCCCGCACTTATATGTCTTGTATGTCCCGCCCATTGTACACTTCCAGTTTGAGCTACTCTCTGGATGCTGGGCTCGCCGTAGCGTTGCGCCAGCTCGTGGTCCACCAGGACTACCAGTCCTACAAGCGTCTTGTATATGGAGTTCTTGGTACGGGGGCGAAGTTTACCAGACCTCAAGTTCTTGGGGAATCCGTAATAGGCACGAATTCCAGCTACAATACGTCTGTGGATTTCTCTGATGCAGTTGTTGTCTGACGTTACCAATGATCTGAGGTACACAAACTCGTCAACCGCCTCGAACTCATCTCTGTTGATCACTACGCTAATACCTATGCAGGCCCTATCGCGCTCGTTTCCCCCTGCTAGCAGGGGGAAATACTCATATACTTCGTCTTGGCAATACTCATGACGAGTCAAATTTTCGTTACATCTCTCCAGAGACCCATTAAGACGTCTTCCGCAGCTCTACGATTAACACCGATGATGTACAGGGGATAGTCAAAATAAGTAGGATATGCAAAATTTTGATGAAATTTGAAATGCTGTAGCTTTGCCAAATGTTATTCGATTTTAATAATTCGAACACCATTGAACTTGGAAACTTTTAAAGTTTCATTTTCTGACTATAAATGTGGTCTAGGTCACCAGATGTCAAACCAGGTAATTTTTGGATGGATTTAGCAAGGGGTTACCTGATAAAAATGCTTATTTGCATTTATATATTAGGTGTCACACGCTACATTTGATGTACTAATGTAAATATCCCCATTCCGGGTTCCGCCGGGCATTTAAGTTGTTCCGGTAGTGGCCAACGCAGTCTGTATTCAGAAATATGTCTTTTATATGATTCCTGATGAAAAATTCTGAAGATAGAAGTGTCACACGCTATGTTTGATGCAAAAATGTTAATGTCCCCAACTACAGGTTCCTCTTAAAACTTCCGGATGAAAAATAGCCATTTCTTGATTAGTTCTTGGCATATTCTGGATCTTGATGAACCATTCGCTTCAGAAATGGGTTTGTCATCTATGCCAAAGATGCAAATAAGCATTTTTATCAGGTAACCCACTACCAAATCCATCCAAAAATTTGCTGGTTTGACATGCCTACCGGAGCTCAGGAACATAGTCCACATCCGGTGACCTAGGTCACATTTGTGGTCATAAAACAAAACTTTGAAAGTTTTCCAGTTCAAAGGTGTTCGAATTAATAAAATCGAATAGCATTTGAACAAGCTACCGCATTACAAATTTCATCAAAATTTTGCCTATCCTACTTCTTTTGACTATCCCCTGTAGATGTCACTACGTATCCTAGAAGCATGTGAAACTTCGCGATGACCGACCCTTTCTCTGCACACCAGCCCTTCGTATAGCACATCCGAAGACTATGTTGAACAGTAATTCCGAGAACCTCATTGCGTTTCATTGAATCGTACGCCACCTTGAATGTTGTAAATAGATGATGAGTCAGCACCGACTTATCGAGAAACATCTGGTCCGACAAAGATGGTCCTGCTCGAAAACTGCACTGGAATTCACGAACAAGAAATTCCTGCAATGGCCTCAGTTTATGGAACGCGTTACAGGAGCAAATTCTATATGCGGGAATGAGGAAGGTTATGTCTCGATAAACGCTATAGTCGAGTCTGTGTCGCTTTCGATAGATAAAACCTATGAGTGCTTTCAACCAGCCCACAGGTAGTTTCTCCTCACTTACTCCCGACTTTGCCACTTCTTCATCTTCCCAATTTCTCTCCTGTGGCGCCCGAGGACTCTCCTGCATTACTTTCCATTCAACACCGCTTGAAAGTGTTGCCTCCTATGTCTGTCCACCTGCGACTTATCGGTAATTAGGTTCCTTTTCCTGTCGTTACAGATGTCAGGAATTGACACGGTCTGATTTATGATTCCGTTAATCACTCTATAGAAGTTCCTCGTGTCGTAAGTAGTGAAACAATTCTTTAGATTTCTATTAGGGGCCATCCACAAACCACGTGGACAGATTTTTAACGGTTTTGACCCCACCCCCTCTCCCCCTCCGTGGACAACTGCCCAAATAAATTCTAAAAAAATTGTATGGACCATGGACATTAGCCAAACCCCCCACCCCCCAAAGCTGTCCACGTGGTATGTGGATGGCCCCTCAGTCATTCATCTGCCTAGGCTTTACCCAGACAAAGCAGAAAGCATCTTTTTTATCCACTTTCAGCCCAAATCAGCATCGAAATCAAAATCGTAAGGCATTTTACGAATTTTTCGAATTTGTCTGTCGAGTGTATACTGGAAAGCGGTATCGGTTGCTTAAAAATACTGTTTTCCCCGAGGTAAACATAACACATTGCAGCAAAAATTTACTTTTTTTCTGCCTTGATTTCTATAGATATTTTTTTGTGTATTTTGAAACAAAACCAAATTTCCCCGAGTTTGAACATATTTCATTTTAAGGGGCAATAATGATGCCATTTTGAATTTTTGAGAAATCCGAAATTTTCGATGTTTTTTCGACGCCATTATCAAAATTCTAAGAGTTTGTCCACATGTAAGCATCTTCTTACCCATCTTTATAAAAAACAGATCTTAAATCGTACAAAAACTGAGCTCGAAACGGTGATTCTACGAAAACAGTTTTGGCGTGGTTTTAGTATATTTCACAAAGCGAAATAATATCGAGTATGTTTGAGTATGAATGGTAATGCGTTAATATTTAAAAACGGTAGTCAAATTAAGTCTTATATTAACTAAAAAAGTCTCAGGAATCGATTGGTGGATCCACGTAAAATGTCATCAACAAGTCAATTTTGCCTCAATTCCCCTACAATACTAGAATAGGTACTTCTCGACGTTATATTAATTTAATATTGGCGATACTCAAAGATATTATAACAATTTCTCTTTATATGATCCTTCCCCTACTTCGAATTCCTACCTGTACGTTGGACACGACAAAATAGAGTTTTTTGGAAAATACCTCTTCTTGAAATCAGTTGTTTGTCTATAATTTTGTCTGTCATGGTCAAAACTATTCAAAATGTTCTAAGATTTTATTCATTCAATCAAGTCTCCCTCACAAGTTTGCAAGATTTATTGTTTTCATTATTTTCACTATTTTTCTTTTTACCCATCATTTCTAAACTGTATAATCATTGATTCGTTTTTTTTCTTTGTGTTGGTATTTTACTAATAAAACGGCGCAATCAAATTTATACAAGTTATAACCGCTGAACCAATTTCTATTAATACATAGCAAAAAAGAAGATAATCCTTGGAGAATTTATCAAATAATAAAAAGGAGGCTTAAATGCGATTCCCAAATGAATAAATAATTCATGTGCTCATTTTACTTTAAAGACGAAGTATATTAAAGTCCAGAAATGTTGATGGTTTTTTCAACTAGGTTTAAACAGTTTTTGTTTTCTTCGCCAAGTATTCTAATTTAGAAACAGTCATATGGTAATAATCAGTTCAATAAAGACATTTTGTCTCTTTAAAACACACGAGCAAGGAACCCACTAATGATTGTGAAATTATAGAACTTTATGAAATTATACTCACAAATTTATGTTATGTATCTACTAATTTATTGTAATGTAATCTACTCAAAAAATTAGTGTGCTTTTTCCTCTTTCATTGTTTCTTGAATAACGGTTTATCGATTCATGTTTCGTGCTGTGTGTAAAGCATTTACATTGGTGACAGTTGCGGATATAGAAAGAATGGAAAAACACAATGTGATCGTATGAAACACCTCCAATTTGTTGATAAAGTCTAGATTTCAAAAATATAACTGTATATGATATAGGAAAATAATTTAGAACTCACCCATTGTACATCCTTGGTGAGTTGAAAGCTAAATCTTACGTATAAATTAAACAAAACATCATTGAGCAAATCTGTTTGCACAATGTTTATTTTACTCGAATGTGTAAGATGAAATACGCACTGAACGAAAGCCGGCAGAATACGATTGTGGGTGATCTCTGAAGAGCGAGTAGAACCTGACCACTCCTAGTGGTGACACTTCGTATTTTTGGTCTCAGCCAAAAATCTAGGTATATCCTATTAGAAGCAAAACCCATTACCACTCCTGTTATTACAGCAAACGACTGTCGAGAGTACGAGCAGAAAAAAACAACGCTTTCGAACAAGTTTTCCTCCATTACGTAAAAGTTGTTTCGGTTTTATTGTCCAACTTAACTCGGTCAGGCTCTGCTCAGGCTGACAGATGTTATGCAGTGTGAATTGCTTTGGGAGACCATAAAAAATGTGGTAGGAAAAGATGGTGTGATTGTTAGAAAATGGTTTTCCCTCTATGTGGCTTTTTTGCATTCTGCATTCCGCTTTAGCAATTTCAGTGAAAAGCTTTTGCTTACATATATTTTTTTATTTAATGACAAAACACCAAATAATATTTTCTGTTTCCTAAAATTTCCATCACTCACCGTACACCAGAGCAGCAAAACCGGCACTTATTTGAATATATACCGCACGAGGAGGAGATTATTCCTCAGGGATTCCACTAAGCCAGACTTCCATTAGCTTTTATAGCTGACAGGCGAAGCTGGCACACGTCCCGGGACAAAGATTTTCCTCTTGCACGGAAGAAGTTTAGCTTGCAGCCGTCGTTGTCCGTGCACCGAAAAAGCTGATGATAGCGCAAATTAATATAGCTCCTGCTGCCCGGCATCGTGTCTGGTGGCTGGAAACCCACACCGCATTCCGAACCGACCCAACCGAACTGCCATCTGCCTGTGCAAGGAAATTGGTTCCGCTCTGAATATTTTGATTGCTTAGCATATTTCTAGCGTGTGCTGCTGGGTGGGAGCCCAATCGTAATGGCTGGAAGATTGAGGTATGTTTTCTTGCTAAAGAGCTATTGCATTGGGTTTCGAGCATTGATAAAAACAATATAATGCAAACTGCTCGATATAGCATCAAACCATGGGATGACTGAGTTCCATTATAAAAATGAATTGAGAGATCTTTTGCAACGTTATTTTCTGGTATTTTTTTTTTTTTGCTTCGTCAATTAACAATGTTTGTCAACACTAGTGAATTGATTGTTAATTCGGTTTAGATTTTTTTTGCGACAGAGATCAACCACGTTTTCAATTAATTTTTTCTCGTTCTTTGTTTGCTGGTTCAGAATAAAAACATGAATCTATTCATGTCGTTATCAAATATATAACAGTTTGAACATCATAACAATTCCGCAAAACAAAATTGCGTATTCACCACTCGATATTTCGAGAAAAAACCGCGTTCATATTCATATTAATTTACATTTGACTAAATTTGGTTTATCGATTCGGTGGAACACATTCGATGTATACAATTTCTATCCGGGAATTCGTCAATATATTTTTTTCAGTTTAAATTTTCCCCACCCTCCCGCAGTCCGCTGGGATATTGCCGAACCATTGTTTTCCATGGCATCAAAGGACTGGAGACTTTCATCACCAGCATCCGTTTGCAACTCAACGCGAGTCGGTACCAAATTGATTAAATACATTCCCGAGTCAATACCGTATCCAAATTATCCCATTTTGTGCCCACGCCTAGCGCCTCGCCTATAGGCCAAACTACGATTGGAAAGTTGTCCCTATGGCAGGCGGAAGCTCCAAGCATTCCTTCTAAGCTGTCTCATTCTTCGCCTGCGAATCAAACGAAGCAGAATCTGATAATCAACGGATTTCCTTCCGAAAAACGGAACGTCAATTGTGTTTGATTAGATTCGATCCCATTCCCACATGTGACGGAATTGAATCAATCTGAGCGCTGTTTATCTGCAGTTGTTAATAGCAGAATTTGAATAAACGATGAATTCAACCCCAGAAGACAGTTCACTGGTGTCAATTTTTTCTGATCGAAAGTACGTTTGCCGTCGTAACCTATCTTGGGGAAGAATTTGCCTTTGTATGTCTGCGGGTAATCCGCTACTGGAGTAGAAAAATAGATTGAATCTACAAACAGCTTCTATGTTTTTTTTTTTTCAGTAGGTTCCTCCAAATTGAATTTCAAGTTTGCAGTGCCTTCGAAAAACGCAGTATTGATCGGGTAAGAAACTCGACATCATTTCCACTAAGCAGAACTGTTGTGTTAGTTTTGCGAATTATCCAAAGCCAATCCACCTCGAATTTCATCCCGTGGAATTCCATTTATGATGCAAAAACGCATTCGCATTAATGTGTCGCTATAAAAATGTCACGGCTCACTCCGATGCAATTGGCAAATGGAATTTAAATGCAATGATAATTATTATTGCCTTCAAAAATAATCAATTATAATTATGCAATTGAATTATGATAGCTCACACGTTGAAACTTCGGCGTTAGTATGAGTTTGACATGGCAGAATATGAGCAGGTAGCGTAGCAAAGGAGATGATATTGAAATGTTGATGAAATTAAAATATAATTCTACAAGACTATTTTATTTTTCAAGATATCAGTTTTTATTACGCTCTAACAGCAGTTTAAGAAATTGTTTAAAAAAAGTATTTTTTCAAACTTATCGAAAAACATTTACCTTCGAGGCATCGAATCAGTCTAAGTTCATGGAAGTAAACATAAATTGACTGTCATTTGTTCTTTTTTTTTAAATATTGATACAGAGAATATTACAGGGAATGATTTATGTCTATTCATGTCGTCTGTGCTAGGAATGCTCGCATGTGATTGGTTCATTGTTCGTCAAATCTAGAAAATCTATAACGAGCGTCTTAGCAGAGTGATTGAGATCAATCAAAGAAATAGTTATCGGTTTCCGTTATACTCTACTAAATTTTTTGGAAATAAATATTGAAATTCAGTCCGCAAATATATATTTCGACTGTGACGTACAGTCTTCCTCAGTGCTTATGTGGACTGGTGTAAATTTGTTTTTGACACTTTGTTTGAATTTTTACCGCTTTGCAATTGAATACTAGTGATAACTAGCGTATTACCAAATTGCCTAAATAAAATAAAATAAAAAATTATGATCGCCGCATATTTCAAATTAAGTTTTAATTTGTAGTTTTCACGTTAGATTTTATTTGATTCTTTATGTTAGGTGTGTTAGAAGCAGTTTGTGAATTATCGTTTAAAATTGTATCCCGTCTGTAGTTAGAGTAGGTCCCGTTTCACCTCCCACGGCAAAAAGGCGACAACATAAACAGCGCAATAGTCGAGTGTAGTTGTGCGTGATTGTTCTTGTGAAGGCAGAAAGGAATGAGATCGACACGCGTTTACGATCGAAAAAAAGAAGTTTGCTATCGTAACGTCTAAGTACCGTTTTTTCCAAATCGTGCGTGAGCAGGTGAGACTCGAACCCACAACTTCTAATCTCCGGTCAGATGCGTTTCAGAGGTTCGAGTCCCACCTGCTGGACTGTATTTTTCGCAAATTTTTAATTAACTATTTCCCTAGCTAGTACATTTTTCAATCGTCAGCTCCACATTTACTGCTTGAAATAGAAATAAAAATAGCTTGACTTGCATCATAGTCATTAAAAATTAGTAAGATAAATATTTCATGACGGACCATCAAGTCAAGATGTTGCCGTTGGTAGAGACGGCAACAGACTGGCGCTTTTCGATCTTTTACTGATGCAGTAAACCCCACTGCGACGTGAGAGTTACGAAACAGCAGCCAGCCACCAAACAATACTCTTTACTGAGTAAATGATGACGTGCGATAAAGTGTGCAAGCGCTACAAAATAGCTATCAAGAGAGATTAGAAGTTGTGGGTTCGAGTCCCACCTGCTGGACTATATTTTTCGTGAATTTCTAATTAACTATTTCCCCAGTTAGTACATTTTTCAAACGCATTCCACATTTACTGCTTGAAATATGTTTGTAATAACTTCTTCATGTTCAAAATACCCAACAGGCGCATGTTGTAAAATTACTTCATTTTCATGACGACAGGTCGTTAAAGACCCACTACCGAATCCAGAATACATCTCCACTTTACTAGTTCTTGGGCTAGTCTACTCCAATCGCACCTAACACCTGCCAGTCGGGCGTCCTTATCCACACCACACTTTTATCGAATACGGGGTCTACCATGGAGTCGCCGAGCTCTGGTGGGCTCTCTGCTGAATGTTATCTTTGCTGGTTACTCCTCCGACATTCGTGCCACGTGCTCAGCCCACTGTAGCCTGCCGTATTTTATCAGCTTGATGATATCCGCATGTTGGTATGCTTGTTACGCCTGCTGGAATACGCGTCTGCGCCACACTCCTTCTCAGTTTTCCGCCAAGTATTGAAGATGGGTTCCTACGCTCATCGACCAACTTTCATGGCCGTAGAGTACCACCGGGAGAATCAGAGTCCTGTGGAGCGCAGATTTTGTGCGGACATGCATGCTACGGGATCTCAGATGGCTACGTAAACCGTGAAAGGTCCTGTTTGCAGCTGCTATAGGCCGCTTTCCTACGCGGCCAACGTCGCTGTCACACGTTACGAGAGTACCAAGGTACACAAATTCGTCGACTACTTCATAGATACTTCCATCTATCACAACTTCAGTACCAAGATCTGATGAAATTCCTCGCTCTCCACCAGTCACCATGTACTTTATATGGTGAAGTTGTTGGTAAGTCCCAGTCTCGCTGCTTCACTCTTGAAAAGCACGAATGCCACTTCCCCTGCTCTGCGATCAATACCGATGATATCAATATTATCCGCAAAGCCAAGGAGCATTTGAAACTTTGAGATAATAGTACCGCTTTTTTACACGCCAGCTCTTCGTACTGTACCCTTCAAGACAGTGTTGAACAACAGGTTCGAGAGCCCGTAACGCTGCTTCGGATCGTCTAACATCACGAACTGATCCAAAGTTTCACCGGCTAGCGTCAATAGTGGCACGAATCAGCTTATTCAGTTTCGTTGGAAAACCGTATCCAAGAATAATCTGCCATAACTCGTTGCACTTAACTGAATCGTGTGCCGCCTTGAAGTCTATGAACAGATGATGTGTCTGCAACTTTTCTGAACTTGTCAAGATTTTGACGCAACATTTGGTCCGTTGTAGGTCGCCCCGTAAACTGCACTGGTACTCTCCGACAAAGACTTCCTGCAACGGCCTTCGAATATTAACCAGGATGCGGACAGAATCTTGTGAAAAGAACTGTGGAGTGTTATGCCTCGATAATTACTGAAACCGAGTCGGTAGCCCTTTTAATAGACTGAGCAAATGAGTCCATCCATCAAGTCCGCTGGAAGTTTTTCTTCGGACCAAACTTTCAAGATGAGCCGATAGGTTGCACACAATAGATACTCACTCCCGTTTTCATAAACTTTGGATGAGAGTTCAAGCTTGGCGGTTCTACAGTTTGTCCAGCAGTACAACAGTTGATGTAAAATAGACCCCAGTGTAGTCCAGAGCATATTGCCCAGCAACTCATATTCTTACCCCCACGTGGTCTGACTGAGATACGAGATACGAGCAATCAAGGAAAGATTGATGAATCAGTCGTTGGTCGTATGCTGGCAAGAAAGGGGAGCTGTTCTCATTTGAGGGAGGTTTGAGTGTCTTTTCCTTTTGTCAAGGACTCAATGGCAGTCTTAAACAGTGACTAGTCCAGAGCGGACGACTGAACTTTGAAATGCAGTGGCTCGTCAGCTACACCCAAGACGGCAGCCTAGTCGTGAGACTCGGCATCGCGTTCTCATGTCGAATTCGTTTTTACGCCAGGACTATACTGTCCCGGACTACACTTTGCAGCTGAAAAAAAAACACTTTCCGAGCAGTTGCTATGGTGTGCGTAATACCAGAGGTAGCTGTCACTTTTGTTCTGGTCATTATCACCATTGTCTTTTTATCGCGTTTGTGCTACTGTACGAAAAATTTGCCAATTTACTGAAAATGACAAAATAACAAAATAAAATAAATAAAATCCAACCTGATGTTTGACACGCGAAGAACGATAATCAAAGCAAACCGATTTTGACACACTTTTTTTTATTTTGACACATACGTGTGAATGTGTTGGTGTCTTCAAAACTGCACTGTGTTTCTTTCGCGGATTGTCCGGGACAGAAAAAGGGTAGTCCGGGATAGGCCGGAAATGAAAAAAAACAGCTCTAGGACAAAGTGTAGTCCGCGGAGTAGCTACACCGCAAAAACGAAAACGACATTAGTAAGGCAACATGCTAACACAAATATACTAAGAAAAATCCAGAGAATAATGCTAATCGGAACAATCGGAATAAACCTAGGCCAACGGAAAAAGACATTAGATTAGAAACTTGGCACTTGGAATGTTGATATTCTGCTTAAATCGACACACCCGAGTGTCAGTCATACAAGTGGTGCGTTGGCCTATAACCGGAGAACGTGAATTTCAGGCGGTGAACCTCTTTCAAGTACTACATCTTATATAGTGTCGTAAACAGAGTCGAATGGAGAGTCAGTCTCGTGTTGTTGAGGAACCAAATGAGACGTGTCATCTAGTGGAGGCCCATTAACGTGGTAGTGTGTAGAAGCCACCACGTGGTCACCACGTGGTCGACTATGAATTTTAAGCGTCACTAGACTCGGGAATAGTTAATGCGTTATCTATAAAAGCACTATCATATGTTTTTATCACCATAAAAAACATGATGATATGTTTTTACAAGTGATGCATTAACTATTACCGAGTGGTAAGCATTTGAAAATTCGAAGTTGACCACGTGGTGGCTCGAAGTCGGCCATTTATGGCTTCGACGCACTTCCACCTTAATGACCGTTAAACGTATTGAGGACTAAGGGCAAATACAGCCTTATCAACTTGTAAAGGAGGAGTTGAAAATGTAGTGGTCAAACGACCAAAGCAGGTAAAGAAGGCGCGGAGCTGGTAGATCGCCTCTATACTTAAATCAGACGGAACAAAGTACGCCAAAGTCTCGAAGAAAATGAGAGGCGAAACCCAGCTCAATGATTAAGGGGTGTATGTGCGGAACATCGACTGGCGAGATGATCCATGAGCTCCGAAAGTATGCGAAGAACGGCGCTGTCTACAAGGCTGTCGTAGAGCAGGTCCTAGGAGAGAAGGTGCTAGGTTGGGCACTCACCTCGGAGGTGACTCTTCAGCTTACAAAACTGAATGAAACCACGCGTGATGTTGCATAAGCCCTCAAAAAGAAGTATGGGGTGGAGGGGGCCACTGAGGCAATTCCCCTCCAAAAGGGTCCAGCGGGGACCCAGGTGACTAGCGTCGACTAGGTGCGAACCTGACACTTCGAGCTAGCTTAAGGTCGGCTCTCCAGGTAGTAACCTAGAAGGTTATAAGAGTAAAGAGGTTGCATCAAGCACAAAAGCCACTCCTAGACGTAATACATATACTAATAAGCTAGGAGACTTGATAGAGCCAGGAAGTTGCACAAATCATAAAGGCCGCACCCTGAAGCAATACCCAGCGGTCGTCCCGAGGAGTATTATGGGCTGGAGACTGCAGCGTTTTTAGTAGGTCAAACCCCACACTACATGAGGTTGGTCTCCCAGTTGTTCGGCAGAAAATTTCCCCTCCACCTGAAATTAAAAAAAAAAGACGTAATACTTAACCGTCGTTCCGGAAAGAGTAGAACTGTAGACTGGAGAGGTTTTAGTGGATACGGAACAGGCCGAGTAGGTACCTGGAGGAGTGTAACTACCCCAGCATCATTCAACCAGTTTCATCCTCACACCCTGAGTTCCCTCTTCAGATGTCTGTTAATAGATTTCCCCGCCACCTTAAACAAAAAGATGGTCGGTTAGTATGCCCTCTAGGTATACTCCATTAACCGGTTTGCTTCATTAGCTTTGAAGGAGCCCGTAAGTCCTGGACCTGCCAGAGGCCCGGTAGAGCCAGTTATGTAGGCGTGATGAAGATGCAACCCATAACGCGAAGGATTGCGAGGTATCTCTCAAGTGCCTGGTATATTTTGGAAAACGGGAAACCAAACACTTTATGACTTTATGGGAGGTCCTAAGTGACCAACTGGCAAGCCGGTTGCGGATAAACCCACTATGGTGGCCATATAAACGACGAGCAGATTCCCGATTCAGGAGGTTGTGTCAACCTCAAAAGAAAATTGCGCGGTTGGCAAGATGAACCGAGTGTTCTACTGGAGTTCTTACGCTCTTGCTTCACCACATTTGTCTATCCAAAAGATCGAACCAGATGGTCGACTTGTTTTTTATGGAGCTGACGGGCCCAACGCCGTTGGTGGCGGCGGGCGTATTCAGCACATGGACTGTTGAGTGAGTAAGTCGTTACACGAACCAGAGGGGCCATATCTTGTTGGAAGCTTTGGTAGAGCGCTGCGCAACATTCAGATCTGCAAAATCGGCGCTAAAGAGTGCGTTTAAGACGAGCAAAAAGGCTTGTTTCGATAGGCTGTGACGCCTACAGGTTCGTAATGGCCTAGACAAAAGGCGCGATGTCACCTGCAGAGCGATGCTAGAGCATATCACCGTAACACTCTTACCACGCCGTGAACCAAGTCCTGACTGTAGCAACTATAAAAGCATAACCCTCCTCAATTCCACGTAGGAAATTCTCTTCCGCATCCTGTTCCATAGACTGCGGCCGTTGCAGGAAGCTTCTATTGGTGAATGCCAGTGCGGTTTTCGTGCGAGACGATCTACAACGAATCAGTTTTTCACCTTGAGACAAATTGTAGACGCATCATCTATTTATGAACTTCAAGGCGGCGTGCGATTCGGTTAGGTCCTCGAACAAGGTGTTTAACCAAAACTGATTAAGCTGATACGTGTGACCCTTGACAGATTCACATCATGCGACAGCGGAACATGTTGGTTGGTGTGAAGCAATGGGTTTTCGAACTTGCTGTTCAACATAGTCTTGGAAGATACAATATGATGGGCAGGTGTGCAGAGCAGTGGCGCCATCATCACGAAGTCTCACATGCTTCTGGGCTTCACAGACGACATCAATATCTTCGGTGTTGATCACAGATCTGTGAAGGAGGCTTTCACGGTTTTAAAAAAGAAAGTTGCGAGAGTTGAACTTACCATAAACACTAACAAAACAAGGTACATAATGATTGACAGGGAGCGAGTAAGTCCTACGGGCGTTGGTGTTTCGTAGCAAGCTTAAGTTCCGCAGCTCACAAACACGCACTGGCGCAGAATCCTGCGATCAATACTAGGTGTCAAACTAGAAAATGGGGTCAACCCGCTTCTATCCTTCCGACGCTCCATGTGAATTTTCCATTGTTCGAAAGTTGCCGGAAGTTATGTTCTGCGAGGTTCTAAACAACGCATGCCGCTTTCACTTCACAGTTTCAACAAGAATTCTGTCTGTTTTAATGCTGATTTGATCTTCGGGAATAGGTTCAAAGGACCTGGCACCATGGTCAGGTGAATGAAGTGGACGGTCTAAAACTAAGCAGTTTGAGCCGACATGTAGTCTTGGTGGACAATCTTTAACTTTTTTCCGCAATTTGAATCATTGTTTCCGTACTCTTCAACGGAGTCTAGGAAACACCTATCAAAAGTAATATTCATAAATAGTTCGACCTTCAAGAATCCATGTTTTTATCCATTCATGCTTTTATGTTCTTCATGTTTTCAGCAAAACGAAACAAATACCTCTCACATAAACGATGATGGGGAGACTGCCATTTCAAAAGAAGGCTTTACACAGCTGTTGGTGGACCGAATTGGGTGTGGGTATAGTTTAGTAGACACTTGGTGTATAAACACGCTGATATTGTCAAGCAAATGAAACACGGCAGGTTACAGTGAGCAGGCCACGTAGCACGTATTGCGGATGAGCGACCGGTAGAAATAATAGTAGTAAGAGACCCGAATAAAAACCGACGATTTCTAGGCAGACCTCGTACGCGTTGCTGGCTACGAGGATACCCCCAACGAGTGGAGGAGCCGTCAAAGACCGAGGCGTATTCCGAATTCTTAAGATCTGTGGACGATCTGCCGCCATTGAAGTAATGAATAAGTAAGTATGATAGCATTTATAATCACTTTTAACAATTGTTTTAGGCATATTGTTTCTTTAAGATTCATATGTTTCCAATAAACTAGAATTCATTCCAATTTCATTGGTACCCAAAGGCTAGAAATCCGTCAAGGAATCATCGAGATATGAATTATTTATTTATAGGTGTTATTGTTGGCAGTTGTTTTTTCTGGTTGGGTAAAATTTTTCTTGGGCTCGCAGCACCCTAGCAAAACTCAATGTATAGGCCTCATTGAACCAAACAACATTGCAAACCTGATTTATCTGAACTAACATATGAATAAGTATGCAGTATTTAAACCTTTGTCTTTTACGTGGATAACTTTCAAAAATTGTTTGAACTTTTATTTAAAAATATTTAAAAAAATTAATTCAAGATCCTACACTGCAGAAATATAATTTTAAGAACAGAGAGTAGGTTTTAAAATATCTGTTACTCACCAGTATCTCAGATTTTTTTTTCAAATTTTTTTTTTTTCAGATCGACAATTTAGTTGCCTAAAGCACATAACAAATCCCAGTTTTTCAACAAAAACTTTTTCGTGTATTAAGCATCAAAAAGCAAACAACTGTAAAAAATGCACTTAAATAAATCATATCTCGATGGTTTCTTGGTCAATTTTCGATCTTTGGGTGCCAATAAACTCGGAATGAATCCTAGTTAATTGGCACCATATGAACCTAATGGAAACAAGATGCCAGAAAAAGCTCTACGCGATGCAAAAATGTACATTTTGTCGCAAACTCCTGAAATCCAAAGCATTTCCGGTGTAGAATGATCACGTCAAATTCTCAAGTGATACTAGGAAATATAGAACAGTTTTCCAGTTAAATGGAATCTGTTTCACAAAATTGATTAATTTTTCGTGATGTTCTGGGCATTTGAAAATTGATAAAATTTTGCATGTCTCATCATTTTGTCTACCCCCAGTACGATTCCTCTTCAAATTATTTTAACACAACGCCCCTGTTTCAACGGTTGAAATAAATTGTTTGATAGAGGTATCAGTGAGGATAACGCAAAATCACATAATGACCCCATTGTGTGATTTGCCTCCAGCAGTAAACTGTGTGGTAATGTGCCTGTGTGTGGTCCATTTTGGGCTTAATAATGCCACAGTAGCGCCAAAGCTCACAACAGAAAATGTGAAATAATTAGCTTTTCAAACTGGAAATCCTTGCCCCGGGATAGAAATAAAAATGAAATGCAGCAGGGCATATCAATTCCGAGCAGGTTTACGAGAACAATTAGGTGGAGGTTCATTAACAATGAAAAACAGCCACGATAAGATTACCGTAAGCGATGGATTTAGGCGAACTGACTGTGCGATTGTGTCTAATTGATACCGACGAGACTAACTTTTTTGTTTGTCAGAATCCAGCCAAAATGCCTCCGGTGATCAGTTTCATGTTTCAATGAACAACGCTGGCTTCCAACTATTTTTAAACCTTATTAATATTGATTGCTCAATCAACGTCATTCGGATTTGAGACACGGTTTACTCATACGATAAAATGCTTTCACTAAGCCCAATGAGCGCAGTCGAGGCGGAATTCGTCTGAGGTTCTTATCAGGTGTGTATCAACTTCTTTTGTGTGAACCCTAGCAGTACGAGCTGATACAGGCAGTATTTATTTGGCGCGGCACTACATTGAAAGTGCTTTAAAAATATTTCATTTGTATTATTTGTATCAGGTATAATTTTGATTAGGTTTTACTAACATCTGCCACTCGGGACGTTATCAGCTTGGTATGTCAGTTGGATTGCCAGATAAGGTGACTTTTCAGCCAATTATAATGCAATAAAAGTGTTACCAACTTAGCCGGTATTGTTCATGTTAGACATATTCCAAATAAGAATGTACACGTACCTATTAGAAGTAAAAACAACCTCAGTTTATGTATTACACATTAAGAGATGCATCACGAGACACGAGTCGTGGAGGTCATTCATAAGCGACAAACAATGCAAGCTTCACCCGATCGACGATCGTTTAGCCGAGGCTTGTACAACCGGTGGCCTTTGAGAAGATGGGAGACCCGTGACCACGTTATCTGTCACCGTCGGCGTCACACCGAGCGTCGCGCTTCTCACCGTGCTTGTGGGAAGCAATTTGTATGGGGCAATTCTTCGTACAACGAGTAGGTACGTAAATGTCCACATGATAAGCCCCATTTATCACTGCCAAGTGCCGTTCGAAACTGGAAAAAAGATGAAACGATAAAACATCACTTGTAGAAGCAGCTGACGAGTGTAATTACTGTGCGAGGTACCCGTTCAGTTTGTTGCGGCGACTCGCAACGGTAGGAGAACACTTGAACGCTAGTAGACAGAATTTATTCGTAGGTGGTGTACTGTAGTGCCGATTTTCCATCATGGGGGCCATGTTTAGGAGCGAACAAATGGACCTGGTCCAGCTGCTCATCCAACCGGAAGCAGCGTATTCTTCGTTGGCGGAGCTTGGCGAGCTAGGAGTAGCTCAGTTTCGCGATGTATGCTCAACTTAAAGACTTATTCGGGAACAAATAACCCTACCAGTAAAATATGCCTAACTTCTAGCTCAACGCGGACGTGAACGTATTCCAGCGGAAATACACCAGCGAAATTCGGCGTTGCGAGGAGATGGAACGGAAGATCGTCGTCGTTCGCAAAGAGCTCACCAAGGACGAAATCCCCATGCCGGATCTGTCGGACAACATTCCGAGAACTCCCAATTCGCGAGAAATAATCGATCTGGAAGCGGCCCTGGAAAAAACCGAAAACGAAATAATCGAGCTGTCCGAGAACAGTAACGCACTGCTGCAAAATTTCATGGAACTCACCGAGCTGAGAAGCGTTCTGGAGAACACCCAAGTGAGACTAAATGAGTGAAAGCTTCCAGCACATTTTCCTAATGAAACAAAACCTTACTCTTCGTAGGGTTTCTTCACCGATAAATCGGCAGCCCAAAACCTGGAAGGCACCGGGGGAGATCCGTACAACGAAAATAAACCGCTAGGGTTCGTAGCCGGGGTGATCCCACGTGAGCGAATAATCGGCTTCGAACGAATGTTGTGGCGAGTATCACGTGGTAACGTCTTCCTACGTCAGGCCCCAATTGATAAGCCGCTGACGGATCCACGCTCGGTAAGTGTGGGTGGGTGGAGGCTGATTGCTTCATAGTGTCTTGTGATGCATTTACGTAACCGATTTGTGTCTTTTGAAAAGAAACAGAAAATAGTTAATAGTTACTTGGCTGTTTGTCTATGTTTTATCAGTTTATTTTGTTGTGTTTTTGATTTTGTTTTATTGATTAAATTATTTACTTAACTTAAATTATTTACTTCTTCAAGGGTGACAAGGTGTACAAAATCGTTTTCGTCGCTTTCTTTCAAGGAGAACAGCTTAAAAGTCGTGTCAAGAAAGTTTGCAGTGGGTACGTACTTTTCCACCTACCCTTAGCTAACATAACTAATAAATTTTCCAAAAATTCTTCACAGCTACCATGCTTCACTTTACCCCTGTCCGAATGATTACTCCGAGCGTACGGAAATGCTGCAAGGTGTACGCACCCGCATCGAGGACCTAAACATGGTCATCAATCAGACCAAGGATCAGCGCCAGCGAGTGCTGCTGAGCGTCGCCAAGGAGGTTCCAAAGTGGGAAATCATCGCCAAAAAGATCAAAGCCATTTACCACACACTGAATATGTTCAACGTCGATGTGTCCAAGAAGTGTCTCTTCGGTGAAGCCTGGGTTCCAACAAGCGACCTGCAGGAGGTGAAGAATGCTTTGATCAAGGGTTCGTCGGCTGTGGGCAGCTCGGTGCCGTCTTTTTTGAATGTTATTTCCGCAACGGAAGCTCCACCAACGTTCAATCGTACCAATAAGTTCACGCAAGGATTTCAGAACTTGATCGAGTCCTACGGAATCGCTTCGTATCGCGAGTGCAACCCTGGTCTGTACACTATCATCACGTTCCCGTTTTTGTTCGCCATAATGTTTGGTGATTTGGGTCACGGTATTATTCTGTTTTTGCTCGGCCTTTGGATGGTTCTGTATGAGACCAGCCTCGCTAAGAATAAGGACGAAATCTGGCAACTATTCTTCGGTGGTCGCTATATCATTCTGCTGATGGGTTGTTTCTCCATGTACACTGGTTTCGTTTATAACGATATATTCTCCAAAACAATGAACATTTTTGGATCATCCTGGACAATTCCATACAACACATCAACCATCATGACGAACAAGGAGTTACAACTGAATCCAGGAGAAATGTATTCAGAAACTATCTACTGGTATGGATTGGATCCAGCGTGGATGCTAGCGTCAAACAAAATCATATTTCTCAACTCGTTCAAGATGAAACTGTCGATCATTTTCGGTGTTGTCCACATGATTTTCGGTGTTTGCATGAGCGTAGTTAACCACGTGCATTTCCGCAGACCAATTAATATCTTGCTGGAGTTCTTGCCGCAGATGCTTTTCCTCATTCTGCTCTTCCTGTACATGTGCTTCATGATGTTCTTCAAATGGGTTCAGTATACTGCAGTTACCGATGAAGATCCACTGAAGCCAGGTTGTGCTCCCTCGGTGCTGATTATGTTTATCAACATGATGCTCTTCAAGGAACAGCTACCATTAGACGGTTGCAAGGAATTTATGTTCGAAGGTCAAAAAACCATTCAAACCATTTTCATCTTCATTTCGCTGCTGTGTATTCCTTGGCTTTTGTTGGCTAAACCGTTCTACATTATGGCCACTAGAAAAAAGCATGCCCACGGGAACCACGTGGCTTCCTCCGGCCACGGAGGCCACGATGATGAACCGATGAGTGAAATCTTCATCCATCAGGCTATTCACACCATAGAGTATATTCTTAGCACCATTTCACACACTGCGTCCTACCTGCGTCTGTGGGCTCTGTCGCTGGCTCATGCCCGTAAGTTGTAAATTATAGTGCTGGGAAACCGTTACTCTTAAGTTATTATTTCACATTACAGAGCTTTCGGAAGTGTTGTACACGATGGTGTTCCAAATTGGACTCAAATCGGATAATTACGTCGGAGCCATCATGATTTGGGTGGTGTTCTGGCCGTGGGCCGTGCTTACTATTGGTATCCTCGTTGGAATGGAAGGTCTGTCCGCCTTCCTGCACACGTTACGTCTTCATTGGTAATATTTCTAGTCTACTAGTTCAGAAAAAAGTGTTTTTTTTTCTCAACATGTTTATTATTTATTTTTAGGGTGGAGTTCATGTCCAAGTTCTACGAAGGCCTGGGTTATCCATTCCAACCATTTTCCTTTAAAGCAATATTGGAAGCAGAAGCAGAAGAAAAGTAGTGTTCTATTCTTACTCTAAATAAATGAGAATTCTGTAAAACACAATAATAAATGCATAGTAATGATTAGCAAAATTAATCGATTTCGTTATTTTTACAACAATAAACTTTCATTGTCTTGTGTATAGTTTATCAGCTCGAAAATAACATGCTGAATATTTCTGCATTCTATCAGTTTTTAAGACAAATTTAAAAAGTTTAGAAAAATTTTCAATGAAATTCTTTTTTTATGTTGGTAATTAGTCCAAAACTTGTATTTGATAACATGTTTCGGCCTTTTTCCTGCACCAAGTTAATCTTCTGTATGATGGCTGTACCGATTCCCAAAGTCTTAGTCTCGGAGGATAGTTCTTTCATAAGCTTCCATTTTCTATTTTTAAGCCCTTGTTTTCCTTATCTTTACAAACTGAAACATTTTATTGAGATAAGTCTGCGCGATATTTCATGAAATTCGTTGTAATATAACAAAAATTCAAGAATTTCAATTAAATTGTTTAGGGTATTTTTACGCAGAGGAGTTTCATAAATATTTAGGGTTAACTTAGATGAAAAATGAATACGAAATTATCCAAACACCTGCAAATAACCTAGCTTTATTCTAACTAGGAGAATTCAAGATTAAAAACTGGAGTAAACTGTGTATAAAAATTTGAAGCTTCTGCAGAAATTTGTTTGATTTTCGGTTCAAAATATTGCGTAAATAACGATTATGTAGATATATTGCACCGTATTATTCCATGTAAACAAAGAGGATGGAAGAGACAATGCATCAGTAATCACTACGTATAAAGTCTGGCGTACTCTAAATTTTGAAGATGCGACTGGAATTCGATTTAACCCTTAAATGCTCACGACGTTAAAAAATCATCTAAAAACATAAAATCTCTGTTTAACAGGTTTACTGCTCTAAAACTAACCAATATGCGTAAAAAAATTAAAAGATTTACTTTACAATGTGAAAATATTACCATGTTTTTTTAAAACAACACTGCGACTGTATCGCAGAAAAAAGTCGAAACAATTACTTTTGTTAACAGTAACATTGAAATTGATCTTTTTTCAGTATAATTTCTGATAATTCAGACATTTTCACTTACCACTAACCTTATTTTAAAATTTATTTTCAGAGACAGTCAGCACCAGTCGGAAATCTCACCATGTTTTTTTTCGTTTCCGAGATTTTGACAGCGAAAATAAAAACAAAACATTCAAATACAGTACTCCCAGCTGTTAAGTTCTCTTCGTTAGAGCCTAGAGAGCTGTTCTAATGAATTATATTTCTACAAAAAACTAAAAAACATATATTTTAAAACGTTTGTAGTTATGTTGTTTTAAAACAACATTGCGCATTTAAGGGTTAAGCCAGAAAACTGCAGAATGCACAAAATATTGGAAAGACAAACTTTTCAGGGGAATAAATTCAATAAATAAGGTGACGAATAGAAAGCTGGATAAAATTGGAACAATTTTTTAAATACTAGAGATTCTCATCCTTTAGCTGTGTCGCTAAACTGGAGATATTCAGGAAAAGCTTGAGGGTTGACAACACTGTAGCCGATGATCTATATTTTTGCCCTAAGACAAGACGCGACAATTGGCTTCTTATTTTTCTTCTCGTAAAGGCCGTCATCCCCGTTAGAATTTTTTGAATGTCCACACAGTTGATGCCATAATGAATATGTTTAACAACTTTTGCAGGTCAAAGAAAATAAAAAAAAAAATTAAATGTAATATATATAGGCAAATAATACTCAATTTTAATTTATTATTTTATGTTCAATAAAGCATACTTCTACTATCAGATTTTTTTCTTCCTAAGTTTTTTGGTACCCTCTGACTTCAATCGAAATAGTAAAAAACGATAAATCAATGCATTTTTAAAGTTATAACAGTGAAATACATTACTCGGTAATATCATGTACATTGCATACTTTTGCATCATTATTCATGAACAATTATAATAGCAAAATTATGACTTTCCGGCAACACTGCGTGACAGTGAAAAGTAATCTCGTTGTATTTTCTACGTGACGATTGCGTTATCGGATTCAGCCAATCAGCAGCCGGTTCGCAATTGGTTGCATGTAACGGTGACCATCTGTCGCGTCTTGTCTTAGCTTTTGCCTACTTTTATTTGTTTTGACATTTCGTAAACGGCACTCGACGAATGAAGAAGACGTGCGCGAACAAATCTTGTACAGTCATGCCGAAATCATCACCTCTCGATACATGAACTCGCAAAAAAAGCTTAATTTGCCCACATCACATCACGATGTGCTTAAAAAGGTTTTCTGAAGAGGACAAAAATATTGGTTGTGCGGATAGTTCTATGGACAGAAAGGTGAAGAAGATTTCTGAGAGGAATTCATATCTCTATCCGAACTGTAAAAGTAGGAATGTCACCTTGTTTCGTTCAGAAATCAAAGAAGCGTTTCGGTTTGAAGTCCTACAGTGCCAATAAAGCCTCCACCGGGACGATAAGCAGAATTTGACGGCCACAAAACGTGCCCAAAAATTCTACTACCGTTAAAATTTTTATTCGCGGTAATGAACGATAAAACATAGAGTATTTTGGGGTAATGTGGACCCCTGGGGTGAAATGGACAATGAACTTGGAAAGTAGCATTTTTTTGGGTTCCATGTACTACTTCACCCTCTCCTTAAACTACCAAACTCTACCTAACATATAAATCTCATGGTTTGCTGTGGTACATGCACCGCAGTGCCAATGTAAACACAGAAAACATCAAAAGCTGATTTTGCTGTAAGTTTGCGCTTCTAATCATTCAAGTTTTTTGAGGAGTTTTACACCATATATACCACTCTCGATCGAAGGTTGTAGGGTGGTTCGACGTTGCGGCGCCAACAGGATTATTGTTTTGTAAACTGCATGTTTAGTAGGTAAATAAATTCGTCGACTACTTCAAAAATTTCCTCCTCTAACACCACTCCTGCACCACATTAACATCCGTCGGACTACCACGTTCTCTACCAGCTACCATGTATTTCGTTTTGGCAGAGTTAATGATGAGCCCTATTCTCGCAGCTTCTCTCCTGAGAGGTCCGAAGGCCTCTTCCACTGCTCTACGGTTGATATCAATGATGTCGATATCGTCCGCAGAACCTAGAAGCATGTGAGACTTCGTAATAATAGTGCCGCTTCCTTGCACGCCAGCCCTGCGTATAGCACCCTCGAGTGCGATGTCGAACAGTAAGTTTTACAGCCCGTCTTCTTCCTTCCAAACACCTAACGTCACGAAGGAGTACGATATTTAACCGGCTATCCTGATGCATGATGTAGAGCTTTCAAGAGCGGCACGTATCAGCCTAATTAGTTTTGTTGGGAAACCATGTTCGAGCATAATTCGCCATAACTCATTTCTCTTAACTGTATCGTACGCTGTCCTAAAGTCAATGAACAGATGGTGAGTCTGCAGGTTAAACTCTCGAAATTTATCGAGGATTTCCCTTGTAGGAGCCTATGACCACTGCTACCATTAGTTAGATATATTGTGGTATACTCCGCGTTACTTTATATGCACTGTCAGTTCGTTCCATCACTATGGGTATCAGTGATAGTCGCCCCCAGACTTTGCATTTCACCCCAAGAAGGTATGGCTTCTTTGATGAAGTTCCTTACCTTCGTTAGTTCAGCAGACCATATCTCTTTAGGCGTAAGGACACCTTTTTCAAGAATACGCAGTCTTCGCTGAATCAATGCGCTGCACTGGCATAATAAGTGTTCCGAGGTTTCTACTTCAGAATTACAGAAACGACATATGTCATCTGTCAGTTTACCTATTTTTTAAGGTGATACCTACTCGGACAGTGTCCAGTCAGTAGGCCAGTTAACGTACTCAGATCAGCTTTATTCATACTGAGAAGGTTCCGTGTGATTCTATTACATGGTGTAATGAATAGTTTAGATTGTCTAGCTTTGGAATAAGCCTTCCAGTTGGCATCAATCATCATTGATTCCCAGCCTCTGAGCTCAGATTTCAGACAATATGAAGATACCCCACAGAATGGCTCCGGCCCGACGAAAGCAGTTGAAGAACCAATTCTCGCTAAGAGATCGGCTTTTTCATTACCTTCTATACCACAGTGACCAGGCACCCAGTATAGATTAACAATGTTTGTTGCAGTTAGTTGTCGTAGGGATTGAATACAATCCCATACCAACTTCGACTGGCATGTACATGCTTTTAATGCATTGAGGGCTGCTTGACTATCTGAGAAAATACAGATATTGGCATATTTATATTTCCTAGCTAAGCAAATATTTGTGCATGTTAAAATAGCATTTATTTCGGCTTGAAAAACTGTGGGCCACTGTCCCATTGGAATTGATACATTTATTCCTGTTCCCAGCGCCTGTAGACTCGCCCATTTTAGAGCCATCTGTATAAAAATGACTGATCCTGGACGAACTTCAGGACCTCCTTATTCCCATTCGGTGCGATTGAATTCAATCACTTTGAAAGGAACACTGAAGTTATTCCTAGAGTCCATCCGATCTTCATTCATGGTTACTAAGGTGTTCAGTTGGAAATTTGGATTCGTAAATGTCCCTGTAGATCTCCTTCCTGAAAAAAATTAACACGTTTGAGCCTAAGAGCACCTTTTTCGACTTCAAGTTGTACATATTGATGCAAGGGTAGAAGATATAAAAGAGCTTCTAAGGCTTTTGATGGTGCACTGGCCATTGCTCCTGTTGTTGATAAACATGCCAGACGTTGTAGTTTATCTAGCTTCTTCTGAGCTGATATTTGTGTGGTTTTGGGCCGCCACACTAGCGAAGCATATGTTATTCTGGATCTCACTATTGCTGAGTATATCCAGTGGATCATCCTCGGCTTGAGTCCCCACTTTTTGCCAAATGTATTACTAGCCCAAAGAGCGTTGTTTGCCTTTGAGATTGCATACTCTAGATGGTCGTTCCAGTTGAGCTTATGGTCGAGCATTACACCTAGGTACTTAGTGCTCTTGGATAGCACCAACTGTGTTTCTCCCAACTTAAGAGTTGCAATATTATATTTTCTTTTTCTTGTAAACGGGATTATGACTGTTTCAGAAGGATTGACGTTTAGTCCTTCCAGCTTACACCATTTGAGTGTGTAGTTAAGGGCGGATTGCATTCTATCAGTAATGGTAGACCCGCATTTACCCCTAACTAAAATAGTAATGTCATCAGCGAACCCGATGACTTCGTATCCTAGGTTTGTTAATTTGTTAAGAAGATCATCGACTACAAGAGACCACAATAAAGGAGATAAAACCCCTCCTTGCGGGCGACCTCTTGTTGGTTTTGTCGTTAAAGTTGATTTTCCTAAATTGGCTGTGATTAACCGATTATCTAACATAGCAAGTATCCAGTTCGAGATGCACATGTCAAACCCTCGATTCAACATAGCTTTCTTTATAGATTCATGGGAAGCGTTGTCAAATGCTCCCTCAATATCAAGTAAAGCTGCCAGTGATATTACTTTAGCATCAAAAGACTTCGCTAGTTTTGAAACCAACGTGTGAAGTGCTGTTTCAGTTGATTTACCAGCTTGGTAGGCAAACTGGAAATTGCTCAATGGTCTACTGTTCAAATATGATAATTTGATATGTTGATTGATGATTTTTTCCATCATTTTCAAAATGACAGAAGTTAGACTGATTGGTCTATATGCTTTGGGACTTGTCCCGTCACGTTTTCCAGCCTTAGGAATGAATATGACGCGGACTTCTCGCCATTTACTAGGAATGTAGCTTAGTACCATGCTAGCCCTGAACATCTCCACCAGAGAGGGGACTAAAATATCCTTGCTTTTTTGTAAAAGCACTGGATAAATCCCATCTGGCCCTGGCGATTTAAAGGGCTTTAAGGAATCCACTGCCCATTCAACTCTTGACGTCGTGAATATTACACTGGCTAATTCTTTAGCTTTAACCTAGTCATGAATTGAGCTAGAATGAGCTATATAGAAGTCCTGTGCGTTTACAGATGTCAATTGAGTCGAGCCTGGGAAGTGTGTATCCATCATTATACTAAGTGTTTCCTGAGAACCTGTTGTGAACTGACCGTTTTCGTTCTTTAAGCGGCCAAGTCCGTTAGTGTGATCTTTAGAGAGGGCTTTATGGAGTCTAGCTACAACAGGCAGGTTTTCAACTTGCTCACATGTAAGCTTCCAATCCCTTCTCTTTGATTTACGGATCTCTCGATTGTATTCTGTTAGACAGCTCTTATACTCTGTCCAATTGCCGGTAGTTTTGGCCTTATTGATAAGCCGTCTGGATGATTTTCTAAGCCTTTCAAGTTTATTGTTCCACCAAGAAACGTCCTTACTAGAAGTTTTCCGTTACAAAGGACAACTTTCTTTAAAGGCTTGTATTATTTTGGTTAGAACAGATGAAGAAACAGTTTCAAGCTGCTCGGCGGAAGAGATGTCGTCCACTGAAACAGAATTCTTGTTTAAGAGTGTGGAATGATATCTATTGCAATTTGTTTTTCTTGGATCCCTGAATCTTTCAGTCACCAGTTCCCCTGAAACGTAGTTAAACAGAATTTGTTTATGATCCGATAATGATTGTTCTTTTGACAAATGCCAATTCTCAATCATACCAGATAATTTTTAGCTGCAAAGCGTTAGATCAAGAACTTCTTGTCTAATACTGGTAACAAATGTTGGATCAATACCTTGATTACAAATGTTTATGTTATGTGAAATCAAGTAGTGAAGTAAACAATCACCTCTAACATTGATGTTACTGCTACCCCAGACCGTGTGGTGGGTATTCGCATCACATCCTATGATGAGCTGTTTGTTTTTCAGTTTGCAGTGTTGAACAAGCGCGGCAACTTCTTTGGGAGGAATCTCAACGTTATCTCCTGGGAAATAGGCCGAAGCGACGATGATCTCCGTTATCCCTCAGGAGCTTCAGGGCTTTTTGATCGACCAGCAGCGTTTGCAGGTTTTCCAGAGTCTGACGATGGGCGTGAGTTGCCCCTTTGGACCAGAATGGGACCAATATTGTTTGACTCTGAATTCTGTTTACCATAGGCATCATTAGTGCCCTTGGTATTGTCCTCTGGAATTGTACAATTGGTGTTTCCGAGCTGTCCAAAGTTGCGATTCCACCTTTCGCTGTAGACTTTAGTACTGGATTTACCTGTGGTTATGATATATGTTTTGAACATTATCTGCCCAAATCTAGTAAATGTTGGCATCAAATAAAAGTTAGTATATTTACAAAGAAAATTTTTATACAACAGTTAACCATATTAGTTAAAATCTTTTATTAATTTTCATCATGCAATTAAATTTATTAATTAGATATGTCATATAAGTAATATGGTTATCCAGTAAACAAAATCGCAACACTGCTTGAATAGCGAGATCGTATGAAAGATATGTTGTACGCGATTCAGTTACATACAAGATAACTTGCATGCGATCTTCAACCGTTTCAAAGCGTTTGTTTACTAAACAAATGTCAGTCTCAGAGCGGGGGCCTAGTGTGGTTGGTAACGTCTCCGCCAACCACGCTCGACGCCTGGGTTCGAATCCCACCGCCGACATAGGTGTCGATGGTTGTGAGGTGGCGTGATCCACTCACAACCAACCAAACTGGTCTAGATTCAATCCTAGCCGACATCGGGAGATTTTCTGAGGCGAAAAATCTCTGGGATCACGCCTTCCATCGCATGAGGAAGTAAAGCCGTTGGCGCCGGTCCGTTAATAAACGGGCCGTGAGTTAGGGTCCTGGGTGTGGAGTCGCCTCCCTGGGCGTCGGTGATTGGCCACAACAGTGGCGGAACTAGACCGACGGAAAATAAGCGAGAATAAAAAAAAAAAATGTCAGTCTGCTTATGTGATCACTGCTTTACCTCTACACGCTGTCGTTTCATCGGGCGATGGAGTCTTTTTCTAGTAGCTCTGGCTTCCCGATATCTTCCTACGCTCTGACGAGTCACAGCCGTGGCTAACATGTGAACTCAGCGTCAAACCACTCATAGGACGTGGCTGTCGCAGATGTACCCAACACTTCTCCCGCTGTGGTGTTGATTGCACTGTAGATATGCCTCCACAGTTCTTTCAGGCTACCTCCAACCTAAACCTCGATCCGCTCATCAACCTTCCACAGGTACTCTGTAGCCACTTCTCCAGTAAATAGCTGCTGGATGTTCAACTGTATCCTCGTTGGACGACCGGGCGCGAATCTTCGGTACCACGAGATTTTGATCCGAGCCAACGTTTGGTCTTCTTAACGACCTCACGTCAGTAACGTCTGAAAAGTGCCGAGCATCAATCAGAACATGGTCGATCTGAGAGCAGGCCTCTCCATTCGGGTACCTGCAGGATGCCTCAGGCCGTTTTTTGTAGTAGAAGGCTTCCTCAACCGATCACGGGGCGGAAGAAGTTCTTCAGCTTGACCTGCGCATTTGCATCCCCAGTGACGATCTTGATGTAATGTCCTGGGTACCCATTAAACGTCTTTTCCAGGAGCTCATATAACTCCTCCTTCTCTTCATCGAGTTTATCGTTGGTCGGTACGTACATATTTATCAGGCTGTAGTTGAAAAATTTGCCCTTATTTCTAAACACGCATATACGATCACTGATCGGCCTCCATCTAATAACACTCTTCATCTGTTTCCCTATGAGCACGAAACCGAAACCCCGTTTCTGCTTTCACGCTGCCTTACATTCCAAGTACCGAGTTTCCAGTAATCGTTGTCCTTTTTCGTTCGCCTAGGTCAGTGCCAATTATTCCGTTCCATATTTATATCTGGATTGTTCGTAGTATACCTAGTCTTGCGACGAGACTTCCGTCTTAGATATAGCTTGCGAGGCACCGCGTTCCGTGATTCTGACGCCCGCTCCGAATCAGACGCTGTTGTACGCCATTTTGATTTTATTTTTCTAGAAATAAGAATTACGCACGTTGAATGCGAACATTTCGGAAATTATTATAATATCATTTTCGTAATAATATTTCTCAACATAAATAGAAGGAAGTAGACAGAATAGGCCGAAAGAACATCGCCAAACGGATGACAGTGTGCATCTTTTTTATGCGAGAGTGTCGAATGACCATCTTTGTTTGAGAGGCGACGGTTATTTTACATTAACGAGCGAAATTCTACTGTGAAGCACGCTAAAGGAGCAAAATCAAATGAAAACTCATCCAACCAATCGCCTTCTAACTTTCAGGTAGTAGAACAAAACATGTTTTTAAGTTTTTTAATTGTTCGTTTTATTCAATTTCATCCCCGTAGGTCCATTATTCATCTCATTAAGCCGATATTCAAATTTTCACGAAATTATTGAACAAATAAACTAAATATGCTTACGTGCTCTTATAGAATCGTTCAGCATTGTATATTTAGTAAAATTAGCTAGATTTATCCTGAATTTTGTAAAACAAACCATTTCTTACAACGCTTCCATATCCATCTCAAAACTTGAATTACTGCTCAATTATTCATCTCACGACGCCCCTATATTCATCAAACTGTTAATCATGAATGAATCACATTACCATGAATGAACGCAGCCCGTCGTAATAGGTTACCTAGATATCCGCTGTAGTTGTTTACGTGCAAAATTGGTATCCTAGGTACCCGGGCAGGAGAGCATAACAAAATCATAACTCATCAATAACATATTTAGCTATGAGGACTAATCGTGTTAATCGAAAGATATTCACGTTTCAAACATGCATATGAAAATATCATAAAATTTTGATATCATATCTCGATATGCCTTAAATGAGATTGTTCGCGCCAAAAGTCCCGCCTCAGATGGGCACGACTGTAAGTCGCCCACCACACCACCACACAGGCTGAGGCCCAAGCGACGCCAGCTTGCGCGCGCTTATTTGCGGCTTTGTCTGCCGCCGGACAATGCTGCTCACCACCAGAGAGCCTATAAAAGCGCTCTCCGCAGCAGCGCTAGTGTTCAGTCAGTCGTTATTCGTCATAAGTCGTCAGTAGTTAGTCGTTTCGTTACCTACGGCACATTTGTGTCGGCCGTTTGCGCCAGTCGGCCGTAGGCCGCATAGCTACTCGGCTCGATGCCAGTAGCTAACGTCGATGCTGAGTTCAAATATATAATTAAATTAAACACTCGTGTTTTAAGTGTTAGAAGAAATTCCTCCCCGTTCCACCTGTCCGCGAGCAGCAGTCGACCGTTAGTGCTTTGGGCCGTAATTGCCCCTGATGGTGACGATTAAACGCGCGAGTTTACCGCCGATTAAAATATAACACAACGTAGGGTCGGTTTGCGCCAACATAAAATTGGTGCCGTGACCAGGATTTCGCAAACTGGTAGTGCTTCGAGAAACCCGCCTGTTTTTCCGTCGTTCGTCATCAGGAAGAGAGTCGATTTCGTACAGTGCCACAATGGCAGAGTGCTGCTTGCGGCGATGCGCGCCGTACTCAATAAGTAATTTTTCATTTTGGTTCCTGCGCCGGTCGATGCCGGCCGCCAAGTATAAGTGCAGTCATTCTAACCGGGACGTCAGACACGCCGAGTGATTTACCCTCACTAGTGTTCGCCGTTGAAAATCTAAGCTACGAGAAATGAATAGAATCGAGATTCTGGTGAAGCTAAGTGCAAAAGTTTTCTAACGGGACGTCAACTGTGTCGAGCACGTTGCTCGCGCCCGTACTAGAATCCGTATTAATTGTTGAACATTTTTATTACAAATCGAGCCACATTCGAAATTGTATAAGTGGTACGCGTTTGTTAAAGTACAATTTCGTTCCAATGTCCAAAGTACGTGTTGTGTGCCGAAATTCGTACAATTATTCAAATGGATAAAGCTTATTAGTGACCGAACAATAGAGTATTGTGCAGAAAACTTCGAATCGCACAAAGGGCATTCCGTACTTGAAAAGTTGAAGCATCTTCGCTTCGATGCTTGATGGACACAACGTCCATATACCGTCGCTGCGCATTCCGCGCAAATTTGATTTGATGTTTCGAAGCCATCGCTATGAACGTGTTCCTGCAACCTTTAGTCACACCAATCTGGTGTATCGGGATTCAGCCATCTGGATTCATCATCGGCAATCGGAGCCATTGGGATCCAACCAATCCGGATCAACATTATTCGCGCCACAAGTCAGAAGTGGCAAGCAGGTTCCAGCTAGCCAGGCACTAGGGCAGCGCAGGTTTTGGTCAACCAGGCGATCGAATCTGCCGCCCCACCAATTCCCCAAGTTAAGTATTCGCTAAAATAAAATCAAAGTGCAACTCGTTTACGCTTAGCGAATTTTCAGTACACCGGTCGGAGCGTACCATCCGCCGGAGCGCAGCTGCAGGAGCGTACCATCTCGTAGCATTCTGGACCGCTGCGTCCACCGGAGTTATCGGGCTGCTGGAGCGCATCATCCAGTGGCATTCTGGGCCGCCGCGTTCACACAGCAGTGATTGGGAGCCATGCCTCCACCCCGGACCGCTGCGTCTAGTTCATCGGAGCAACGCCGCACACCGCCGCTTGCTTCTTATCAGTGCAGTCCGCACATTCATCGCCAACTACCCGTTGCCAGGGTAGATCCGCGGATTGGAATTCGCTGCCTGCCATCGCCAGCGCAGCGGATTGGTTGCTGCCTGCTTTGCCAGCGCAGCTCTTCGATTTTCGCTGCCTGCCGTCGCCAGCGCAGCTTCTTTGGTCGCTGCCTGATTTGCCAGCGCAGCTTTTGGATTTCGCTGCCTCTCACCAGCGCAGCTTTTGGATTCGCTGCCTGCCATCGCCAGCGCAGCTTGGTTCCTGCTACCTGTCATCGTCAGCGCAGCTTACGTGTTCATCGCTGGCTACTCGTTGCCAGAGTAGGCCAGGAGATTGTATTTTGCTACCCATTTCGCCTGCGCCGAACAGGTGTGTCGGTGCTCGCTTACGTCACCGCGGTTTGGTTTTTTCCGATGCCTACCTGCTACCGCCAGCGCAGCTTGGGTTCGTTGCTGCTCATCACCAACGCCGCTTAGAAGTTTGGCCAGAATCATGCCTGCAACCGCATCCCAGCGCTCCCAGCTGCCTTGCGGAGCCATGCTTGCTCCCTCCGGACCCCTGCTCCCTCGTTCGGACTGAATGTTGAAACCCATGGGGTTTCAAGGGGGGGGGAGTATGTTCGCGCCAAAAGTCCCGCCTCAGATGGGCACGACTGTAAGTCGCCCACCACACCACCACACAGGCTGAGGCCCAAGCGACGCCAGCTTGCGCGCGCTTATTTGCGGCTTTGTTTGCCGCCGGACAATGCTGCTCACCCCCAGAGAGCCTATAAAAGCGCTCTCCGCAGCAGCGCTAGTGTTCAGTCAGTCGTTATTCGTCATAAGTCGTCAGTAGTTAGTCGTTTCGTTACCTACGGCACATTTGTGTCGGCCGTTTGCGCCAATCGGCCGTAGGCCGCATAGCTACTCGGCTCGATGCCAGTAGCTAACGTCGATGCTGAGTTCAAATATATAATTAAATTAAACACTCGTGTTTTAAGTGTTAGAAGAAATTCCTCCCCGTTCCACCTGTCCGCGAGCAGCAGTCGACCGTTAGTGCTTTGGGCCGTAATTGCCCCTGATGGTGACGATTAAACGCGCGAGTTTACCGCCGATTAAAATATAACACAACGTAGGGTCGGTTTGCGCAAATATCTTAAATACCAATATAGTTCACTTACGTGAAATTAAGAAGACAAATTGAAAATGACAGAAGCGTTAGTCACCTTTTCGACCGCTAGGTGCGCCACTTCTGATTTTGTTCTACACGACATGCGAAATAGAGTAACTTTTGACAATAATATTACCCTAATGGGTACACTGAAAAAAATGCTCATTTTATTGTGTCAATTATATTGTCAATGTATGAGGCAATCTATGGGTGGTGTTCCACGGTTTGTACGTTTGTCGACCTCCGACAATATTTTGAGTTGTAAAATAGCGACTTCCGGTGACTGGAAAACTGCCGAAAATGACCAAATACCACCTAATATGGGTGTTTTTTTAACCGGAATGACGCTCAGAGGCCAGAAATTGTCGCCAAATGCCAGTTTGAAACCCAAGATGGCGACTTCCGGTTTCTGAAAAACAGCGGCGAATGACCAAATATGGGTATTTCCGCGATTGTTATGATGCACTGAAGCCACAAATCGACACTTTGAGTTGTAAAATGGCGACTTTTGGTGACTGGAAAACTGCCGAAAATGACCCAAAAACAACCAAATATGGGTGTTTCTTTAACCAGAATGATGCTCAGAGGCCAGAAATTGTCTCCAAATGCCGTTTTGAAATCCAATATGGCGACTTCCGGTTCCTAAACAACAGTGGCAAAAGACCAAATAACACTCATTATGGGTATTTCCGGGATTGTTATGATGCACTAAAGCTACAAATCGACCTCAGACAACATTATGAATTGTAAAATGATGACTTCCGGTGAATGGGAAACTGCCGATTAAACGATGATTGCATCATATTCGTTTCGTTTCCATCACTGCTTGGGATTAGTTTACATTTACTCGTCGTGGCCTGATTATTTGAATATTTCTTCTTCGTGCCTCGATAAGCTACATCTATTATATTATCAATATTTAACTCCCGGAATGGCGTTAGTTTTACATACAAACAATATACGCACGAAATCTACAACATATTTTTTTCTGTCAAAGTATGAAATTGAGTCAACTAAATCTAAAATTGAGTAAACTCAGTTTCGTGTGTGAGAATGTCACACGCTCACAGAAATTAAACAACAATGCACAGTGGTACAGTAAGGCAATGTAGGAGGACATGAGTTTTTCGATGCGATTTTGTGGTTTTAGAGTAAATTTTTTTTTAAAGAACTTGTTTCTTATATTTAGTCTATTTTTTGTGCAAATGAAAATTAGGGTGTTCCTGAAATCGACTATATAAAAAAACTAACTTTTTTATTTGCAGAAATAAATGTATAGATTCATCGGCACAGTTGTTGATCAACTAATTTTAAGCAACTTTCGGTATTTCTTCACAATATTTATGCAATATTTGTTCTTTCAAATGATACCAAAATATATTATTTATGTTTGCCCTAAACGGAGACATTAATATTTTAAAAGGGCCTATTTTTAAAATAGAAATAGTGAAAACTCTTCATCTGTACAATATATCGACAATGTTTTTTCGTCAAAACTGGCGTATTTTTGATTAAAGTTACCGAAGAAAACTTCGTTTTTAAATTTGAATTGAAAAAATAGAGCGGAAGGACTGTTTTTGGAAACCAAATTTAATGTCTACAAAAAAGTTACTTAGAATTAGTTGATCTACAAGTTTGCCAAAGAATGTTTACAATTATTTATGCAAATAAAAACAAGCTAGTTTGTTTTTATTTCGTTGATGTTAGGACCACCCTAATTTTCATTTGCACATAAATAGAGGACTATGTATAAAAAACAACTTTTTACAAAAACTATGGCTTTGAACCGCAAACCAAAATCGCAACGAAAAGCTTATGTCCGCCTAAAATGCCTTACTGTACCACTGTGCAATAAGTTTAGTTACCTTTTTCACCACAAGAGGGGGTGTTCCCTGTCTGTCTTCACGGAAATATATGGAAAATTCGAGAGTGAACTATATTGTTATTTTAAGATATTTGGTTTGCGCCAACAGAGATATTTGAGTTGATTTGAAAATATCTAATTCAAAGTAAGTTTTTAAGTGAAAATTGTTTGTTATTGATTATTTATGATATATCAGTTATGCATTCAGTGTTCAATAAGTTGAAAATATCTATATCGGTCATTTTCGTAATTTTTAATGCAAATTCTTGGTTTGTTATTGAAATATCAAGCTATGTTATTCATAAATCCTTGGAGGAACAATATTTTTGTATTATTTTTTGTTATTTTACCAACTATGTAAACCTTACTAAGATCAAAATGAGGTGTATTTCCAATATCTGGTTGTGAGATTATAATGATATTTTCTCCTGCTCGGGTAACCACTACACTGCCCCTGTTTACATAGTTGACGTAACAACCAACACCATCATTGCGAGAAAAACGCGTTTTTGTTATTTTAACCCAAATCATTATATTGAGATACAATTTCAACAATATAGTCTGTCAATTTTATGAAGATTGATTTAGAGGCCCCATGGATTATACGAGTCTGCCCATGGTAATTGATTTAAAAAAACCGCTACGCCAGTTTATGCGAATAAACATGCATTTTTCTCGCAGATTGTTCCCATAGCTTGGTGTAGAAACTCGACTACTTTCTACTCTGTCTCGCAGTTGGTTCAGTTTTATCAATCGTGTTTCGGTCACACGTCAGTTATTGTCCATCGGCAGTTTCAATTAGACAAACACTCACAAATACACACATACACATGCATAATAACTTACATTTCCGCTAAGGTGGGTTACATGGAAAAATGCAAACTTGACAGCACAGAGCCAGGACAAAGTTATTTATTTTTGTTAAATTTAGGCCCCCAGACAATGCTAAACCTGCCATATCCGGATTACTCGTGCCTCTGATTGGTGCATTACATATGCAAGTATATAAATTTGTATGAAAATTAGTTTAAGAAAACTTTTTCGCATGTTTCTTCCTAGAGAGCTATCGATCAATCTACTTCCAATAGTGTCAGGAATGTTTGGGGCCCCATATAGAACCATAAAAACGTTCTGGCAAATCGAATAAGTTTACCCACCGTAATATACACACAAGTTTTAATTTTTTCATCTGATGCAAATATCCAAATAGCAGGGGGAAAGGACACGGTTACTTTAGTCCTTCCTGAGGCTGAGTCTTTGTAAAAATATTAATATAAACACAAAACAAGAATCCAATCCCCCTTTCCATGGAATATTTGTTGAATAAAATGACTTCCCGGGCAGGAGAGCATAACAAAATCATAACTCATCAATAACATATTTAGCTATGAGGACTTATCGTGTTATTCGAAAGATATTCACGTTTCAAACATGCATATGAAAATATCAAAAAATTTTGATATCATATCTCGATATGCCTTAAATGAGATATTTGAGTTGATTTTAAAATATCTAATTCAAAGTAAGTTTTTAAGTGAAAATTGTTTGTTATTGATTATTTATGATATATCAGTTTTGCATTCAGTGTTCAATAAGTTGAAAATATCTATATCGGTCATTTTCGTAATTTTTAATTCGAATTCTTGGTTTGTTATTGAAATATCAAGCTATGTTATTCATGAATCCTTGGAGGAACAATATTATTGTATTATTTTTTGTTATTTTACCAACTATGTAAATCTTACTAAGATTAAAATGAGGTGTATTTCCAATATCTGGTTGTGAGATTATAATGATATTTTCTCCTGCTCGGGTTAGCATAAACAATTGCACCTTGTATGGAGTGACGCCAGTTTTAAAAGTATTCTTAGTGAAGTGTGTGATTTTCATTAGTGATTAAAATAAAAAGTTGTCCGCTAGCGATGAAAAAAAAACTTTGGTTGGCTGCTGAACGAGTCCCGTTGTAGCCGTAAAGAGCAATGCGCGGATTTTGTTTCCTGAGGTAGGTGATTGAATTAAATGAGTTTTCGAATGCAGATGCCCGACTATAATATCAAATTTAGTGCTTTTAAGTGAGTTTTGGAGAATTATACTTTATGAGGAATCTGAAGTGAACTAAGAAGAATCCATTTCATGGATTAGCAAATGAATTTAAGAAAAAAATATGCGTTTTTTCCTGTTTTCAATTGTGTTTTTTATGTTGTCTGAGATGAATATATGGGCTGAGATGAATAATGAAGCAGTTCCCCTATCCAAGCGCACGAACTTTCCTCTTAACACCGCTTTTTCGTTTTGGTTATTTCAATATGATTCTTGATTTAGACAACATACATCTCTGATTTTGACATATTTTATGTAAAATACATGATCTTTCGAATGAAATTAACAAATTTAAGGTAGGTGGAAGAGTTATTCAAAAACATTTTTTTAAAGAAACCGATATGGCGTCTAAATTCAAAATGGCGATCACTCACTTCGACGTTTGCGAAAAAAGGCCCTATCTTTTCTTTTTTGACTGATATGTTAGTAGGAGTAATCCGATTTAGCAATTCAAGAGCTAGAGCAATTTTGGTGAGCAAAATTTTGACGAAAAACGAAGGGTTTAAAAAAAGAATTGATTATTTTTGTCGGTCTCCAGCGGTAATCGCTTATAGTTTTAATAAGGTCTATTAAATCTTTCAAAGATATTTAAAAAAACCATACCCAAAACGAACGGGGAAGGACTGGCTGGCAACAAGAGCAACTAAGTGCTGTGCGCGTTCTGCCTCTACGTAAGGTTTTAGTCATAGAGACAGTTTTCTTGAATGCAATAATAGTACAATTAGTGGAATCCCAAAATTTAAGTTTTCCTGCTACCCGACATAGTGGAGGAGAAAATCGGTGGATCGTCCGGAGCATGATAAGTATCATTTAATTTTTTTAATTCTTGTTTACCTGAGCACAGTCGGATCAGTCACGAAAAGTACCGATTATTTTCAACGATCGCAGCGCCACCGCCGTTCGCTGGCGGGTAGATAATTTAACAATTGGGGCTGCAAACAAAAAAAATGGGTAAATTCGAATTTGCGATTGATTGTCTGATTGATTGACGAAAATTTGCGTAGAGCGTAGAAGTTTTGATGCTATATTCGCAACTGGTGTTCTTCTATAATGTGATAGATAGAAGTTTTATAGCAGTATGAGTTACCCATGAGGGAGTTTTGCAGATTTGAATATGTGTACGGTCGATTAATCACAAATGCTTTAAATAGTGATGACAATGGGACACCTGAAAAAATGGTGGTAAAATCGACATTTCTCCGAGTATTTTGCTCATTGACCAAGAATACAGCTATCAAATGTCTTCTACACATTTTATTCTAACTTTCTGGTACTTACTTTGACTAAACGCAATCAATTATCATCAAAACACATGTTTTTCCTATATAACTCCATAGCGTCTTACTACCATTCGTCCATGAGCCCGTGGTGTTGATTTTGACTACAGCTCAAAATTAGGGCGAGAGCCAGCCGTGTGGTTTAAAGCGGATGCGCACAATACTCATTTAGGTGGTTCAAGGTTGCAAAAAACAAGTTATCTCTTAAAAATCTTCATGCAAATTTAAAATGTATACCGTATTGCATACGATAAACGGAGCCACCAGTAAATGACTTCCGATAAGTTTAAGATTTCTGAGGGCTTAAATGAAAGCAATAAAATTTTCTTCTGGCTCTTTGCTATCAAGTTTTAACATTTCCATCTGACGATGAACCGCTTTAATACTCTTAGCCGCGCAACGACATCTAGTTCTGGTGTAAATGAAAAAATCGATAGTTTCAGCAATAGATGTTAATATACAAACAGTTACGCTCAATGGTATGATTTGTTAGCAAAATTAGCGGCGGTGTCCCATTAATTTCACGTACAATGTCTCATAACGGTGTATACGATGAAAAATTCTAAACTGAACCTTTGAGAACTTCACGAGAAGTAAGCCAATTTTTCTTTTATATATTGATATATAATGACTACAAATTTTCACAGAAATTATTGGAAAAATCAATTAAACACTCAAAGTACTTTGAGCTTGTGTTTTTCGATTCTCAAGCGTTTGGTTATATGCATGGGCGCCACTACGGGGGGGCTAGGGGGGCTGAAGCCCCCCCTAGAACGTGTTTAGCCCCCCCTCGAATTTCCCAGAGAATGATTGTATTCAGAGCATCAAAGCATCAAAATCAACACAAATTGAGATGTCGTCATTCATTGGCTAAGAACTAGTTCTGCACCCAGGATCGATTATCAACCCTTGCTCTCTTACTCACCTTACCAGTCAGACGAGAGCTTTAGTAACTCGTGCTGTATCAAGAAGTCGCCAGTTTACTCGGTTTTGGGCTGTGTTTCACCAGTTCCCCAGACGTCTCATCACTCGCAAGTCTCTTTCAATCTGGTCGAGCAATCATGCACGCTGCGCCCCTTAATTTCTTGTGCCGGTAGGGTTGCTAAAGAGAAGTGATTTCACTTGGTTGTCGTTCGGCATTCTTACGATGTGACCGGCCCACCGCAACCTATTGTCTTTCGCCGGGTGTGCAATGGGGTTCTCTCCAAGCAGCGCTTGTAGCTCATGGTTCATGCGCTGTAGTCATTATCCGTCGTCCGCTTGTGCTCCACCGTAGATAGTCACCTTCTGTTCGCCGATAGGCACCTTCTGTTCGAAAATATCAAAAGGACTTCCGTAGAGGACTACTGGTTATCAGGGTTTTGTAGTTTTTTGTATCGAAGTGGTCATGTCCGATCATCACCGTGATTGGTGCGTACGTTTGTAATGTCTGAGGAGAACGGGCCGTCGTTGAGAACGTGGTCAATTTGTTTTGATGTACGTTGGTCGAGGTAAGAAGGGACTTTGGACTGCTAATCCGCGGGCAGCTGCGAAGTTGGTGCATAGCAGGCTGTGCGGGCCGATAACCGGTTTATATAAGTCTATCCTCCCGTTCATGTCCCCAACGACGATCTTGATATCTCTACGCGAGCAGCTATCGTAGAGTTTCTCCAGCTGTGCGTAGAACGCTTCTTTCCCTGCATCAGGTCTTCCTTCGTGAGGGCAGTGCACATTGGAAATAGTGTAGTTGTGGAACCGGCTTTTAATTTTCAACAAACCCAACCTGTCGCTGATTGCCTGCCGCTTTGGTGGTACTGTGCCTTGCGGTCACAAATCCACCGTACCTTCTCTCCTTTCAGGCAAAGCTCCTGGAGCGCAACGATGTCGAAGTGGCGGGGTTCTAGCTGATCCAGCAGAATCCGGTCGACGGGTCGTTAAGCGATCTACTGTTACATGTACTGAGCTTCTAATCGTCGTCCTTATTTCGTCGGCTGGGTCATTGCCGATTGTTCCGGTTCGTTTTGAATTCTTGATTCTCCGTAGTATGTTTATTTTAGTATGCTGCCTTACTAGGGCTGCGATGCCTAGTCTCGCGGCGGAGCTGCCGCCATGGATGTAGCTGGCGAGACACCGCATTTCATAGTTCAACCGTCCGGTCCGGATCAGTCGCTGTTTGAGCCGCCCCTAGCCTGTGGGGAGCCGCCCCTGGCCTCTCTAAGGAGAACAACTACCCCACCGGTTTTTCCTTGGTTGCTCGTATCCCAGTCGGTACCACGTGGAGGTAGGAATAGAGCATTATGCCTTGAACCTCACTGGGGTCTATTTTATTCTAAATAGTACGGGTGAACTGTTAAAAAGCACTGCCCAGCCGTTTACCAAATCTAGCTCTCCTCAATATCGAATCATTGTTGCTGAAAGAGCTTGGCGTTGACGATGTGTTCAAGATATTCAGTACATCTTCGGAGATTCTATCCCGAAGTGATTTTTTTCTGCTCTATTTTAATTTTATTACTATTTTAAGCGTCATTAAAAAAGCATATTCAAACTCTTTTTTCTCTTTTTTAAAATGACATACATGAAAACTAGCCCCCCCTAGAAATTTTCCTTAGTTGCGCCCATGGTTATATGTTTCAGCTAAATTGTTTAAATAATTATGATTAAACTTTGTGGCGGCGTGACATGAATTCACGACAACTGTACTATTATAAATTTGGCGGTTTGAGCTGGAATTTATAAATATGTTTGGCGTGTCTGTATTTTTATAAATTCTTAAGGCTTTGGATGCATGGAATTTCGCCAGTTTTTCAATTTCAATAGATAGTTTTTGCGTTCCTGCCTAATCCCCTCAATCCAACTCCGTGGTACTTACGGGAGTGTCACTGAGTCGGTGGCCTCCCATTAAGTAAGTGTTACATCATCAATAGCCTTTCCAATATCCCCAAGCTACGGTAAAGATGGGCGTGGCCAGAAATGATGACTCATCTCAGATTGGTTTAAATGTTACTCCCAAACATTGTACCTCATACAATCCGAGTGGAAGTGTTAGTCATCAGTTTGCAATCTACGAAATATACCGTGCTTACGCTACGCTACGCATACCCAAAACGAACGGAGAAGAGTTTGTGGCTTTCGAACAAGTTTTTATTACATTTTGTGTAGACCGCGTACTATACAAAAAAAACTGACAGCTGACAATCAATATTTTGAAATGTTTTCTTTTCTACTGCTGTCAAGAAAGCATCAAATTCGCATTTGCATCAGGTAACCAATTACCAAATCCATCTAAAAATTAGTAGGTTTGAGATGCCTAGTGGAACTCAGGAATATGTCATACACTCGGTGATCTAGGCCACATTTGTGGTCAAAAAATTAGACTTTAAAAGTTTTACAGTTAAATGGTGTTCGAATAAGTAAAGCTACAGCATTTCAAATTTGATAAAATCTTGCCTGGCTTACTTATTTTGACTATCCTACGTCTAGAGAATACGGAAGATGGAGAGCTAGCTACAGAGTAATTCCTGGAATATATCGATCGTATCGTGAGCAGAATGAGTGGAATCGTTGTCTCGGTGACAGATTACTTTTATTGCTATATGTGGCCATTTCACCTGGATTTCAACGACCAATCGACCAAACCATGAACTATTATACAATTTTTTATAATAAATAATTAATATAATATAATTTTTATTACAAAGCGGATATGTCTCGCAGCTTGCTGGCTTTTGCCTTGTTTCGATCATTGAGCGTCTTAATTTTAATGAAAGTAGGTTTCCCACATAGCTGGGAAAAACCTTGGAAACAAGTTGGATAGCTGTAACATTATTTATCAAATCATTTGCAATGACTGTGAAAACAGTTACATTGGAATGAACACGGATAAATTGAAAACGAGATTAATTGAACATACCACAAAAACACAAAACAACTAGTCGAGAGAACCGAAAGAAAAGACGGCACTGTTCGAACATTGTATAAACACAGATTCAATTTTGTCAAGACACGCATAGTATGTGTGGCTCTGTCACACATTCCGAAAATCTCCCATTCTTAGAGATGTACCATATTCATTGTGCCTCTATTTACGCAGTAAAAAAAAGATTTGATAAAGACAACCTAAACACAACTTATGCCGGTATACAAACTAAGCCGCACAGTGGACAGTATTATAACATATAGCTTAATAGAACTAGAATAACTATGTTACTGATTCGACACTAAAAGCTCACTATTTTACCCGCCTCTTTGTGTACTATATGTACTATAGCAGTTTGAAATTAATTTGATCGTTTTTTGTGTGACTAACAAGGTTGCATATTCAATTTCGGAATGTCAATTCCATTCAATTGGCCGCGTGCCGTTAATTCACTCGACAAGTACAATTTTGCAATATGATGTAGGACAAACCTGCAGTCCCTATGAAATGCTACAAATTTGTCTGAGAGAGCAGTGCTCTATCTCTTATGCTTAGAGTGTGAGAGCCCATATTCAGTGAGATATTAAAACAATATTCGCGGTGAATATTATAATATTCACCACGGAAATTGGGTGAATATTGCACTGATTATGAGCTCTCATACTTTAGGTTTAAGAGTTGGAGAAATTCACTATTCGACAAATTTGTAGTACTACTTAGGTACTACAAGTTTGTCATACAGTGTTTCTCAAAATTGTACTTGTGGGGCGAGCTATCGACATGCGTCAAAAAAGCACCCAAAAATTTAATATGCAACCTTGGTGACTAACTATGTTTGTAGTTCTTTTATTAGTGTTTAGAAATGTCAAAAATGTTGAGCCGCAAGGTTACAGAATCCACTTTATAAAGCGGGTGGTAGAGTTTAAATCTTAGTAAAATCGGGCTATTAACAGGCTCCTGCACAAGGCTCCTCTTCAGCCTCTGGTCTGAACCTTCGTTAATTTCTCCCAGAACAGATCACATATCGGTAACTTGCGAGCTGGTTCAAGATAAGTTCAATTGAGACGATAAGAGAGATAAAAGAGACTTGCAGAAAGACATACGAAAACAGCTATCACACATTTTGTATGTAAAATTATGATATTGACTTTCAGACCCCAGTTACAAGCGAAACAAAAAACATAATCCTATAAGCCGTTACCAACTATGATTCAGATATTAGCTCACTACTCTTGACACTCTTTTGTTTACAGCGCCAACCACAAATCACCAGCAGCAGTGAGGATCTCGTGATGAGTTGGCTATCTTTCCTCCTACCTCCTCCTACCTCCTTTTTCCTACCTAATCGTACCCAATTGCACATTGATAAGCGCCACTCATCTTTATCAATTTGATACTCTCTCGGGCAATACTCGAGGCAATGTGGCAATAACCTAAGAACACTCCGAAGACACAAGTCATGTTTTGATTGGGACTAGTGTTTGTTGTTTATATTGTAGCGAGTGCAAAGCCTAATTTTAGCCGGTTTATGGGATTAGAACCCATTAACATCTTAACAATGTTCAGAAGCGAAGAGATGACATTGATTCAGTTGCTTGTCCAGCCAGAAGTCGCGTTTGATTCGCTAGCCAAAATTGGCGCACTGGGAATTGCGCAGTTTCGCGATGTGGGCAATAGTGAACACTTTCGAACGAAAAACTAATTCAACTTTGTTTTCAGTTTAACACCGATGTCAATGTGTTTCAGTTGAGATTTAGCGGTGACATACGAAGATGCGAAGAAATGGAGCGTAGAATCGGTTATATCCGCAGACAGATTATCATGGACGAAATCCCGCTACCGAATCCACCGTTGTACGACTCGGAGCTGCTCGATCCTCGAGAAATTATAGATCTAGAGTTGCATCTCGAGAGAACGGAAAGCGAGATAAGAGACTTGTCGGAGAATTGGCAAGCTCTGTTGGAGAACTATGCTGAACTGGTAGAGATGCGAAACGTGCTGGAAAAGATCCAAGTACGAATTTTTACTTATCCACTTTGATTAATTTTCATTGTATAGAATTAATCTATAGGCTTTCTTTGGGGATGGTTCACTAAGTCAGTCAATCATTGAAGACATTGGAGAAGAGTGTGGCGATGAAGAAAAACCGCTGGAATTTTTCGCCGGGGTGATTTCACGCGAAAGGATCCCTGGTTTCGAGCAAATGCTATGGCGTGTGTCCCTTGGGAACACCGTTGTTCGTCAGGCACCCATTGAAGAGCCTTTTGTCGATCCAGTGTCGGTGAGTTTTTACCCCGCTGGGTAACTCCTCTTGAGCATTCCATCCTTTCAGAGAAGAACGATGCATAAGATTGCCTTCATTGCATTCTATCAAGGGGAGCAGCTCAGAAACCGCATACGAAAAGTATGCAGTGGGTAGGTAATGTGGGTTATCTGACTTGCAGTTATCAATGTTTAGTGTCACCATTTTTTTTATTGCTTCAGCTATCATGCCACCCTGTATCCAGTGGCAGACGATTACGGTGAACGCGTGCAAATGCTGCAGGAAGGGCGTATTCGGCTAGAAAATTTGAACACAGTCATCAACAAAACCAAGGACCAGCGCCAGACAGTACTATTGAATGTTGCTCAAATGCTTCCTACGTGGGAAGTGAACATCAGGAAAATTAAAGCGATTTACTACACGTTAAACAAGTTCAGTGTGGACGTTTCCAGCAAATTTCTTTTCGCTGAAGCTTGGATTCCAACGATAAGTTTGAAAGATGTTGAAGATGCATTGAGCAAAGCTTCGTCCAATGCAGGAAGCACGAGCACAGGATATTTGTACGTAGTGGAGAGTGACGAAGTTCCTCCAACTTTCCATCGCACCAATAAATTTACTGAAGGCTTTCAAAATTTGATCGATGCATACGGAACCGCATCCTACCGAGAGTGCAATCCAGCATTTTACACGATCATCACGTTTCCTTTTTGGACTTTTTGGACTGGTGATGGTGCTCTGGGAAAACAAATTAAGCAAGATCAGAGATGAAATCTGGAGACTATTGTTTGGTGGCCGATATATGATCCTGCTCATGGGTTGCTTTTCCATCTACACCGGTTTCACATATAACGACATATTTTCGAAACCATTGAACGTTTTCGGATCAGCATGGAGGATACATTACAACACATCCACCGTAATGACCAATCCTACTCTGGAGCTCGATCCTGGACAGGATTATTCTCAGACTGTTTACCAGTTTGGCTTAGATCCCGTCTGGATGTTTGCATCAAACAAAATTATCTTTCAAAATTCACTCAAGATGAAACTATCGATCATATTTGGTGTCGCGCACATGCTTCTGGGTGTCTGTTTGAGTACAGTAAATCACAAACACTTAACGGTTAACATTCTGCTGGAATGGCTTCCACAACTGCTATTCTTGGTACTTCTATTCGTCTACTTGTGCTTTCTGATGTTCTTCAAATGGGTCAAGTACAGCTGTTACGGACAAAGAGTCGTTGAAGCCAGGATGCGCTCCATCGGTACTGATCATGTTTATCGGTATGATGTTGTTCAAGGAACATGAACCGCTGGAAGATTGTAAGGAATTGATGTTCGAAGGGCAGGAGATTCTTCAAATCGTTCTAGTTTCTTGTTCAATCATGTGTATTCCCTGGCTGATGTTGGCTAAGCCATGTTACATCTTGTATAAGAGAAAACAGAATGGAACAGCTTCTGAGCAGGAACCAATGAGCGAAATCTTCATCCATCAAGTAATTCAAACGGTTGAGTACGTCCTTGGTACTGTTTCACATACTGCCTCCTATCTGCGATTATGGGCTCTATCACTAGCCCATGCTCGTAAGTATTTATGCGGGTTAATTTTTTTTTTATTCAGAACAATTAAACCAATGTTACAGAACTCTCCGAAGTGCTTTACAATAGAGTCTTCCGGATGGGATTCATGGTTCCAAACTACATCGGAGCGCTTACGATTTGGGCACTATTCCTGCCCTGGTCTGGACTGACCATCGGAATTCTGGTGGTCATCGAAGGGCTGTCGGCTTTTCTTCATACCTTGCGTTTACATTGGTAAATATTCGTGAGTTTGTAAGTATTGATCTGGTGCATTGTTGTTGTTTCTTTACATTTCAGGGTAGAATTTATGTCTAAATTTTACCAAGGCGAAGGCTATCCATTCCAACCATTTGAATTCAAAAAGATTCTGGAGGAGGAACAATTTTGAATATCACAATTAGTACATAAATTAAAATGTGACTGAACCTAAACAATCGTGTTAATCAACAGTATTATTAAGACAGACTGCATTGACTATCATCATTTTATTTGCGTTTTATTGTATTACTTTGCACTTCATCATTGCTATAAATAAAATATGTAGAATCGCATCTAATATTTGAAAAGAGCGGTTGCTTTATTTTTTATCCTTTAAACCATAGCTGATCGCACGGGGATCAATTTTTTGTGGCCTCATACCCCTGCCCCCACTCCCGAAGTCAAGAGAAAAAGCAATTACGCTTTTGATGGGAGAGATGGAAATTAATTAGGCAATTAGAGTAAAAACGACTTCAATGGAGGATAACTCAGTTATATGGAAATCCAATGACCTAAAATTATGAACTGCTGTGCAAAATCATAATCCTAATAGTAATAGTCCTAATAGTCAATAATCCTAATAGTCCTAATAGTATGAAAAGACAAGGTTGAAAGTCCAAAAATAATAAAAAAATATCAGCAGCTTACTTCTAGAAACTAAAGGAATGTAAAGGAATAGAGCAGCGGTTCTCAACCTTTTTTGTGTCCTTGGCAATATTTTTCAAATTAATTGTACCCCCTGGCTTCTAATGTCCTCGCAGAGTGGGAGAAAGTAGTGGTAGATCACGTTGTGATAGTCTGGTTCAAATTGGACTATAGTTTGTTTTATTCTACAGTCATGTTTTGTGTGCAAGTTTGAACAACAACTGAAGTATTATAAAAAACATTACTTTGTCCGCCATTACTGATTTTTCTTTCGCGTACCCCCTGAAGCTTTCCGCGTACCCCTAGGGGTACGCGTACCCCAGGTTGAGCACCGCTGAAATAGAGTATAAAATGCTGTTGAGTGAACGTTAGAAATTTCATCGTGACACTTAATATTGCTGCTGTGACTTTAGATTTGACATATTCGTTATAATCGCAGTGAAAGGTTGTTCTCCGTGACCATTTATAAGTTTGACTGCGATTGACTTGCGAAAAATGGTTTCATTCACATACCTCCTCTCCCCGTAACAGTTTGTGCAATTAGACGATCAAATCTACACCCCTTGTAGTATCGCGTAACATTTTTTGTATAACCGAAAGTAATTGAATGTTATCATCTATGTTTTATTCACGTTACATGTAACATTTATTCTCAATACTACCATTAATAAGTATTTTCCGTAACAATTTGTAACCAAATTTCAAGTACCACAACTGCTTTCTGCGTTATGTAAAATTTCTCCTGGCCCTTAGTAGGGTTTCATCAAAGAAAATAGAATGACGGCTGAAATTCGAATGAAAATATCTGACATAGCTTGTTCAATACGTCCTAGTGCATTAAACATTTCCGGACTTTAGTGTGTGAGTCTGTTGTCCGTGGATTTCGTTTCGTTAAGTTTTTGATGGTAAGTGACATAAAAAGAGTGTATAAAGCGACATTCGTATATTAGAACAATTTTGGAGTACTTCGTGATAAGGTCGTATGTCTGAACGTAACCAAAACAAGCGAAAGATGATTTGTGCTTGTGAAGTACAAGGGATATAACTGGGATTTATCATTTTACATGTTAGAGGGTCTCTCTGAACTCCGTGCAGAAATAATAACTGAGCTAGCAGACTGCAAAATATTAAACTCGAACATATGTAGCTCCAAAAAAGAGTTATGTAACGTAATTGTGTAACGATTTGATTACTTGTTGAACTTTTGTGTCCTCTTCAACAATCAACAACAGTATTATGCTCAGAGACTGCAATCATTATTCAATAAGTTCCTGGAGCAAAAACATTGTTCCGCGGGATTGGAGGCAAGTAAAGGTGGACGAAAGATTGTATTGCGTAGCTTTCAACGAATTTTCAGCTGGCGTATCCTCGCAAAGAACAAATAGCCTCTGCGTTCTGGGACATTATGGAGGCTTTTGATTTCGTGTTTATAAATATTCTTTCGGGTTAACTTCTTTCGACAAGGATTTTTCTCAATTTTAAACTTTTCTTTTTGGAATTTGGATTTGGATTTGGAACCAACAACTAGATCCTGCAACGTTACGTTCAGCGCCCGAAGAATACAAGCAAGTGGAACAACCACATATTCTACTAAATTAAGGCTATTTATAGATTATCAAGGTGCCTATCCAACAACAAACCAATGAACAAGAAACCAGACTAGTTTTAAATTTTAGTTTTAGCTTGTAGTCGGCAGTGAGGATAAAAAATTTGCACTAAGTTCAAAAGATACTTCATAAAGTAAGACACTAGATATAACTGGTTTCGTAGAACATTAGTTTGCAATGTGCCGTGTCAAATAAATGTAGTTTGTACGGAAAACAAATCCACTTTTCCTTAGTTTATCATATAAAAAATATGCCGATCGTTTTACCATGAGTTTGGAGTAAACTTTACCTATCGATCAAGGCGATAGAATTCAAAATCCTTAGAAAGATTATAGGCATTTGAATAAGGCCTTTTAAAAAGGACGCCATTCGATTCGTTATGACGTCCTGAATCTCTGGTTAAAATTTCAAAATCAAAAGAATCAATTTAAAAATCTCACAGTGCACGGTGGTCTGTACTCGAAAAACCGTGATCGATTTTCAATATACAAGATTGCTTCCTTCTGCAAAGTTGTGGAAAAATTCAAAAATAAAAACAAATACTGTGATCTCCTATCTGTACGCTGGACACGATAAAATAGAGTTTTTCTTGATACACTTCTTCTCAAAATAGGCTATTTGTTTTATAACTTTTCTGTGATTTTCAAAACAATACATTTTACAAAGTTACGACTTACGAGGAAGACTGAGCTGAATGAGTAATATCTTGAAACATTTTGAATTGTTTCGATGATCTGTGGGAACGCCGTGGCATGTTTTCGCTACACTTTTCATAACTTGATAGTCGCCTACCACTGACTTTCAAGGTGGCTTTTCCCTCACATACACTCACTTATTCGTTAAGACTGCTAGTCGGATGGATCTAATTCAATAAATAATCAACTAATAATAAATAAACATGCCACTATACTAAAATAAATTAAAAGAAAACAATAAATTTTTTAAAAAAATCTGGCAACACTGCTTCAAAAATGGGATCATATTTTCGGGTTCCTTAATAACCAGGAGAATACTAATAATCATTTCTTTGTTCTTTGAGGAGGAAAGTTAAAAGCAATTGTATAATCAATATGATTGTTTGATGAAAATTGAGAAATTTTGAACAATTTGCCTTAAAATATTGTATCTCGAGATTGACTCATATTATGTCAGGGTGCAATAATTTTGTTACCTGAAATTTTCATAGGAACGCGACGAAATTATCAAGTTCGAAATAAAATTTGTAGCATCTACCGAAAAATATAATTCATACTAAAACGCAAAAAAAACCTTTTTAGCAACACTTCCGTATAGAAATATTTCCTTCTTCATTCTTTGTTTTTATTTTATAAATTAGGCCTAGACGCCGGACGTCTTACGTCTATAAATTGTAAAACAAGTGCTTTCGCACAAATAATTCGTTTTTTTTTTGCAGCAAAAAAGGTGTCCTACAGATCGGGGAGTGTTTCAATCGACAACTAAATCGGGATTTTTCCAAAGTGACCTTAGCTGTTTTTTTCTGAACTTTGAGTAAAACCTGTAATAGTCGATGCCAAGTTTGGGCTTTTGACGTGGGACTACATCTTTGTTTTCTATACTGGTATGCATTCTGTGAAATTGGAAATGAAACTGGCGAATGTTGCGTCAGATTTCAAACGATAATTACAGCATAACCACATGATGGATAACAATAACCAATATGTTGTTGGATAAATAAAATGTTGAACAATTTTGTAATACGTTAGTAAAAATCGGTAAAAATCTATAAAAAGCGTCGAAAAAATTTACGCGAACAATCTACCTAATCACATGCGAGCATTCCTAGCACAGACGACATGAATAGACTACAACCATTCCCTGTGATATTCTCTATCAATATCCAAAAAAAAATGACATAGTCTCCCCGTCCCAGTAGGTCAATTTATGTTTGCTTCCCTGAACCTAGACTAATTTTATGTCTCGAAGGTAAAGGTTTTTCGAAAAGAATGAAACAACCCCTCTTCTTGAACAATTTCAAAGCCTGCTGTTAGAGCGTAACAGAAACTGATGTCTTGAAAGAAAACATACTGGTAAAAGCAACAGTACCGTAGAGTATATGTGGAGTAGAGCGCCCCTAGTTTCTTGTCGTCTATCATTCCAGTGGGCACGACTTCTGTTCGCCTTCAATCAAAACTGCAATGGTTCTGATTGAAAGTTTATCTCATGAATATGGTTACCATAAAAACCATAAATTTTTCAACAAGAATAGAATATTTTTGCCACGGTTATTAATTATTTTTATTTAGTTTTTATATTCGATATTCACTAAATAATCGTGACCGACATTATATCGAACGAGTAAGTTTCTAAAAATACTAATTTATAGAAGAGTAAGAGCCGGCGAGTGCTTGTGAATTTTTTGTCCATTTACTAGGATCTATTCAGCATCTCTTTTTACATTTCAAAATTCATCTAAAAAAGGCGAAAGCTTTATTCGACAACTGAAGAGAGATCAGAGTGCATTTGTTAGATTTTTTTAATATATACTTATATTACCTGTCTTCGTAGCAGGGGAGCTGCTCCATTATTCATATCATTAAGCCGATATTCACGAAGAATACACTGATTAAACAACATATTTTCATGAAATCATTGAACAAATAAACAAAATACGCTTACGTGCTCTTATAGAATCATTCAGTATTGTATATTTAGTAAATTTAGCTAGATTTATCCTGAATTTTGTAAAACAAACCATTTTGCACAACGCTTCCATATCCATCTCAAAACTTAAATCACTGCTCAATTATTCATCTCACGACGCCCCCATATTCATCACACTGCAATGCACTGTTAATCATGAAAGAATCACATTATCATGAATGAACGTAGCCGCAGCCCGTCGTAGTAGGTTACCTATATATCCGCTGTTTTTGTTTACGTGCAAATATGGTAGCCTAGGTAACCACTGCAGTGCTGTCCATTTATATCAATTATGTCGGAATAATTCAACATTTTCAGTATGATTTGTTCGTATTAACAGAAACCGATTTGGCAACTTTTCATTTTCTTCAAGGCAGTGAAAACAGATGAAAATAAATACAGTTGAAATTTAGGAATTGTAGAAATTCATCTCATATATTTCTGCTAATTCAAGCTGGTTTTTGGAAATTTGAGGTGAACGTTTCAAAGATTAAAGTATTCTTAGTGTAGTGAGTGATTTTGTTTAGTGATTAAAACAAAAAATGGTCCGCTAGATATGAGAAAAACTTTGGTTGGCTGCTGAACGAGTCCCGTTGTAGCCGTACAGAACAATGCGCGGATTTTGTTTCCTGAGGTAGGTGATTGAAATGAATGTGTTTTCGAGTGCAGATGCCTGACTATTATATCAAATTTAGAGCTTTAAAGTAAGTTTTTAAGGTTTCTACTTAATGAGAAATCTGAAGTGAACTAAGAAGAATCCACTCCATGGATTAGCAGATTGGTTTAAGAAGAAAATATGCGTTTTTTCTTGTTTTCAATTGTGTTTACATGTTGAATGAGATGAATATACGGGCTGAGTTGAATAGTGGAGCAGTTCCCCTACAACGATTTTAGTTGTTGGCAAATGAAACAAACTTGTGAAGCAAAAATAAATGAATCTTTTTGAACTTTAACTTCGTTTTGTAATTGTCAAATGTTGTTTGTAGAAAAAAAAACACGCACACAACATCATTAAGTGTAAATGAAGTACTTTCAAGTGTAATTGAATATAGTTCTGAAAAAATTAAAATACGCAAATCACTGAACAAACGAATTTATTGTGTCTGTAATTACAGTACTTACATTGTTTAGTCCCACGTCACCATTTCATACAACCTTAGGGCTTTATACCTTGTAGTATTTCTTTGTCACTTCGCATGGAGTAGACCATATATGTACCATAAAATGAATTCTTAAATTTATTCAATAATTAATATTTCAGCAGTATTCAGAAGAAACGAAACACGAAAATAAATTGTTGAAAACATCACTGAATGAAAAATCAAAATGTTGTTTTAGTTTACTTTTTTTGGTTTCATTATGTGAGTAATATTTTCTACTGCGAATCACATTGGTAGAAGTCCTCAGTCGATCCTAAACTTTGGCGTACTTATGTAATAATAAGGCCATCAGATTTTCAATACCCAGCTGGGGCAGACGCATTTTATTACCTGGCAGATGAAGCCAAATAACTGACAGTCATCAGCTGCCGTAATATTCGTAGGATAAAAACATGTCATTTCATTAGGTAAACTTATTATCCGTGCAATGGCATAATCCATTGGGCAACCTGCAGCCCACAAACCGTACGAACTAATAAACAAGCTTAGTCTCATATGGCACAGCAACGCGCAGAGGAATCAGAACGGCCCGATAGTGGCACATACCGGTCACAAACAAGCCCAAGTATGGCAGGTCGACCAGAATTTAATACACTTGCTATCAGGTCGATTCATAAATTTGTTTTTATGAATATGGTTATGGCCGGTACTTACGGCAGGCAGGGTCGACACGGGCACCGATATCTACCGGCTACCAGCTCTTGTTTAGAGTTGGGTGTAGGATTTGGCTCGGGCAGAACACTGCACCGATTTCGATGCTGTATTTGTGCAGGTTATGTTTGATGAATTGAACATTGATTCAATTTCCAATGCAGCATGCATCAATTTTCAACATTATAAATCAGAACAGGCAAAGCTTGCCTAATGCGTTACACAAACAAAGGGAATTTTCTATTCATTTACGATAAGGTAATAAATCAACAAACCAGACTTCTTGAGAAACATGTCGTTCTCGATTCCCCAGCTCGCAAAGTCTTGTTGCAAAAGAATCCCAACAGGCGGATTGGAGGGGATTTGCCAATAAAACATGTCACCTGCCTGTGGAGCAAACTTGATTTGAACTTTGTCGTACCTCGCATTTGGTCATCATCGCAGCGAACGTTTTGCACAGAACCCACACAGCAGAACTAATCAAACATAATCTAGCGACATGTCACTTCGAATGAACTAACGGCGATCATCTTCTAAGGCCATATCAGAGGGACGGTATTAAATGCCTTCTACTGTACCGCTGCATTTATTGATAATGCCATTGTGCGTTGGTTCGTATGTGAGTTGTTGTATTATGTCCTGGATCGACAAATCCCTCTGAACAATCCAGATAAATTGCCATAGTTGGCCGGAATGGCGGCAAAAGCCGTCGTGTATCTATTGAAACGGTGATTATCTGCTTCGCTAGGCGACGAAGTGAATATAGCGTGACACTTGCTGACTTCCAGGATTCCAGCGGGATGAGCCGTCACGAATAACCGTGCGTCACCATCGAAATGGCCAATCACAACTACCAGCTGCGTACATTTATGTGGCGGCTTGTTATGTAGGTGTGCTTGTATAGTGCAATTCAAACGAGTGAATAATTTTCTCCGCAAACGCGGATCTTGTTTATGAGCAGCAATTTGTTGCTTTACAATATGGTGCTCGGCACGGGTTCCAGGCTACCAGTTAGTAGGTAGCTATGCAGTTACTGTACGAAATTAAATCAACCGCGTGGTTACATTGTTAGACACAAATCGCGTAAACAACTCATCGAAAACATTGACTGACATTTTGATTACTGTTTACGAGGCACCAGGAGTGCCAGGGGCGTAGCAATTGGTTGATTTCAGGATAACTCTGATTTGAATTGTAAACCAAGGCTGTGATAAATCAATGCAAAATATAAATCATTTTTAACTTGGATATTTCCAAAATTCTACGTAGTGAATGCGATTTTCACCCAGTCCAGTTGTGATTTTTTTAATATTTCACTTTTCATTTTCGTTTAAATTGCAATCATGCGCTCAATATCTCAGTATAGAATTCTGTCCCATGCAACGACACCAATAACAGGAATTCTGTTTATGTATCCGATCCATAAATTATTTTCGATTGCTAGATCGATGCGATTAGATTATCAAAGATTGGACCTATTTTAAAGCAATCATTACCTTAACAAATTTAATGTATAGCCAACTGTCATCATTGTCTGAACAGAAGAATAATAATTCACAGTAATCATTTACAGTCAACATGAAATTGTTTCTGGTTACATTGCTTCTACAGTATTAAATTTGTCGTGTGAGCGGGTGATAATAATTGTATCCGCATGGCATTCCTTCCATTCCAAGAACTCATTAATTCAATGTACTGTATAAATATAACCTCCACAATTCCTACTCGCAACCATATTCGCAGAACATCCTTTCACAGTTATCCCTAGGTAGCAATTAAACTCATTTGTTACGCGCTGAAGTAGAACAATCTTCTAAGAGGTTTATTCTTCTATTGCAGTGATAGTAGTCATAAATATCCTGTCTGTTGTTCGCCATTAGTGCGGACAGAGAACCAAGATAGATTCGCAGAATACCCCATTGCGAAAATTATTGCTTTACTGCCAATCTAATGTTGCGCTAAATGAGCTACACTTATGCGTAAAATTTGCTCCCTAATCGCAATACAGCTTACGCTCCTTCCTACACTCTATCACGGATCGTCCGTTAGACTCAATGTTGCAAGACGGTGTGGAATATGTGTTCACATATTGTGGCGTTGGAGTATAGCGGCAAAATAGGACTAAAGTTTCCCAATTAGCTTTACGAGCGACGTAAGCCACAAGCAGGCTAAATGCTGTTTGCTAACTGTTGGACTATTACTCGAACTGACTAACATGATTTACCCGCTCTTTTTTTATTTCTCCACAGCTGATTCAGCGAAGCCAATCATTTTTGTAAGAGTGTTCTAAATGTCGATTTTCTACTCTCTACTCTCTACTCTTTACTCTCTACTCTCTACTCTCTACTCTCTACTCTCTACTCTCTTCTCTCTTCTCTCTTCTCTCTACTCTCTACTCTCTACTCTCTACTCTCTACTCTCTACTCTCTACTCTCTACTCTCTACTCTCTACTCTCTACTCTCTACTCTCTACTCTCTACTCTCTACTCTCTACTCTCTACTCTCTACTCTCTACTCTCTACTCTCTACTCTCTACTCTCTACTCTCTACTCTCTACTCTCTACTCTCTACTCTCTACTCTCTACTCTCTACTCTCTACTCTCTACTCTCTACTCTCTACTCTCTACTCTCTACTCTCTACTCTCTACTCTCTACTCTCTACTCTCTACTCTCTACTCTCTACTCTCTACTCTCTACTCTCTACCCTCTACTCTCTACTCTCTACTCTCTACTCTCTACTCTCTACTCTCTACTCTCTACTCTCTACTCCCTACTCTCTACTCTCTACTCTCTACTCTCTACTCTCTACTCTCTACTCTCTACTCTCTACTAGATGTTGAAGAGGTTGTATATGAGACATGACCGCAGGGATTACATAGAATTCTGACAGAGCGTCTTATGTCAATGTACTTTTTGCAATAGGTTAGAGAATACACCCGATTCCAGTTAATCAATCGAAATTCACAAGTTAAAAACGGTGTCTTGAGTAGATTACCGGTTTCTGAGCATAATCTTGATTCCGAAAATGTAGTTATTGAGAGGTATTCGACCATTTTAGACTGTTTCCCTGAAACCGGAAGTCATCATCAAGAAGTCAAAATAGCGCCTCGATTTCCTGCCTCTGAATATTATCCCGGTTCTATAAACTTCCATGTTGAATGATATTTAATCTTGTTTTTAGCTATGATTGATAATTTTCGTGACGCTATCGATGCTTTCGGTATTTTAATTTGCACCCCATTCCAAGAAGTAATTTTACTTCAAATATCCTTTCAACCATCATTCTGCAAAGGTTTGAGATGATTAGATTAAAATAATCTAATATCAATTGAAGTAAATTATTGAAAATACTGAAGATACTTCGATCCAAGTTTTACTTCAGACTGCGAATATAAATCGATCGTCCTTCTCTGTTTTGGGCCACTTTTGAAAACGTATTTTATCACATGGGACAGCAATGTGTTCCACAACAGCGCAATAGTTACAGAAATTTATCAGAACAAAGAATCGAATTGCACAGTCTAAAATGTCCTACGCAGAGTGAGCAATGGGAAAAAACTCGGACCTGCGGGATAAACCAAATCGATAGACGTGTGAACAACGGTAGCAAGCATCAACAAACACACTCACCGACACAGACACACACCCTAGAGTGACATAATGCTTACACTGCAAATAAATGCCAACGCTTGCTGTGGTATTACGAGCACCCATACTTGATACTGGTTCACCGTTTCCGGGGGAAGGAGTCGGAGAGCGGTGTTGGAACCAACCCGGGCAATGTCCACCGTCTGCTCCACCGAGTCGTATGAACCAAACAAAAGATTTTTACCCGTCCATTGATTCCGATACTAACAAGAGCTGAATGGGCTTTCGTATTTACCCCCTGCCCTCACCCAGTCCCACGCGATTCTTTGCCATTGTTCCTTTGTAGCTGTCGCCAGTACTGAACGGACTGTGGACTGCTGCTGGAGGCATGTCAATTCAGTATGGGATTTTTTGCGTTGTTTTTCGTTCGTCCGGACGGTCGATTCTGTGATAGGCTTTATTTCGGATTCCAACGCGTGCGTATTACTAAAGATTCGTGGTTTTTGTTCACTCGATGTTATACGTAGGATTGCGGATAGACGCCGATAATGAAACTGGAATCGATTGATTAAATTTAAAGCCGTATCGGTGGAGTCGGAAGCCTAATTTATTGCCTATTATTTATTGACTCAATGCTTCATAGGTATAGGGCCCAATTGGCCCAACTAGTACTATATATTTGCAATTTAATCTAAAGAACAAAAAGCGATTTCATTTACCTTTCTAATTTGTTTTGAATTTATCAATGCATGCAAGTGTATAAAAAAAAACACATTTGTGTATAAGCATTTCATTTGATTTGTTTATTTTCATCTCTGGTCGACAAAACACATATCGGTTACAGCATATGGAATTTTATGTGCTAACGTTGAAGGTATGTGCACCGAATGACAAAAGTCATTCGAAAACCAGGAGAAGTCTGTCATGCAATACATCGTATTCCTTCTGTAGAGTCTTCGAAGCCTTTTTGGTTTTGGGAGAGAGGGAGGAATTTACTCCCCAGCATTGGCTTGCCACTGATGCCACTGATTCTATGACTCTAGAATGTTTCAACTATTCTAAATACAATCATGCTCTGTGTTTTACTTTGAAAAACTTGCACTGCTTATTATATCAGATCTCTAACTGTTAGTGCGCAGATTTCAAAGGTTTTTGTTTTATTTCTGTGTGGACGCTTCACTGCGACCAGAGATTAGATCTATTGTGATATTTCCCAGGTGTTTTCTGTACTCCGCGTTTCATATTATTGGCAGTATCACTATTGAAGTAAGTGATACACTTATCATTCATATCCATGGTTGTGTGTAAGTTTTACCTTTCCGCTTCAAGATAATTGCTCTACTATACCGAGCCTCTGTCCATCCTTACAATATCGCCCAATTAAAATTACCTGGAGAGGACTTTCATATGTTACTCACACCAGTTTTATTATAAAAGGGACTAATTTTTGTTAGAAGGAGAGTCAACAAGGATACTGTAGAATTCAGATTGAAGGAAGGGTACGTGGTGGGAGAATAAACCCATGCTAAAGTGCTTTTGACAACCAAATGGCCTGACCCACGACCACTCGCTTACCAAAGCGGACTCTGTAACCTTGCGGCTACGGAGCTTCCAGATTTCCGTGGTTACCCGATCAGAAGAGCATAACAAAAAATTACAAAATTCTATCAACGCGAAATACAAGTAACATATTTTGGTATAATTTTGTATTTTTCCATATAATTTTGATAACAAAATTGAACCTGAATGAGTTATGATAATAAAACCTGAAATGAAGTAGTTCTGAAACAAGTCTAACTAATTTTTAGTTTTTATCAAAACCTGTTGTTTCTAACAATGTTTGTTATTATATTGTTCTATATACTATCTTATTTTGTTAGAAAGCTGATACATTAGTAACAAATTCTGATATGTGTTTGATATTAGTAGAATCATTTCTGTTATAATTTCTGTTATTTTAACACCTAACGGGATCAAATTGAAAACACAGCCTGTAAGGTTTTTCCCGTAACAAACTAACAGCTTCTGTTACATTTTTGATTTTTCTTTCTGATCGGGTAGCCACAAGTATTTGTAAAAACATTCTGTAAATTAATAAACCATTAAAGGCCCTGTTATCACAGCTTCAAAAATATTATACTAAAATGTTTTGATTTTCTCATTAATTTTCAAATAAAACATTGCCATAAAAGTTGTGATAATCCAGCAAATTAGAGTAGTGCGTAGTAATAATTCGCACAGGGTTATAGTTTGCGTTGTTCATTTAGAAACGTACGAGTAAAAAATCTAGCAACACTGTATGAATGCGCAATTTTCTACAGGTAAAAGCATAAATTTGATAATAAAAAAAATTTTTAGTGAGGTTCTCCTCAGCGTCTTCGAGGTCCACAGTAGGGGAATAATAATCTACAGTTATTGATGTGTAGAATGTTCCCAATATATAAAATTTCATTGATATCCGAAACTTGGAATTTAAAGTATATGTATCAGATCTTAAATTGTAAAGAATGACAAAAAATCAATTGCCAAAACATAATTTCGTTAATTTAATATTTATGTTGCGAAAACAATAAGATGCAAACTTTTGCACCTCATTATTTTATTTTTTATTCACTTTGTTGTGAACATTTCATAGTAAATATATCTATAATCACTGATTATAAGGGTGTCCCAAAAAAAATTGATGTTGAAAAAGTCAAGGTGCTCAGCCCTAACTTGAAGGATAATGTTATTTATAGCATTTTTGTAGAACATTTCGACTTTCTAAAAAATCGTTTTCAGGTTGCCTAAACGTGATTTATGAAAAAATGACTTTTTCAAGCTACAAATCCACCTTTTTGCACTTTTTTCAAATTTGATACACGATTCGTTGCTCCCTTAGAGTAAATACCTTGCTTAGTCCCGCAGTGTGAGAAGACCTGTTTTCGCAGTGAAAGGGACAAACAGCAATTCAGGTGTTCAAAAACAGCTATCTTAGAACTCCACCTCCAAAGCAAAGTAAAGCCTTGATGCTACATTCTGATTCGAAACTCGACCTTCTGTTTTATTTATACACAGACTTCGCAGCCAACTGTTTAGTGTACAGGACAATTGCGGGGCTAGCGCTACAATCCAACTGACGCTAACAGTCTCTCCCGAGGCGAGATTCGAACCTACGACGACTGACTTGTTAGGCCAGCGTCGGGCCTCGAGACCGGAAGACCAAAATTCGCGGGAATATTTGAATAGCTATAATTTTTCATTTTTTCCCAGTTTGAGCTTTTGAAGGGCACCTGTGTTAACCACTGCACACTGGGCCAGAAATGGAATCTAGCGGAACGAAATTAATAGCGCTCTCAGGGTTTGACCAATCGGTTTCCAGTCTTCTACAAAGTTTCTTGATATAGTTGGGGCTTCAACATCCAATGTTTGAATTAGTTCTGCATTTAGCCACAAAGGTGGCGTTGCGATGCCAACTTCTTTCTCTTACACGCTAGAGCTTTGCGTTATTTGACAAAGTTGTAGATCTCTAAATTCCATGAAGCTTCACAGAATATACAAAATTTCTAACTCTTTAAGGTTCAGAGATCTACGAGTTTTTATAAATTTTGTCTGAATTTCAAGTTTTATTGTGATAATTTTATGAGTTCAGTCGAATTAATTTTTTACAAATTTTTTCTCGATAGAAATTGAATAAATACGTCGTTTTCGTCCGAGTACAGAAGTTTTTGATGTACTTAACCCTCTAGTACCCAAATTAATTTTTAGACGGACTTCGAAAAAATCACTATTAAGCCTCATAAACATTTTTTAAGTTCTTATTGAAGCTTTTTAGAGGTTCGACTGAGGACCGCCTAGAGGGTAGATCCGTTGCTATTGGATTAAATGTTACTTTATTTGTTTCGTAGCCAAATCCAATAGCAACGGATCTACTCTCAATAAGTCTAGCTTTACTAATGAAACCTCGACGTTTACTTAAACCGTAAACGTATGCTGATTCAGAAAATTGCATATTCTTTGGTGATTCAACTGTTTCGAATCACAAAACTATTACAGAAAACTTGAAACTCAAACAAATTCTTCAAAAACTCGTAAATTTCCAAAAAAATAAAGAGACAGAAATTTTGTTTCTTCTACGAAATAACATAGAATTTTCTAATCTAACACTTTGTCAAAAAACTGCAGAGCTCTAGCGTGTAAGAATAAAAAGTTGGTGCCATCTTTGCGCCAAATCGCGAACTAAACTGAGCGTCAAGTTGAAGTTCTTATTACACTGAGAAACTTTGCTGAAGACTGCACATAGGTTGGATAGAGTATCAAAGTACTGGACTGTGTATTCCATGCAATAAATACATAGCAATTGTATTTTTACATGAAACCTATGGTTATATTAAAACTGAAATATCACAAAAACACCAAAAAACAACTCCTTCAAAATTTCAGAAAATGAAGATTTTTTGATGGACAACTTTTAGAAAAAATCATGGTTTGCAAATACTTGCTACCCGCTGAGATTTCTACTTCACAAAATTATGTATTTTTTTTTATTTTGTGTAATATTTTCACTTAAGTACATCAAAAACTTCTGTACTCGGACGAAAACGACGTATTTTTTCAATTTCTATCGAGAAAAAATTTGTAGAAATCGATTCGAGTGAACTCATAAAATTATCACAATAAAACGTGAAATTCAGACAAAATTTATAAAAACTCGTAGATCTCTGAAACTTGAAGAGTTAGAAATTTTGTATATTCTGTAAAGTTTCACGTAATTTAGAGATCTACAACTTTGTCGAATACCGCAAAGCTCTAGCGAGTAAGAGAAAGAAGATGGCATCGCAACGCCACCTTTGCGGCCAAATTCCGAACTAATTCAAACATCCAAAATGAAGCCCCAACTTTACCAAGAAACTTTGTAGAAGACTGGAAACCGATTGGTCAAACCCTGAGAGCGCTATTAATTTCGTTCCGCTAGATTCCATTTCTGGCCCAGTGTGCAGTGTAATCTATCTATCTATCTTTTATTATCTCCTATGTATTGTAATTTTTTGTGTATGTTTGTACGTACGTTCCATTATAACTCTTGAATACATGAACCAATTACCACCAAACTTATCATACGAGTTTCTTTTCAAAGGCGGTGGTCATAGAGGCATTAAAAAGGGCTGGGGCAACCCCTGTAGAACGAGGAGGTTCTAACTGAGATTTTTCGTGCATCAAGGGAACTTTTTGAATGAATTCGATGATTTTCAAGTGCGTGGTCATGTCTGGAAACCCGAGGTTGAGGTCTGGAGATCAGAAAGTAACGTTTGGCACTATTTTTAAATATGGCGACTTTCGGTTCCTAAGAACCAGTGTTAAACTGAGGAAAACTATTACAAACTTTCCAATAGGGTAAAGGCCGGTTTTGGTCAAAGTATGTTATTAATGAGAGATATTTGGCCTTCTTCCTTCAAAAAATATGTAATTGAATCAGTTCAACGTGGAAATCGGATGAACACGCCAATATTTTTCACTAACATTGAGTTTAAATTAATACATTATGTTATTTTGTTAACTTATTTTTCAACCAAAACACTTCTCTAGGCTCTTATTTTGGCCAGAGCATTTCTTAATTGGCCACTCGGGGCTCCTATTTTGGACAATTTGCGAAAAAAATTGTGTTCACACGTAATTATTTTATAATTTGACTTTACCATGTACATATATTTTATCACCAAAAATCCTCGTTATTAAACTAACTGAAAGGCCTGTATATCTATCAATCAAACTAAATAATAATATTATAATCACACATAGCTAGCAGTTTTGTAAATAATCTGAACAAATAGAGAACGGATATATTATACAGCACGGATATGGGTCATTCCATGTCAAGTGTCCGAGGAAATGCATCGACCATCTACGATTTCGACCAAAATTTGTGAGTCGATGTATTTGGGGCCGGAACTCATAAGTACAAAGTGTTGTACCGATTGGTGGACCCCTCGGCCAATGGGACTGCCTCCACTTTTTGCGAATTTAGCAAAACACCTTTTTTATTTTGTGAATATCTCAGGACCCTAAAGAGCTATAGGTGATATTGACATATCATTTTGAAGGGTTTCAGATGTAGAATCGAACTACGTGATCAAATTTTTTCTGCAGTGTTGCCAATATTGCATTTTTTTCGATTCAAAACTTAATTTGCGATTTTCTCAAAATTCCCCCCCCCCCCCACCTTCGATTTGATCCATACTACAGCAGAATGGATCATTGATCGTTTTTGGAAGCTTTTGTAATTTTTCAAAATTGCAGAGAAAAATCATACCATATTGCCTATTTTTTCATTCATCTGCCGTAGTAAGTTGTGCCTGATGCTGGTAACAAAATTGGTTATAGAAATGGACAAACTTAAACAAGGTTATGCTCTATCAAAAATAGCTTGCAAATTACCTAAACGTTAGACTGTACATTAAACTTCGAAGAGTATAATTAGTACCTTTATTAAAAGTAAAATACGCATATTTGTTTGCTACAGAGAGTAGTATATTTGTCGAATAAAATCAGCAGTTTCAATAGGAGACTTCGAAATAGGAGTAATTTGAGATACTTCTTCACAATTATCAATTTTATTCTATCATGGCCAAAACTGGTGCTATGGCCAAAACCGGTGCTTCTACCCTATGAATATTTCTAGAGAAACATTTCAACATCTGCTTTGATCGATTTTTTAATCGAACACTTTCATTCAATCACCACAACTTATTAAACACCCTTTATGACACGTTATTTGCACAAGTAAATAACGGAAAAATCACTATAGCCTTCTGAACGAACTGAAAAGACGCTCCGGAAAAACGATGAAGGCAGATAGGAGCTTTTGAAATGTTTATCTAGATTTCCGGAACCAGTACGACGCATAGAAACCGGAAATCGGTGTTCGACGCCATTTTGAAATTCAAGATGGCGTCTCTCGAAGTATGAAAATCCGTGAAAATTAATCATATGTACCTCAATTTTTTGTTACAAGATGACGTCCAGAAACCGAATATCGATTGCGTTTTCTGAATAAAAAACTGGTTACAAGTGAGGACAATGGCTGCATGTTCATCAACATTGATGTTTTTGGAACTATAATAAAGCTATATAACAGCAAATAGTTGTCTAATGCTATACTGAAATCCGGATCACGACTTTTGGTTTCTGCAAAAACTGTGTAAAACTAACAAAAAAGGTACAAATACTCCCCAGTATAAGTGTTTTTAGAACCGGTACTATTACCAGAAGCTGTAAATCGATGTCCTATGCTACTCTGGAATCCAAAATAGGGTCTTCCAGTGTCCCCAAAATTAATATTTCCATGAGCGACAGGACACCTTGATACCGAAAGTTAGTATCCGATGCCATTTTGAAACTCAAGATGAAGACTTCCTATCCCGAGCAAAATCGGGTACTCAGCAACTTACAGGCCATAGTCAAAATAAGAAGGATAGGCAAAGTTTTGATAAACTTTAAATTTTTTTAACTCTGCCAAATATTGTTCGATTTGAATAGCTCGAATATTATTTTATTGGAATACTTAAAAAGTTTCATTTTCTGATCTAAAATGTGCCCTACATCACCGGATGCAGGTAATATTCCTGAGTTCCAGTAGACATGGGCAATCTACGAAATTTCGAAAGAGAAATGGCTATTTTTCGTCCGGGGACTTCCCCAGGGGAACCTGTTGTAGGGGACTTTTACATTTTTGCAGCATGTGATACTTCTATGATCAAGATTTTTCACCAGGAAACTTTCAAAAGATATATTTCTGAATATATACTGCATGGGCCTCTACAGGAACAATCTGGATGCCTTGAAGGAACTCATAGTGGGGGTATTTACATTTTTGCATCCAAATATAGCATGTACCTCTATCTGCAGGATTCTACATCAGGAATCCTCGTAAAGTGAACGCTGGTGGCGGAACGTCAGGTTGCCGAAGACTAAATGTGCAGAACGCAGGCAAGTCAATTGTCTGTGGAAAAAAGCTAGGAGGCTCCTTCCCCACACTCGAAAGCAGAGTCAGGGCGACTCGGATGCCATGTAACAGAATACTAATTCAAATAAATTTCTTTTTAAGCGTCTTAGTAGAATGGAATTGAATATTGATAATAGGTTATGTTTCCATTCAATTCTACTACGAAAAATCGAATACCCTTTAATCGAATACCGTCCGCAGTTACGTATTTCGGTTGCTACATACAACCATCATCAGTGCTTATGTGGACTGTTTCGAATTATTCGTTAATGAACGGCTAGCGCGACTTCGAATCAAGCTGGTCAGGATCTCCCATGATGTGACAGGCAGTGCGTTCTGGCCAACTCCAAGTTAACGAATTTCGGATAAGGGGGTTTGACAACAATGGGGTTCTAAAGTTTTATATATTTTTATATATCAGATGGAAGAGTGCATTTTTTGAGCAAAACGAGATTTTTAAAAAAATGTTTATCGTTTTCCTTCGATTTTTAAATGAAGAATTAAAAACTGCTCGAAATGCCTTGAACGACAGTTCTCTCATATACCGTACATGGGCGAAACGTCCGTTTTTTTATTCTTTATTTAAAAATCGAAGGAACAAGATAAACATACTTTAAAAATCACGTTTTGCTCAAAAACGCGGCTTTTTCAAATGATATATAAAAACTTGTATAGCTTTAGGACCCAATTGAGACCCCGGAACAAACGACGCAGTGATCAAAGGTGTACAGGTACCGAACGTTTTTTTAATAGTCTACATGGAATACTATGGACGGCAAAGTATTATAGCGAAACACGATGTTCTTGAGGGTTGAATCTTTTATATTATTCACCTACGGTGCAACTTTAACAAGGTCATACCATTCAACATAATTTTTTTAATTGATTCCGCTTTTACACTGGGGTGAATACGTGAGAGTTTCAACCGAAATAACTCAGCGGGCTCGGGAATGTTCAAAACCTCATTCGGAACATTACCATCACTTAGCACCTTGAACCACCGATGTGAGTGATTTACGAACATTTGAATTCGCTTCGTCTAATACCTGCTTTAGACTCCTTCAAAGGTTGTAGCGAAAGCCGAACGGTTATGCTAGTGCAACTTGTTTTAAAAACACTAGAATAATTCAGTAAACTGCACTATTAGCAAATAGCCAGGATACTTTACTCTGGGGCGAAAAAAGACCGAAAATAACAACAAACGGAGCTTATCCGGAGCTGTGTGCAATCGGTATATTATTATTATGTGCCTTCAAGTTTTGTAAATATTTTTTTCTATTTTATGCATGTCGAACGCAGTAGATTATTTTCTAAAGCAGATAAACATCCAGTCTATCCACTTCTTCTACAAGAAGAGTAAACCCACCAGGCCACCAGTGAATGAAAGTAATTATTCACATCAAATAGACACCATAAATTCACTCACAACCTTGCCGGAACGGTGTGTGCGCATCAAAGCAGCATCATCGCTTCATGGCCAGCAAATAGCCGCACAGACTGAGTGTTTTGAGGCTAACTTATAAATATCAGATGAATGGATAAGCTTCCACACAAAGCCGGCAATCTTCGAGATACGGAGGAAAGAATACCGACTGACAACGACGGTCCTTTGCGCCTTCTGTATTCTTTCCAACCTCGAGCTAGCAGTTCTATTCTTTTGATGAGCCTCCAACTGGCCTGACATGGCCAAGTACCGAGCCAACACACGGTCGGAGTGTATAATCTACACCTACTAAAGCGTAAAACCAAGGAAACTGCTGATGCGGAAAATGGCAACTGAGGCATTAATAATTAAAGGCTGCTAAACTTCCAAAGCACGACGGAACCGTTTGTCCGTTACGAGGCGAGTGTTGAAACCCCGAAGGAAAGTTCTGCCTGCGCCGTGATCACATTGGCTGGGGTTGTCTTTCTAGCGCCAGTGGGCAAAGCGCTCGAAACAGATAGGTTGGTGTGACAATTGGCGCCTTTGAAAATCGATTATTGGATTAGTTATGCTTCCCGGTTTCAATTTCCACAGTGTCTCCCGGTCAATGGCGTATGTTTCGACTCTGGTGCACTACTTCGCTTCAAAAGAACTACTTCGGTGAAGCTGGAGGTTAGGAGACCATCGTTATATATCTATCGTCTATTACCGGACGCCTCTTTCGGACACAACACAAACTTATGCTAAACAAAAATTAATCCTATAAGTTTGAAGGTAAACTTTAGCTGTCATCAAGTTGGGCACTTGAAACAGACGAGAGGAATCGATCCTTCGCTTACAGTCTGGAAACTTTTCCACTTCACTTCACCGACAGATAAATTGTTGGCCATAGGCAGACAGAGCCAGAATGGTTACGAGAAGAGAAAAAAAACAACAATCACAGAAACAAACTTCTCCCAAGATGACTGAAACAAATTACTAGAATGAAAATAACATCTTTTATTGCCTCGAAGGCATCGGGAGCAAAGTATGTGTGTGTGGTGTGGAAGTCTCTGGCAAACGAAGACCGAAGACAACAGACATCCGGAACAGGACGACGACGACGACGCAACGCACTTGTACCCGGGTTTCTGTTGCTATCGAAGTGATTTTATGTTTGTTTCGGTGGCAGGCAGAGCTTCACGTATAGTATGTCGGCCTATTTGCACAGTGGTGCTTGAATGTGTCTAAGAAGTGGGTCCTGCGTGCTCCAGACACATCCATACTTGGGCTCAATAGCGTAACTGGACGCTACAGACAATCCAGCACTAAGTTTTTATCATGTAATCAAAACCAAAAGTTAGAAGCTATTTTTTCTGGTTTATTTTTGGCCACGTTTATGACCTATAGTTAAACATAACTTTGATTGGGAATTGGGAGCCACCAGAACTATAAAAGTGATTGCTTGGTTCTCAACTTGCTCCACTCTGGGCACGCTTATGCATATGTCCAAAACAGATTTGTAGGCCAGTAAGAAAAACAACTACTACGGAGATTGGCCTGGGAAGAACGTCGCATCATCTTCTGGCAAGCAGCTAGAACACGTTCTCAAGAACACATCATATTTGCTAGGAATGACTTTTCCCGATGGTGTCAACTATAAACCTGGGCAACACTCTTCAGTTGGTTGATTTTTTCTATCTCTCTTCTTGGAGTAATAAAAAAGCGAACTTCGATGCGTGTAGTAACAGTTGAATGACATAAGCAGTTTTGTGGCACTTTTTACCAGAAAGATACCGAGTTTATCTCGTTAACCATAGGACAACAATACTACCTAGAAAACATTTTATTGCAACCGTTCAGAAGACCCGTCATCTAAAAAGGTTACTCTCAGATATCGTATTAAAATGGCTATGATTTTTCATCTATTTCTTATTCCCAACTTTGCCTGAACTAAAATCGGAAACATCTGATGTGTTCCCGATCAAACGATTATAACAAACGGGTAACACAAATATATCTGAACTTGATAGGAGTAACAAAGCCTGCAATATTCTTGATATGCCTGAATGATGAAAAGTACAGAATTATATTAGATTCTGTTATCATATCATACACTTGAATGTTCAATAGTGTGTGTTTTTCAAAGCATATTTATAACAAAATTTGTTATTCATTTAATCAAATATTGTAACTAATTCTGATCTTTTCCTGCCAAAACCCTTACAAAACTTTCTTTAATTTGTTATAATCAGTGAGTAATTTTGATAGGAATTTTGATATTGGAATATTGAGACCAAGTTTAAAACAAGAGTTGATACCAAAAGTACGTGGTAACAAAATATCAAGATAACGTTTTGACGACGTTAACAACATGTGGCCGAACGTTGTCGTGCAAAAGAATCACTTTGTCGTGTCTTTTCTTGAATTCTATTTTTTTTTTCTCCTTTAAAGCTGGGCTCAACCGCATCGATTTCCGCGTCCAAGAATTGTTCCATACCTCCAGGACGTTTCTTGCCTTTTACGTCGAAATCAACATTGTTGTAGTGACCATTCGTGATAAGTTCTTTCAATAAAGCTGTCATCACTATAAGTTTCAACAATCCTTCGACGTGTTTAAGTGCAGACTTTTGCGAATTTTCTCTAAAATTTCGTCATTTTTACGCAACAAAACAGTAAAGGCCAACCGGAAACGGATAAGTATGATGATGCGCAGTTGTTGACCAATAATGCCTTAGCTTACGTTCATTGCTTATCGTCACATTTCTGATGTGACATTTTTTTTAACGATTGTCAATTTTGGCGCCACTGATAAAAGACATTTGATACAACGACTTATAAATCCAGCTTCAATTGAAAATTATTATTATTTTAATTTAATGATTTCCAACCAACATTATATTCAGTTGAAGTTTTCAGTTATTAAATTTTAGTATTCCTGCGAGAATACTTACAACTTTTCCCCTGGTATCATCATTTCAGTAAAAACCGTTTTTTACACATTAATGACACATTTTGCGCCGAATTTGTGGTTTGATTTATACTTCTCTTCTCAATAATCAAATAAGTAAATTTAATACCAGAAATATTTGAAAAAAAGGCGTTTAAGGCGTTATAAGAAAAAAAATAGATTCAGTCTATCTCAGTCCATATGAAGTTATATCAGTATGTGAACCAATTTGCGAACCTAAATATACAACCAATGAAAACAATAATAGTTAATAAAAAATGGTCAAAAACTAAGCAAGTTTCAAAACAAGAATTCAATATTATCTGTTAAGCGAAAAAAAAAAACTGAAAAAAATCAACACAAAACAAAAAGAAGGGAAGAGATGAAAAGAAAACAAAAAAATCAAAATTTTTGCTTGAATATTGGGTACAGACCATTTAGAATAATTCCACACCGTTACACTATTCTCCCAGTTGGTGTGGGGTACGATGCTGGCCTAACAAGCCAGTTGTCGCAGGTTCGAGTCTCGGTTCGGGAGAGACTGTTAGTGTCTGTAGGATTTTTACTGAATTGTCCTGTACAGTAAACAGTTGGCTGCAAAGTCTGTATTTTAATAAACAAAAGGTCGAGTACCGAATCGGTATGTAGCACGAAGGCTTTGCTTAATTTTACATTATTCTCTCTAAGGGGGGTGGTGAAGCATGAGAAAAACCCATAGCAAACTAATATACAGGCAACATGAGAAAAACCGACAGTAAAATAATATACAGGCAGCAAATTACACTGTGCTATAGATGATTTAGGACTTATGAAGTGACCTAGTGTAGGTTGTAGGTCTAGTTGAGTGTAACATTCGCTCATACTAGAAATTTTCCAAACACCCCCAAAATTTGAAGTTATGGTCAAAATACGGTTTTTTGGACCTCAGCGCATATAATATTTTTTAACTCAGTCATTTATCAACCGATTCTCAATATTTAAGCAGTTTCAGAAAGAAGACAAATAGAGCTTTCAAAATATATACAAGATTTTACTAATATCAATGAAACATGTTAAGTTATTTGAGTTTATATCTAAATTTTTAGACTTTTCACAAAATTTTTCAATTCAATTTTAAATTTGCCGTTTATTTTTGTAAGAAACATACCACAAATACACTAAAGTTTTGAAAGTATGTGCAATCCCGAATCGAAGGAAAGTAGTTTTGTGGAAATCGGTTGATATTTGGTTAAGTTATATATTTTTTAAGAAAACCAGAACTTTTGGTTCCGATCGCACAATCATTTCACGGAGCTTCAAATGATGAAAAAATGCAAGAACTTTTGATGTGACTTAGTGTTGGTTGTAGCTTTAGTCAAATGTTACTTGCGCATTTACTTGAAGTTTTTCAAATACCCCAAGAATTATTAGTTATGGGCAAAGCCCTGATTTTTTACCTAAGCTCACATTTTTATTTCAATTCGGTTATTTTTCAACCGATTTCTTATATTATGGCTGTTTTGGAAAGGCGAAAAATAGAACTTTTGAAACATATAAATATTTCTGAAGAGTTTACCTATATGTGATGAATAGTTTTAAATAAAATAAGATGATTCATATTGAATAAAATAAGATGATATTTTTTCAAATTTTACCTATAATGTGATAAATAGTTTTAAAATTAATAAGATAGTTTTTGTTATTTTCGAATTTTTCCAAATTTATTCACAATTTATCACACATTTTTGTAATGAACGAGCTTTAATTACTGTAGAATTTAAAAAGTACAGATACTAAAAAGAACTTTCCAAATTTTACAGCAATTTATGCTCCATCATAAAAAAAATGTGTGAAAAATTGCGAACAAATTTGGAAAAATTTTGAAAATAACATAAACCGGCTTGTTCATTTTAAAACTATTCATCACATATAGGTAAACTTTTTATACATATTTATATATTTCAAATGTTCAATTTTTCGCCTCTCCAAAACAGCCATAATATAAAAAATCGGTTGAAAAATAACCGTATTAAACATAAAAATGTGAGCTAAGGTAAAAAACAGGGTTTCGAACATAACTTATAATTTTCGGGGTATTTGAAAAACTTCAAGTAAACGCGCAAGTAACACTTGACTAAAGCTCGACCCACACTAAGTCACATCAAAAGCTCTAGCATTTTTTCATCATTTGTAGCACCGTCAAATAATTGTGCGATCGGAACCAAAAATTCTGGGTTTCTCAAAATATATATATAACTTAACCAAATATCAACCGATTTCCACAAAACTACTTTCATTTGATTCGGAATTGAATTTGCTTTCAAAATTATAGTGTATTTGTGGTATGTTTCTTACAAAAATAGACGGCAAATATAAAATTAAATTGAAAAATTTCGTGGAAAAGTCTAAAAATTTAGATATAAACTCAAATAACTTAACATGTTTTATTGATATTAGGACAAACCTGTATATTTTGAAAGCTTCACTTGTCTTCTTTCTAAAACTGCTTGAATATTGAGAATCGGTTAATAAATGACTGAGTTACAGAATATTATATGCGCTGAGGTCCAAAAAAACCGTATTTTAACCATAACTTCAGATTTTGGGGGTGTTTGGAAAATTTCTAGTATGAGCGAATGTTACACTTAACAAGACCTACAACCTACACTGGGTCACTTCAGAAGTTCATGCATTTTTTTTTTTCATTTGTAGCACAGTGTTATAATTACGCCAACAGAAACACTCCTGTGTCTTTATTTTTGGTCTCTCTATTTGTAATGACTTTTACCTCACACAGCGAAACCAGTACTGGCCGCTGCGCTCAATGTTTACTCACCAAAAACAAAAACAAAATTTACAAATTATATTTATTGACGTCGCCCCAGCACACAGTGGGGCGACTCCATACAAAGGCTGGCCAAGCAAAAAAAGTGTCGATAAATGCGACAAAAACTTTGTATTTACATTATTTTGGGGCGCTAAACACGAATTTGGCATCCATTTATTGTTCGTGGCCGTCCATAAAGCACGAAATCCAATTATTAATATTTTTTGGCACTTTATTCCATTTTTATAGAATTATGTGATTTTTGACCACAAGTAGTGCCACCGGGCGTCCTCCTCATTGAAAAAATACGTAATTTATGGACGACCCCTCGAACTAAACAAATTTTGCCTAAATATATATATGTATATATATATATATATATATATATATATATATATATATATATATATATATATATATATATATATATATATATATATATATATATATATATATATATATATATATATATATATATATATATATTTATTATTTAATAAACTAAAACAACATAAGTGATACAACAAATTACAAATTGAAAAATCATCATCAGCATCATCATCTTCCGCTGTGATCGCTTTAATCTCGTGTTGAATTGTTTCCAGAAAATTTGAAGTTCATTATACTTTTTTTTATTAATCTCGCTTATTTTCGGTCGGTCTAGTTCCGCCACTGTTGTTGTGTCAATCACCGACGCCCGGGGAGGCGACTCCACCCAGGACCCTTACTAACGACCCGTTGATTAACGGACCGGCGCCAACGGCTTTACTTCCTCATGCGATGGAAGGCGTGATCCCAGAGATTTTTTCGCCTCAGAAAAACCTCCCGGTGTCGGCTAGGATTGAATCTAGACCAGTTGGGTTGGTTGTGAGTGGATCACGCCACCTCACGACCATCGACACCTATGTCGGTGGTGGGATTCGAACCCAGGCGTCGAGCGTGATTGGCGGAGACGTTACCAACCACGCTAGGCCCCCTCATGTTCATTATACTTATCAGCAGGAAAAATGTCTTTCTCTGCAATTCACATTTCTTCTAGTAATTTTCGATGTTTCGTTGTTCATATATATTTTATCTTCCTAATCCGGTTGCTATGGTTGAAAGAGGACATTTAAATACATGTATAACACCATGAATTGACAACTTACTAGACATTGAATTAGGTGGTGCCGCTGAAGTTGAAGGCTCCATAATAAAATTCAACGAATTTATGAATTTGAAAACCAAGACACTGGAATGACACGACGTTCTAAATGAATACGAAAAGATGCGGAGGGCGACGACTGTTCTTTGTTTTTTTTCTCATAAAGCAAAATGTGTTCTTTACTTTTGTATGCAAACGAGTGCGAAGCAAAAGCAATCTTCAAACGGGCTATTGTTAACTGGAGTTTGATGGTATGAATTTGCTGCTAGTATGATTATAATCATACGAGTTATGATTAAAATTAATCCTGGATGAAATTTTAACTTCGAAAATAATAACTAAAAAAATCTGCTATCGCTTTTTTCACTAAAGTGACAATTTGCGCAGTTTTGCGCTACAGCGGACTGTATGCATTTGAATGCTAACGTTTTTATCTAATTTTTGAATGCAGTCACAACCGTGGCAAACTGCGGCAACTAAACTTTTAAGCTACTTCTCTACGAAAAAATCACGTTTTTTTCAATTTTTTCTAGTGTCAGGCCTACTATGACCAAATTTTACAATATCTAATGAAAAGGGTTGGTTTTGCACAAGATTTACAACAACTATTCCTTTGACGTCAAAAAAATCCAAGCTATCATTGAAGCTACAGAGCGTTTCAAAGTAATGAATTTTTTTTCAAAAAAATGTCAAAAAAACGTCAGTATGCCAGCTTTGAAAAGTCATAAAAAATTCAGATTTCATGATATTGCGCCCAAATTTAGACCCAAAGATTTAGACACTTGAATGTCATAGCAATAAAGGAAAAATATTATGGAACAGCTTACGAAAAAAAATTTTTTTGGCTGATGGCCAGCGATTCCCCACTCTGCAGCAGCGGTCTCAAAGAAAGAACCATACTCGATGTACACTACAAATAGGAAATGCCAAAAACAAATTGGTATGATCACTCATCTTGAGTTTGACCCAGCTGGAGGTTCGCCAGTCCTGGCCTATCGACTAGTGCAAAAAGCCATGAGTTATTTCCATTTTCAGAAACGCAAAACAAACTAAATTTAAGTATAGTTTGACTACATATGATAGCAGCTACGTAGCGCCCTTACTTGAAGTTTCTCACATACCCCTAAAATTTAAATTCATAGTCAAAACCCCATTTGTGGACCTTGACTCACACTTTAATTTTAAATCGGCCATTTTTCAACCGATTCTCTATATTTTGGCTGTGCTGAAAATATGATAAAGGTATTTGCCTGCTCATTTTTATCTCAAAAACACGGCTTTAGAGAAAAATAGCTGAAGAGATTGTTTGTAGGACACGACCGCAAGGTTAACGTAGAATTACGACAGCCTGTCTTATGTCAATGTTTGTTTTATAATATGTTTGGGAATACACTCGATTGGGGTAAATGAATTAAATGATGTGAAACGGTAAATTTCTGTAATAACTCTCAACTCTCTCTTTCATCAGTTGATTGGTAACCTTGATTGACTTGAATAATTTGAAAATAATGTGGTAGGCTGGTAGAGTACCGCCACACCGTCTTTTGATAGTAAACTCACGAGTTCTGTAGTACTGAGATACGGAAAACTCAGATGCTTTGCTTCAATTGAAAATGTGGTCGCTCTTAAAAGAATTGTTGGTTTCGTTTCAAAGTCATAAATTATTCTAATTATGCCTTCTTTGCCGCTTTCTTCGAAAGCAGAACAGCTTTCCCTTGGGTAATACTGAACCGGATAGGAGCTTGTTCGATTTCTCCTAATTGTGAATTGCCAAGCGCAAAAGACGCAGAATGGTTCTCGTTTAAAATCATCTCTAGCAGCACATCCCGCCAACTCCAACACTTCTACAGCATGGTACTCCATTACAGCCACCAGATCGATAGTTACTCAAGCACCAAAGCGCATACTTTTTATTACGCAGCACGACGATGAATTCGATCTATCGGAAAGGACTCGATGCCCAGCATCAGATGAACGATAATTTGCAAATTTGATGCAGTTGACGAAAAACTTGTACTTCGCGCATAACATATGTATGTACACTAGGGTTGGGAGTCGTTATATGGGAAAAAAATCACAGGAGGGTTGTGTGCAAAGCCACGACCGCAAGGTTGAAGTAGAATACTTTTACAAGAAAGATAACCCGGCTGCTTGCGTATCAGTCATTTTTTCTAGTAAATAAACGTTGACCGTTCATTGGCAGTATTGTAATTTCTTTTTGTTTGGTATTTTGAATGAAGTTCATTGCATATTTTTTAAATTTGGCGCAAATGAGAAGTTGAAGTGCTACCGAATTGTAATACGCACATTTAATACGACATCATTAAACAGGAACGGAACGAAGGCTACGGTTATGCAGAACGCGAATGACGGCGCGATGCGATTCGCCTTGCCGTGGTGAAATGTACCGCTCTTTTTACTGCAAAGTAGAGCTATACATTTCAACACATTTCGTCTTGCCGAATCGCATCTCGCCGTTATTTGCGTTCTGAATAACCGTAGCCAAAGTAGTATGCATGTAGATGAAGATAATTTACTTTGGATTATAGCGCAAAACGAGAAAATATTAACTCTTCAAATATTCATTTATGTTCTTCAAATTTCAGTTGTTCAATTTAATATCTGATGAAATGTATATCACATCTTTGTGATACCCCGAAAGTTAGGTTTAAGCCACACGGACAACAGCTGAAAGCTGTTTTCACACTAAAAACTAGACACAGCCAGCAGATCGATAACCAACAATCATAAAAAGGTTGTGTGTTGCCAAAATATGGCAGAGCTTTTCACTGCACAATGGTCGGAAAATTGAAATTTCCGACCAAAATTCATATTTTCGTGCCAAATCGTGCCAAAAACGAAAATAACTCGTTATTGGAACGAGATGAATGATGTCTGTTTTCACCAAATATGCACATAATAGTAAAACGCTTCTTATGTCTTCGAGAATCTAACTTTTGATAGGAACATCCTAGAGATATGGTTTCTTCAGCACAGTTGTAGAGCTATTCAATTCAAACAAAACTACTGAAGACGTCATACTTCCATCTCCTCTCAATTTTGCGATAATTGCTGGCGCACGATGTGGAAGCATTTTGTGTTTTGCCTTTCTCCTAGAAAGGTATAGCAATCACTGAAAAAACCAAAGGTATAAAAGTGCTCCAAAGGGTCGAATCTCGTATATCAATCGACTTAGTTCGATGAGCTGAGCATTTTCTGTATGTGTGTGTGTGTGTGTATGTATGTAACGGTCTCCCAATCTCACTCGATTTTCTCAGAGATGGCTGAACCGATTTTCGTGAAACTAATTGCAAATGAAAGGTCTAGTTGCCCCATAAGACCCTATTGAATTTTATTTCAATCAAAATTTTAGTTTCGAGGTTATGTATCAAAATGTGAAAATCACAAAACTTCATTATCTCAGGAACTACACAACCGATTTGAACAAAATTGGTATCAAAAGAACGGGCTTGTTTTTTGAACTATTTGTGAAATAATTTCATAATGATTGGATATGAAGTTCAAAAGTTATGCAAAGAACCTAAATCAATCCACCTAGCGGTCAGACGCAGCATTTCTCATTCAAACTTATAATTTGTAAAAATAGATTTACATGAATGCTTAAATCCAAAAAGGTATATTCACTCCTTGGGCTCTAAAATATTGATGTTGTAATTAAAATATAAAAAATGAAATTTGACGTAATGTTAGTGCTTCAGAAATAGCGAAATATAAGAAATGACTCTTAATTTCGAACAATTTAATCACGAGCGGTACCGGGAACGTTCAAATAGTACGATACCACATTTAAATCATGTTGAGGCCATATATATTGATCAAAGCAGCTATAGTGTTGAATAGTCTTTGAATTTTTTATCTTTACAAAACTTTTGAACAGTATATCAAATTTTTATGAAGTTTGTTATTTGTAAGTTTGAGAGATGACTCGTTTGTATGACACTAGTTATGTTCAAATAAGTCGTGTAATACTTGAGATAATAGACTTTCGTTGTTTTACGAATTAAAACATAACGGTTGCTTAAGTTTGATTACAATCAAATGAAAAGGGAACGTATGGGGGAGCCAAATTTTCAAACCACGTGTTCAATCAAAATTCATCAGTTAACCCTTAACTATCCCGTTCATTCGATATCAATATTGTTGTGTAGTTTCTAAGATAATGAAGTTTAGTGATTTTCACATTTCGATACATTACAGACGAAGTTATATTCCGATTACAGCAAAATTCAATAGGGTGTTATGAGGCAGCTAGACCTTTCATTTGATACTAATTCTGTGGAAATCGGGTCAACCATCTCTGAGAAAAGTGAGTGAGCCCAAGTAGTCATCAGAATATGTTTCTTTTCATAGCTGGATTTCACAGTTTTGAACATAACAGGCAAAGTAATAATCCGTTCGCAAAAAAAAATGATTAGGGTCTTATGAGGCAATAAGACTTTCCATATGACACTGATTTTATGAAAATCGGTCCAGCCATCTCTGAGAAACATGAGTGAGATTAAACAGTCTCCAGAACACGTTTCGTTCTGTAACTTCTGCACCATATGTTCAATCTTCATAAAATTCAAAAGTTGAGGGTTTTTAGGTAGCCCGTTCATTTGAAACCCATTTTGTTCAAACGGTTGTGTAGTTTCTGAGATATTGATGTTTCGTGATTTTTACATTTTGATACATAACCTCTAAACTAGAAATCAGATTAAAATAAAATTCAATAGCGTCTTATAGGGCAGCTGGACCTTTCATTTGCAATTGATTTCATTGAAATCGATTAAGCCATCTCTGAGAAAATCGAGTGAGATTGGAAGAGCGTTACACACACACACACGCACACACACACATGCAGAAAATGCTCAGCTCGTCGAACTGAGTCGAGTGGTATACGACGTTCGACCCTTTTGAGCACTTTTATACCATTAGTTTTTGCAGTGATTGCTATACCTTTCTAGGAGAAAGGCAAAAAGTGAAATGATAGAAATGACTTTTAGTTTCAACTTCAATCCCGAGCAAAGCCGCAAACACTGGAATAGTACAATATCAAATTGAAATGATGTTGAGGCCACATATTTTGATCGTAGCTATAGTTTTAAACAGTCTGCGGGTTTCGTTTCTTTCCATAACATGCAAACCACATGTTTAAACATTATGAAATTCATTGTTTAAGGGTTTGAAAGCCCATTTATTTGAATTCAACTATGTTCATAGCTTCTGAGATATAAAAGCGTTTTTCACATTCTGACGCAGCGCCAAAACTAAAAGTTTGATTACAATGAAATTCAATAGCAACCTAAGCGGCAAACAGACCCTTCATTTGACATCAAGGTAGAAAGAATTGGTCAGACCATCTCTGAGAAAAGTGAGTGCGAAAAAAAGGTGCACATACACACGTACACACCCACACACAAACATATACACCTATACATGCATATATGCAGAAAACCTTTCATTTGACACTAATTTTGTGAAAATCGGTTCAGCCATAACTGAGAAAAATGAGTGAGTTTAAACAACCTCAGGATAACTTTTCTTTACATAACTTTTGAACCATATGTTCAATCATAACGAAACTCAAAAGTTAAGAGTTCTGGGGACAGCCCAATCATTTGAAACCAGTTTTATTAAAATCGGTTGTGTAGTTTCGGAGATATTGATGTTTCGTGATTTTTACATTTTGATACATAACCTCTAAACTAAAAATCCGATTACAATGAAATTCAATAGCAACTTATGGCGCAACTAGACCTTTCATTTGCAATTAATTTTATGAAAATCGGTCCAACCATCTCTGAGAAAAGTGAGTGAGAAAAAAAAGTTGCACATACACACACACACATACATACATACATACAGAAAATGCTCAGTTCGTCGAAAGAAGTCGAGTGGTATATGACATTCGGCCATTGGGACCACTTTTATACCTTCGGTTTTTCCAGTGATTGCTATACCTTTCTAGGAGAAAGGCAAAACGTGTTTCAAACACTATTTAAACTCACTCACACCAAATTTTTCACAAAATTAGTGTCATATGGAAGGTCTTGTTGCCTCATAAGACCCTATTGAATTTTATTGTTATTGGACTTTAACTTTGTCCGTTATGTATAATAATGTGAAATCAGGCTATGACAAGAAACATGTTTCTAAGAATGTTTGAACTCACCCTTTTTTCTCAGAGATGGATGGACCGATTTTCACAAAATAAGTTTCAATAGAAAGGTCTAGTTGCCTGATAAGATCCTATTGAATTTTATTATAATCGGACTGTAACTTTGTTTGTTATGTATCGAAATGTAAAATTTATGAAGTTCCATTATCTCAGAAACTTCACAACCGATTTGAACAAAATAGGTACCAAATGAACGGGCTGTCTTTAAAACCCCTGATTTTATGATGATTGAACATGTAGTTCGAAGGTTATGAAAAGAAACGTGTTCAGAAAACTTTTTTAAATTACTTCGTTGACAAAATCGAAAAAAATGCTGCTCTTAGGCTCATAATAGTTGCCCTAGAAAGAAAAAAATTCACAGGAAAAGCTATAATTTTTCATTTTTTCTTAGTTTGACCTTCGGGACAACACTTGTGCTGACCAGTGTAATCGGACTTTTATTTTATCCATTATGTGTTAAATTGTAAAAATATTGAAAATCTCTTCTTCCAAAGATTACACGACTTATTTAAAGAAAACAGGTGTCGCAAATTCGGAATTCAAAATGAAGTATGAAGTTGATTGCTGGGCTCTGAGCATCATCCCGGGTACTGAAAAACTTACATTGGGTAATGTTTGTCCCTTTTAGACTGGTAGAAACCGGAAGCTACTATCTAGAAATTTAAAATGGCGTCTGAAGATGATTTCTGGCCTCAGGGTATCATACCGCTCCCCAAATCGTGTTGGATGATATTTGTCACTTTCGGCTTTTGATCGGAAACTGTCGCCATCTTTGCCATCGAATACCCAGATTAGGCAGTTCGGCAATTTTATGATGGATTTTATAATTTTCTGATTATCAGGCAACCAGATGTGGTCATCTGGATTTAAAATTGAGTTTTAGGTCGGATTCTGGCCACTGGGTATAATCCAGGTTTCAAGAACCCATATTATAATTATTTGAAATCTACTGACTAGCGTTGACTAAAAGAATCTAAATATTTATAGGCAGTATATGAGTACAAATCGATTATACCACAATCAAAAACAAATTCGCATCATATAGTTGAAAGAATTTAATGTTATTTGCATGTATATGTGTTAATTTATATTCATATCGTCGGTTTCATGCTACACTGGCACAACTCAAAAAACATAGTTCCGAGAAAGGAGCGGGGGCCTAGCGTGGTTGGTAACGTCGCCGCCAACCACGCTCGACGCCTGGGTTCGAATCCCACCACCGACATAGGTGTCGATGGTTGTGAGGTGGCGTGATCCACTCACAACCAACCCAACTGGTCTAGATTCAATCCTAGCCGACACCGGGAGATTTTCTGAGGCGAAAAATCTCTGGGATCACGCTTTCCATCGCATGAGGAAGTAAAGCCGTTGGCGCCGGTCCGTTAATCAACGGGTCGTGAGTTAGGGTCCTGGGTGGAGTCGCCTCCCCGGGCGTCGGTGATTGGCACAATAACAGTGGCGGAACTAGACCGACGGTAAATAAGCGAGAATAAGAAAAAAAAGGTTCCGAGAAAAACGCGTTTGAAAATTTGCGTCAAAAATTTATTTTTGGGTTTTCAAGAAAACTTTGAAGTGTAATATTACCAATCCTTATTTAACACCTTTGGGTCTATTATGCACATATTACGTGCTCACGCTGTCCAAGTTAAAACCTTATTCTCACTAACTTTATGGAGTAATTTCGATATGTGCAGCAAGCACTTTCACTCATAACTCTGGAATTTTTGTGATTTTCGAAATGGGATTTCGTGTGATGAAACCTAACAATAGTTGGCATCGTTCGCCATCAAAAACTCAAAAATGCAAAATTTTGAGTTGTGCCAGTGTTGCACGAAGCCGATGATATGTTAAACTTTAAATGTTCGGTATAGTTGTGCTGTTGGCTACCAAAAATTTTTGTTTAGAATGAATAACAAATCCAGCAGAAATAATCAAGGTGTATTTTTCAAGTGTTGGAGTAAATCTATTTTAACAAATTATAAATTCGGAGGAGAAAGGCTGGGTCTCACCGCTAGGTGGATTAATTTAGGTTTTTGTTCTATTTGGGACCCCAAACAATCCTAAATTTATCAGAAGTCGATTGGTTTTGTCTCCGCTTGGCGCATTGCATTTCAAATTTATATGGAGATTTGTATGGAAAAACCAACTTTTGAAGTAGAATTTTTCTCTCAGGAAGTTCGGCTACATAGGGATGTGGAATGAAAATCTAAAACCGAAAAAAGTGAAAAATATGTCCAATTTCAAATGCTAATAAATCGGTTATTATTCGATGGATTTCTTTCGTTCTGGCAGCAATAGATTGGAAAATCTTCTAAGATTTTGCCCAAAAGAAGATGATTGTATTTTTATTATTCACACTATTGTACTATTGAATATAGTCAAGCCTTGTCAAAACGAAAAATTCGACCTCTGATTGGTCGTTATTTGATTGCTTCCCAAGCACGATCGACAGGATCATATACCTTGCAATTGAAAACATGCTATTTGGCCTATATAAGAACCTGTTTTAGCCGAAGCCACCCATGATAGTTCTAGACAGCGACAACAGCAGTCTTCCTCCCTTAGCAGCAGCACTAGCAGTGCAGTGGATACCAGCGATGGCGGAAAGCGGCCACAGCTGTGGCGTAGCAATGGATAGTGCACTAGTTGCAGCGGATTCCAGCATCGATAGCGGCTGACGCAGTGAGGCACTTTAGTGAAATTCAGTCTCTGTGCGATAGTGGGCACTAGTAAATGCATTCAATGAAAAGTTGACTCATTTTGACAACACGTGAGCCGTCTAGTTTTGAGTGTTATATCAGCATTTCACTGTTTACTTTATCACAACAAATACTTTGTTCGCACTGTCAGTGATAACGCAAAGATGTAATCGGCATCTTATCCGATACTAATTTAACAACAAATTGTTCTTTTCAGGATGAAATAAAAACCTGATGATTAAAGCTTTAATGTTTTCTCTTGATGTAATTTACATTTTTAAATTTGTAAAAGTTATAAATTTTACTTTATTCCCGTGTCTCAGAACGTACTGAATTATCTTTTCCTTCAGTCATGACATGAGCACGACATCCAAAAAAATTTCATATCAAAATTTAAAAACTGTCATGCCCCAACCATGACAAGCAACTTACTGTATTATTGAAAATGGTCAATCCTTGTTGAAGCGCAAAATTCGATTGATCTGATTAGTCAACGTATATTTACAAGAAAAAATGACTGAGACGCAAGCAGCCGGGTTATCTTTCTTGTAAAAGTATTCTACTTCAACCTTGCGGTCGTGGCTTTGCACACAACCCTCCTGTTATTTTGCATTTTCCATTCTAAAGAGCTCAAAATAGCTCAAACCATAGGATTCATGACTTCAAATGGTAGGTTTTGATGCCTAACAACTTGGCCGAAGACACTAAAGAGCTAGGCTGTTTCTAAAAAATACTAGAGCTGTTCAATGTTGATTAGGTCGAAATATATGTTGCAAATCATGTTTTCTGCTAACACTGCCAGTGTACCGGCGTCAGTCAGATTTCCATCAGAAGTAACCTCTTTAACAGGTTGTAGATTCTACCTACGTCTACGTTGACCTCAGCTTGATCCATCTGAGTGTATAAACTCGTTACGACAGGTTACTTCTGATGGGAATCCTACTGATGCTAGTATAATGGTAATGTTGGCAAAAAACAAGATTTTCTGCATTTAAATCGACATACTCAATTTTTAACAGCTATAGCTCTTCTTAGGGACATCCTAGCTTTTCATTGTCTTCTGCAAAGATGTTAGGCATTTAAATACTATACTTTAATATAATGTAGTGCATTATTAGAGTATTATTGAGCTCTTTAGAAAGGTAATTGCAAAAAAGTAGGTTTTCTTATATGAATTCTCATACAAATTTGAAATGCAATGCGCCAAGCGGAGACAAAACCAATCGACTTCCGGGAAGTTTATGGTTGTTTGAGGCCCCAAAAAGAACCAAAAAAAACTTAGTTCTGGAAAATCGATCATTTTGCCCCACCCTAAATAGTATACCTAAAAATGATGCGCGGAGAATTCCATGCCCTTTTTCACATACATTCATTACACTGCTTTTGCGGGCCGCCAACAAACAAAAAGCATATTGTTAAGATGGCACCGGATACATGCGGCATAGCAGCCAAGTTTAGACTCCCGTAAGCTTGTTGAGCGATTCCCCAAAAAAACGTGCAACCAATTCGATCGAACATTTTTGATTTGGCTGAAACTTTGCATAGACGTTCCTATAGGCAAAAGATATCATTCTGTGCTATTGATTTAATTATTTTGAACACGACTTATTTTTGAAAAGCTATTGAAAAATACTATTTTGGGATGGTATTGATCTGAGAGAGAGGCGCCAGCTCAATGACAGTTCGATTATGTTTTCGTCTACTTCGTTTTCGTTTTTGTGCAAGAAAAATATCTCACAATAGTTTCAATCAAGTCAGCGTGCGCATCTGTCTCTCGTTTTGATGATGATATTATTCAAAAATATGTTCAAACTTGAGATGATTGTCATATCGGTTGATTATTAAATATATTTTTGATGTAGCGAAAGTAGATTCATGGATTCAGTTTCCGTCCGTGCAAACAAGATTTAGTAGTTCTGACAATCTTCTGTGAATTAAGGTTGAATGCAATGGGATTTGTCTACATTTTTTCATCGACATTGGATTGATCCATTATTTTTAACGCGGTGGATAGAATTCAGCGACGTGAGAGGCGGTTGGAAACGGACAAATGCATTGAAGGTATGTAACGCATGTTAACCAGCTCAAAATAATAACCAATCCAGTCGATGTGTCGCTTCCGCGCAATGCTCTTCAGGCAAATAAATATTGCGAATCCAAAAGAACTTCAATTTCACAGTGACAGGCCCCAGCAATGTGTTATTGTTTTTGGGTGGTTGATGCAAGTGCTTTTAAGCAGTGCCTTCAAGGTAAAAATAAACGTTTAGGCAGATTGTTTCCGATATCAACTGTGCCATTATTGCCTAGTAACATCCCGCCTATGTGAGTTTTACATCTATACTGGAGGTGTCATTATTATTATTGTTCTTGCTTTGGGCTTATTACAATTTTTACATCATGTTAGGAAATGGTTATATATTATTTTACTAAAGAAAACTCCAACATATTTTGCAATATATGTGAAGAGATATTAACTTCACCGTCAATTTTAAATAATAAATAGGAATACAGAAAATATTGATTACATAGTAAAAGTTCATATTTACTTGTAAATTAAAAATAAACTATACATTTATCTTTCAGAAATATTTATTTCAAAATTATCTTGAAAAAATAAAATAAATAATTTACATCGACTACGATACTCTCCATATTTCATTTCATCAGGCCTACCGGTTCTCAATGACATTTCTTGCCTGGTTCACGATGACATTTGTGAGCATAAAAACAAAGCCAGCTGGCGCCTCTCTCTCAGGTATTGATGATTATAAATGTTTTTAGAGCCAAAACGGTTTGTTTGATCGGTGTGACGTCTTCGGTAAAGTTGTAGATAATAATTTTTCTTTCTACAAAAAATATACACTCTGAAAAAAAATTCTTTGTTTTGAAAAACAAGGTAAAAGAAAATTTAGAAATTAATTATCTAAAAAGCTCATTTTTAAACATCAGATTTTTTTTATAAAAACTACAAAAACTAACTAAACTAATAAACAATAGAACTGGTCCGATCATCAGAAAAAACTTGCTGCAATAATCGGTCATACAATTAAAACTAAACTCCTGCATGCGTCCTCTTTCACGTGACTACTGAGAGTTAAACTTCCGGAAGGTGTGTCTTCGTGGACTAGAGCTAGTAAAGCAATAATTACAACAAATTGATTATAAAATCGAATAGTTTGTATATTATAGCGTCGGCTGTGCTGGGGAAGAAAACTTCATTTCAGCTCTGACTGACGAAACAGGCGTTCAACAAGGCACTATACTTTTCAATAGTGCAATATGACAATTTTCCGCAGTTTGAAAAGTAAAAAAGGAGTTAGTTATGTGACCAAGCTAACTCCTTTTTTACTTTCCAATTTTTCAATCGATTGCTGTAAGAAAGAAGGCAATTCGTTGAGAACTAACTAACTTTCAAGCATTTCAAAGATGTTTTTGGGTTTTTAATTTGTACCCAAATTTGTAACCCAAATATACAAAGTGTTAGGGAACTGATTTAATACCCTTTAAGGGGTGATAAAGGATCCTATTTGATGAAAAAAATCCTTCTACGCATATGGCCAAAATTTTACAACTGCAAAGTTATTCACGTTTTCAGTTTTCGGTTATGTTTGCTTTCAACGAGCTCTAGCACGATAAATATGATATCTGGCTTGTTTCTGTTGGTTTTGTTGAAAAGCTGAGATAATTTCATAATCAATAGTGTCTTTAAAACATCAAATTAGAGAGAATAAGAAGCACTTAGAAAGGAACAAATGTGATATCAAATGTTTTTTTAGAACTGAACTGCAATTTTCTCTCTGAATTGTTTGATAAACATGAGTATTGTTGTTAACTAAATTAAACATGAAAGTCTACTCTACAAGTTGTTCATCGACACCAAGCATCTAACTCTTCTAGTTAAGCTGGTATTTTACTTTAAAAGCAATTAGCTGCGCCTTAATTTAGTGTAGTAAGATTCACAATTTTCTGCTCCACTGTGTTTCAAGCATTGATCTAGTTTGCAGTGCATGCTAGGGTGGCAGCGAAAAAGGTCATGTCAAATTTCTAAAACCGACCATGCATATTTTGTTCTTTGGCTCAAAAAAATCTGTGCAAAATTTCAGCTCAATCGGATTTAATTTAGGGGAGCCTCAAAGCGCTTAAAGTTATGATTTTTCGACCATCGAAAAACTACTTAGGGGAGAGTACAAGAAATTGGGAAAATCGATTTTTTTTTTCGATACCAAATGTTCTAAAAATGCATAAAACATCGAGATCTGGTGTTATATCAAAAAAAAAAATTACCGGAAACCAGCCTTCTGCGACGGGCCGTTCTTTGAGCAACCGAAGGCTTTATATGGAATAGTTTAGAACGGGTTTCTAAAATGACTCAGCTCGTTTCAAACCAGATGTAAATTATTTTAATGTTCTTTAGGTATCTCAAACTCGATTTTCATTAGGGTGTCCGATTGAGCTGAAATTTTGCACAGATAATATTTTTGGGCCACAGAACAAATGTACATGGTCGGTTTTTAAAATTCGATGATGAAAATTTTTTCATACAATCATTGCCACTCTAGTGCATGTAAAAGACGTCAACAAAATAAATAAAAAATTAAATTTAAATTAAATCTTAAATTTAATCCCTTCTTAGCATTTTCATCAAGATCATAGTAAGAAGATAGGGTTTGTTCAATACAGTTGCTGATGCCAATAATGCTGTACGAAAAACGATAAGAACTGGAAGAAGTTAATGTCTAATTAAACTCAAACAATAAAGCAACACTACCCACGTATTCTGCTGTCAAAGTCAAATATCGAATTTCCTGTAAACGATAAAACGAATGATAATAAAGTTCGTAAATTGCGTGGGTCATTCGTTTGCACCTACAATCTAGCTCTTTCAGTATTACTGGTAGGACCCGTAAATTATTCCAGCCTTTTGATGTAATAATTTTCTCCAGAACAGGTGCATGAATATATAACTACCATTTCGTTCTACGAAACAGATTTATCTCCATAATGGTCCAGCAGTAGTTCCAGCAAAGCAAAACGGATCAGTTTCAAACTATTGCCCATTAACACGCCGGCCATGCTGCGGCTTTATGGTTTCGCACGGTGGATGAGTGTCCTGTAGCTAATTCGCAACAAAATCTCGCTTCGTATACCTAATCCGTATAATGACGAATATCGGTCAATGGGGGTGAAGCTGTTGAGCGACGGTAGTAGGCTAAATTTTCTAAAACATTAGTTCACTTTTTTATGCTGTCTGATTTTCGACACATCGGTCTGTAAACATTAGACGTTAGCTGGAGTTTCCGGCTAAACAGAGTGAACTGCACTTAACCGGGGCCACAAATCCCCGGTGTTTTGACGTGATTGCCAGATTTATATGCACTTGCTGAAGCAGGATTCAAAATTGGCCCACCAACACAACCAGCACAACAACATAGAACATGTAAATAGAGAGCCGCGTGCGATACTTTGCACTTGTGGATGGCCCCCAGTGGGCCACTGTGGAGTCCTGAAAATCCAAATCCGGAAAGTGCATCGCTGCTTCCGGATCGATTGGATGCGGCTTGTCGGATGTCTGATGTGATTTAGCTCCATTTCTGCCTGCCTGTTGCGCATGAATGAGATTTAATTTGAATAATGGCTTCCATTTAGTTCGCTCTGCAGCTCGCCTCCGTCAAAATAGATTTGTTTTCCTAACTCACGTGTACCGGGCGGTGGATTGGTGTGTACGAGTTTTGTAGCCAATAAGTGCTTGCAAATGTTCGCATGTTGGTGTGTTTTTCCGGGTGCCCCCTTTTGATGCCATTGAGAATTAAAATGACTAATGCGTTCCGAAAAGGCCCGGGTAACTAATGCATTAGCAATGTTAATGGTAATTCGGGGTTGAGGTTATCCAATAATTTTTTTTTTTGCCATGTATTGATTTTGAATTCAATACGATAACTGTAATATCAACGTCATTGTGCTAAACTCATATATATCTTAAATTTATAACTCCTGTGTTCCAGGAATTTACAGGTACTACACGTTTATGGTTATTTGCACTCTTTCTATTCCTAATTTTTCTAATTTGAGCACCCGAAAGTATTTAAGAACGATTTTTCTGATATTTTGGACCCAGTTTAATGTTACGATTTTTGTAAATTTATTGTGCTGATCAATTAAAAATAATAACTGAAAACTTTTAGTCTAAGAAATTTTTGTGATGTGTAACTGTATGTGAAAACGCTTAAAAAAATTATTAAGCTTGTGTTGACATAAGAAATAAATCTTTAAATAATTGTAAAAGTGACTAAAAGCTTCTATCACGTGATCAATCAGAACATTCAATCAAATTTCGAGGACCGGGTATCAACTAGTTGTTTGAATAAATTTCGTTCGACATTCATTTGTTATGTGCATATCTACCGAAGGGATTCCTCTCTGCAACTTTGGGAGTTAATGGAAACAAAGCGATTGACATCGATTGCGATTGCACAGGATCGTGTTCACATAACACGATGCAAAAATAATCCTGCAACAGCTCCGAGCATGTATTCATGATGAGAGCAGGGAAAACCTTGCCTGCCGTCTCCCAGAAGACTAACATCACAACGGACACACAAATCTGTACTGTTTTTCTCGTACGGAAATGTACGGAGTATTCGACACCGACACGAAACAAAAAGAAAACATTAAACTGAACCGAGTTTATTTATTTTACAAGAATGCAAAATATGCACATCAGAGCTGCCGGAAGATGTTTCCAAATATTTGCCACTGCCATCGGGAAAAACGGTACCCATAACTAAACCGAGTGCAGTGCAGTGCAGTGGCATTGAGCTGCAGTGCATTACAAATACAGTTAGTAGCGTATCACTTGGCTCGCCTGGAAACTTACGTGCATCGAAGTGTACCCGAAGTGACATATGCTTCAACATGCAGTTGCACTCAATTCATCCAGACGCCGCCCGGTAAGGGAGGCTCCAAAGGGGTGGCGAGAGGGAGTGGGAAAAAGGGATAAGCAAGTGTTTTGCAGTTGCAGTTGTGCACTTGTTTTTGTCACACTTCCGTTGTTCTGTGTTTGTTTGCTGTGTTCTCAAGAAAGATAACTTTTCGATGCACGGTTGTCACAGGCTCAAGTGACAATCACCAGAGCGAAGACGCTGGCAGTCGAACTAAATTGACGAACTGATTTACTGTAAGATAAATCTCGGGAAGTTCACTGCTGAGGGACTGTTATTAGTTTTTCTTCAACTCTGCATAAGTTCTCTCCTTAAGGGCTGGTCCCGACTGCCGTGTCAATTTTTTGATCAAATAATTGAAACCTCTAGCAAGTTTCCTGTGAGGTATTTACATTTTACGAAAAAAGGTTTTTCTTTCCCATTGTAAATACAAAAAAAAAATTGGACAGAGTATAAAAGATGTCTAACCGAATACAATCGAGAGATTCGTAAATCGAAGAGAAGGGACTGGAAGCTTACATGTGAGCAAGTCGAAAGCTTGTCTGCTGTAGCCAGACTTCACAAGGCCCTCTCTAAAGATCACACCAATGGACTAGGCAGTTTGAAAAATAAAAATAGTTAATTCACAACAGATTCTCAGGAAACACTTAGTGTCATGATGGATACACACTTCCCTGGCTCGACTTATTCAACTTCTGATAACGCACAGGACTTCTATATATCTCAGTCTAACTCAATTCATTACAAGACTAGAGTTCAAGAAATAGCCAGTGTTATTTTCACGAGGTCAAGAGTTGAGTGGGCAGTAAATTCTTTCAAGCCCTTTAAATCGCCTGGACCGGATGGGATTCATCCAGTGCTTTTACAAAGAGTAAGGACATTACAGTCCCCCTTCTGGTAGAGATGTTTAGGGCTAGCATGATACTAAGCTACATTGCTAGTAAATGGCGAGAAGTCCACGTCATATTTATTCCTAAGGCTGGAAAACGTGACAGGACGAGTCCCAAAGCATACAGACCAATCAGTCTAGCGTCTGTCATTTTAAAAATGATGGAAAAAATCATCAATCTACATATCAAATTCTCATATTTGAACAGTAGACCATTGAACAAATTCCAGTTTGCCTACCAAGCTGGTAAATCAACTGAAACAGCACTTCACACGTTGGTTTCAAAACTAGAAAAGTCTTTCGATGCTAAGGAAATCTCACTGGCAGCTTTTCTTGATATTGAGCGAGTATTTGACAACGCTTCTCACGAATCTATAAAGAAAGCTATGATAAATCGGGGTTTTGACATATGCATCTCGAACTGGATACTTGCTATGTTAGACAATCGGTTAATCACAGCCAGTTTAGGAAGATCAACTTTAACGACAAAACCAACAAGAGGCTGCCCGCAAAGAGGGGTTTTATCTCATATATTGTGGTCTCTGGTAGTCGATGATCTTTTTGCTTTTCTCCTAGAAAGGTATAGCAATCACTTGCAAAACTGAAGGTATAAAAGTGCTCCAAAGGGCCGAATGGCATATATCACTCGACTCAGCTCGAAGAGCTGAGCATTTTCTGTATGTATGTGTGTGTGTGTATGTGTGTGTGTATGTGCAGATTTTTATTCTCACTCACTTTTCTCAGAGATGGCTGGACCGATTTTCATGAAATAAATTGCAAATGAAAGGTCTAGTTGCCCCATAAAACCTTATTAAATTTCATTATAATCGGATTTTTAGTTTAGAGGTTATGTATCAAAATGTAAAAATCATGAAACATCATTATCTCGAAAACTACACAACCGATTTGAACAAAATTGGTTTCAAATGAACGGGCTACCTGAAAAACCATTAACTTTTGAATTTAATTAAGATTGGACATATGGTTCAAAAGTAATGAAAAGAAACGTGTTCTGAAGACTGTTCAATCTCACTCATGTTTCTCAGAGATGGCTGGACCGATCTTCATAAAATCAGTGTCAAATGGAAGGTCTAGTTGCTCCATGAGACCCTATTGATTTGTTTTGCAATCGGACTGTTATTTTGCCTGTTCTGTTTAAAAATGTGAAATTCAGCTATGAGAAGGAACATACTCCGAAGACTACTTAAACTCGGCCATTTTTGGCTGTTTTTTTTCTGCCAAAAATGGCCGTTTTCCGTCTAACATGAGTATCTCCGAATCTAGAATGATACACAGCAGCTGAAATCGACCACAGACCCAATTTTGGATTCTAGGTTGGCGACCTCCGGTTCCTGGGAAACAGCCGAAAATGATCGAAAAACACCCAATATGGGTGTTTCTCCAACCAGAAACCAGAAGTTGCCATCCTGCAAGTCATGATGGGGTCTGAGGTCAATTTTTAGCTTCTTGCAACATTCTGGCTCCGGAGATACTCATGTTGGGTGGTATTTGATCACTTTGGGCTGTTTTTCAGAAACCGAAAGTCGTGATTTTGGTCTTTAAAATTGTCTGTGAAATCAATTTCTATCATCTGGGAGTTATTCTGGTTCCGAAAACATTCATATTGAACGCTATTTGGTTATTTCCGGATGTTTGCCAGACATCGGAAGCCACCATCTTAAAATTCACGATTGTGTCTGTGATCAATTTTTAGCTTCTGTGCATCTTTCTGGTACCGCAGATACTCATATTTAATGGGAATCGTCCATTTCAGGCTGTTTCCCAGAAACTGGAAGTTGCAATCTTACAATTCAAAATGTTGTTTGAAGTCGATTTGTGGTTCCAGTGCATCATTCCGATTTCGGAAATACCCATATTGGGTGGTATTTGGTCGTTTTCCGCTGTTTTTCCGAAACCGGAAGTTGCCATTTTGGATTACATAATGGCATTTGGAGACAATTTTTGGATTGAACGTCATACTGGTTAAAGAAACACTCATATTGGGTGGTATTTGGTCATTTTCAGCTGTTTTTCAGAAAAAAATGTTGCCTGAGGTCGATTATGGAACATATTTGTTACCACTAAAACATTCACCTGCCAAATATGGTTCCATTTAGTTGATTAGTTCGCGAGATGTGCAGAAATTTGTGCACCACTATGGACAGATTTGTATTTTCTTGATTGGTTATTGGAATTTGTGTTTCATTTGTATGGAACCCCTCCCTTCCAGAAAAGGGAGGGGCGTCCAACTATTATGGACATATTTTTTACCCCTTAAAACATAAAACAATATCGCACGCTAGCCTGGGGGCTAATGCGGTCTCGATCAACTAGTTTAGTTGAGAGAATTCGTTATCGATATTGTTTTCGACACATTTTGCATGTTGTAGGATATGTACAACGATACACCGTGCCCCAGTGCTGAGTCGAGAAAATTTCCAGCTCGAAAAGTTCCTCGACCTGATCGGGAATCGAACCCGATATCACAACCGTGTGAGAAAGCTAGTCGACCGACATCGCTAACCACAGAACCACGAGGACCACCCCTTAAAACATCCACATGCCAAATTCGGTTTCACTTGCTTGGTTTGTTCTTGAGTTGTGCAGAAATTTATGTTTCATTTGTATGGGACTCCTCCCTTCCAGAAGAGGGAGGGATCTCAAACTATCATAAGAACCTTTATCGGCACCAAAAACCCCTACATACAAATTTTCACGTCGAGCGGTTCGGTAGTTTTCAAGCCTATATGGATCAAACAGACAGACAGACCGGACTGCATTTTTATATGTATAGATTACAGTATCAATTTTTTAGAACCTGAAGAGTGAATATACATTTGCTGAATTGAAGCGTTCATGTTAATCTATTTTAACAAATAATAAGTTTAAATGAGAAAAGCTGGGTCTGACCGCTAGGTGGATTAATTTAGTTTTTACATTTTAAAAAACCTAGGTTATGAAGTCATTGGATTTGCTGATGATATTACTATCTTAATTAGGGGCAAATGTGGGCCTACTATTACTAATAGAATGCAAACTGCCCCAAACTACACACTCAAATGGTGTAAGCAGGAAGGACTAAATGTTAATCCTTCTAAAACAGTCATAATCCCATTCACAAGAAAGAGAAAGTATATTATTGCAACTCTAAAGTTGGGAGAAACACAGTTGGAGCTATCCAAGCAAACCAAGTACCTAGGTGTCATGTTTGACCATAAGCTTAACTGGAACGACCATCTGGAGTACGCAATCTCAAAAGCCAACAAAGCTCTTTGGGCTTGCAGCAATACATTTGGTAAGAAGTGGGGACTCAAACTAAGGATGATTCATTGGATTGACTTGGCTATAGTGAGACCCAGAATAACTTATGCCTCATTAGTGTGGTGGCCTAAAACTACACAAACATCAGCTCAAAAAAGCTGGATACGCTACAACGTCTGGCATGCCTATCAATAACTGGAGCGATGGCCAGCGCACCATCCAAAGCCTTAGAAGCTCTTTTGTATCTTCTACCTTTGCATCAATATGTGTAACTTGAAGCGGAAAAAGGTGCTCTCAGGCTCAAACGCGTTAAACTTCTTCAGGAAGGGGATCTAGAAGGCCACTTACGAATCCTTAAAGATTTTCAACTGAACAACTTAGTAACAATGTATGAAGACTGGATGGAATCCAAGACTAACTTCAATATTCCCTTCAAAGTGATTGAATTGGGATTGTATTTTATCCCTACGACAACTGACTGTAACAAACGATGTAAATCTATACTGGGTGCCTGGTTACTGTGGTATAGAAGGTAATGAAAAAGCCGATCTCTTAGCAAGAATTGGTTCTTCAACTGCATTCGTCGGACCGGAGCCATTCTGTGCGGGTTACATCCTGCCTGAAATCAGAGCTCAGAGGCTGGGAAGCAATGATGATTGGTGTCAACTGGAGGGCTACCTCCAATGCAAGACAATCTAATCTATTCATTACACCTTGTAATAGAATCACCCGCAACCTCCTCAGTACAAATAAAGCTGATCTGAGTACGTTGACTGGCCTAGGGGCACCAACATTCACGAGATAGTTTAATAAGCTATAATCTTCCGATTTTTTCCAGTTTGAGCTCTACCCCAAAACTTGTGTTTACCAGTGCACTGTTATAATAAATATAATCATTCTCTACATGAACACTAGTATAAACTGAATTTAGATACCTCCTTTTGATGACCTCATAGGAAGAATAAGGATGCATTGCAAAAGAAAACATAAATTTCTAGTGGAATTTCAGAAATGCTAGCTTATTTCCTGCTGCTAGGAGAATCAAAGGTATCGTCTGCAAAACCCACAAGTATCATAGGAAGGAACTAGGTGGTGTAATATAACGATCTGTAGCTGTCGGTTTTTGGTAAATGCTGAACTTTAGTCGTCTTTTTTCTTGTTTTCGTTCATGATTAGATTCGCCAGGAGAGGCGAGAAATTTTTTTTCCTGTGTTGGCTCATCACTGCGACCAGAAATTAGATCAATTGTGATATTGCCCAAGAATTTTCTGTGCTCCGCGCTTCATATTATTGGTAGTATCACTATTGAAGTAAGTGAAACGCTTATCATTCATATCCGTGCTTGTGTGTACGTTTTACCTTTCCGTTTCAAGCTTACTACTCTACTATACCGAGCTTCTGTCCCTCCTAACAATATCGCCTAATTACAATTCTCTGGAGAGAACTTTCACACCAGTTTTATTATAATATGGACTTATTTTTGTTAGGAGAGTCAAACAGGGGTACTGTAGAATTCAGATTGAAGGAAAGATACGTGGTGGGGAGCCTTGAAAATAAGCCCATGCTAAAGTCCTTTGACAACCAATGGCCTGTTCCTACTAAGAATCGAACCCACGACCATCCGCTTACCAAGGCGGACTCTGTAACCTTGCGGCTACGGAGCTCCCTGGAGGCGGAAGCGAGAGTTTACTCCCCATGCCAAATCCAAAAGTTTGTATATAAAGCTGTCCTTTGATTGTGACAAAAATGTGCATCATATAAACTCAGCCATTTTCAAATGTGTACAGTCAGGGTTTCAAATTCGGGGGATACATACCTTGTAAAAACAACCGCGTGAAAATAAACCGCGTTAATTCGAAAATCCACGTAAAAAAGCCGCGTTGATATAAAAATCCGCGTAAAGTAAACCACCAAGAAAGGCTTCAGAAAAAAAACCCGAGACGCTCTACGACCAGTATTGAAAATTCTCCTCTTTGATAGTCATTCCGGATCCTTCGGAGGGCGGAGGGTTTTTGACTAGGTCTTTAACATAATAAACACTTAAACGTTTTTGGTCCTCAGCCCGCCGTAATTCGAAAGACCGCATCATCCGTGCTAATTCTAAAAGCCGTTAAAAAAACCGCGGTAAACTTACAAAAAAAATCGCGTAACAAAAATCTGACTGTATTTGATAAAAAAATCTGAAATGATGATTAACAAAAGTTATCACCCAATGCATATAAAATATCAGAAAAATGCCAAGCTTATCACAATTAGAGTATAGTCTTCATGTATTTGTGACGCGTTGACTCACAAGATTTTAATATAATTAATTAGAAAAATGTTTATATGTTTGTAGGCCAAAAATTCGAGGAAAATTAATTGGTTATGAATTATTTTTTTACTTTTTGGTTATTTTTTGGTTATGAATTAGTTTTTTAACTATCAAAGTCTAAATTTAAAACAAAATCTATCAAACTGAAAGTGATGAAAGCGACACTCAATGAAATATGTGAAGGTGCGTAAAAAAGAAAAGCAAATCAACACAATATCTCAAATCCTCAGCAACGTTAAGCTCAAAAAACAAAGAGAATCGAACAACACGGTACGTTTATCGAGTGTGAAATTAGCCTTGTTACATGAGTCGCAACCACTGTTTTGATTTTTGCAGCTTCACAACATTTCTCACGCTAGCTCCATACCTATATTAAAAGAGCTCCTCATCTTTTCGTCCACGTGGACATTTTTTTACAAACCAAAGTTTAAATAACAGTTGTAAAAATAGTGTCAAATTCAGCCCAAAACAACATGGACGAGGAAACCCTCAACGATTGAGAAAATGGTTCAAAATTTTGTAGTAAATAGTCCCAAGTTAGGAAAAAAACTAGAACAGAAATAGTTTCAAAGGTTAATGGAAATACTTTTTTAAAAACAGTTGTGGTATTCGTCTCATATTAGTTGTAACAAATAACTTAATAACTTCTCCTCAAACAAAGATATTTCCAATATAGTTCTGAACCACTCAAAAAGACCAATGAAAAAAACCAAAAACACAATAATGAAATTTTTATTTTAGTCGCACAAGTTCTCAGGAAAACAGTAAAATAAATAGTTAAAGAGGTTGTTCATAAGACTCGACCGCAAAGTTAACGTAGAATCACGACAGCCTGTCTTATGTCAGTGTGTTTTTGCAATAGGTCTAGGAATACACTCGTGAAGTGGTAAATTTCATTTTTGCAACTCTCTTTGTTCAATAATTGATTGGAAACTTTGAAAAGAAGCATTGATTTTGAATAACCATTTTTCGAAGACACGGGATGATTGTAGTGCAAACAAACAAACAAAAAGTAACGATCATACACACACACACTATCGGAGCACTTACAGCTATTTGCAGTGGTCAATGGCTAAAAGCAAACGAGACGCTACAGATCTGGACAAAATTACTAAAATATCCGGACATGTTCAGCAATGCTGTGCAATAGAGTGCCAATCAATTACATAGGAAAAAAAGTAACCAGTAAATTTAAAAAAAACCTACAAAAAATGTTCACCTATACGAAAAACACCCTGTGCAAAATTGTAGCTCGATCGGACTTAAAACTGGGTAGCGCAAAGTGATTATAGTTTGACCTTGAGAAATTCGGAAAATCATCAAAATCGTAAATCTTTTATTCAGATGATACGAAATCTCGACGTTTCATGCTTTTTTAAGCCATCTGGCACCAAAAAAAAATCCGAAAACCGAAATTTCATGCAACCCACTCCATTGGGTTAATTTTTGGTTTTTTAAAGACCAAAATCCAAACGCTTTGCGCCACCCGATTTAAGGTCCTATGGAGCTCAAATTTTGTCACCTGTTCAGCCTTGCTGCGCTGAAATCAGCTGCTGCTCTGTTGGCTGTGGGTCGCGCCAGTTTTCAGTAAGATCTAACCGTCTTCTTACTACAGTGATCGGTTATGCAATGAAGACTGAGTTTCTGCATGCTGGCTTTTATACATGAATACTGAGAGTTAAACTTCTGATGAACGTGTCGTTGTGGTCTAAAGCGAGCAAAACCACAACAACAACAACAACAAATCGATTATGAAGTCAAATCGTTTGTACACGCAAAACTTTTCCTCAATACTTTAGAAGCAATAGCGCAAAATTGCCTTTCGGGTAACAAACCTATTACTTAAAAGTACGACTGTCTAATAATGGTCGTTTCAACCACATGCAAGATTTTTTCTGTCGAAAACTGCACCCTTTTCATCTCAAGCAAAAAAAAAATCACACACCGTCGCATATGTTGCACATGTTACAAGTTTCTTCAATCTCCAATTCATCCGGTGTGCGTGTATTAGTTCGCATACGAAGTAGAGAAAGAATATGACAAGAGCCGCCAAGCAGCATTTTCCCCGTCACTTGAATGAAGAAAATCCGTTGGAAACTGACTGAGTTTTAAGCTTTTAAAAGTGGACAATTTTTGTGTCGCTCTCCATGTGTTTGGTTTTTTAATTTGTACCCCTATTTTTAAAAAATCATTATTGTTTGTGAAGGTCTTCAACAAGATTGAAGCGCAGATTAAGAGCGGTGGACAGTACAATGAATTTAAATCTCGAAAACACTATTTGATTTTAATATTTTTAACATGATCTGCTAATAATAATTTTCAACGCACTTCTTCAACATGCTAGTCTTATTTTCGAGTAATAACGGTAACCGTTCTCGGTATGATGGAAAATTCGATTAAATTAATCAAATGTTATACTCAGGAAAACGGGAACACGTAGTTTAAAGAGCAAGCCACCCTGCGTAGTCATTCGTAGTCTTTTGAAACTACGTGGTTCAGGAACGACCCTTTAACTTTGCAGTTTTTTCTACAGATCGCGGCCTTGTGAGTCTCATAAAATCGACAGTTAATTTGCATTTATATTAATTTCCATTGCCAGCCCCCAGTTTGCGTTCGGTTTCTTCAGAATCCCCTCTCCCTCGAATTTTCCAGGTAGAAGTTGGCCGCAACGCAGCTCATTCTGGCGCGAAATCACTTTCAATGGAACCCAATCAAAGCGAACGAAAATCCTTCTAACAAAATTTGCACTCTTCGTTCCCTCCTGTGTGCCACAATCCCGTGATTATATCGGATCGAACATGAACCGCAATCCGAGAAAATTGTAAGCAATCAATTCCTCTCATTCTATCATATTTCTGAGCTGGTAGCCACACCGTCGTCGTTGTCCCCGTCGTCAACCCAACTGATTCCCATTTCAATCCTCGTCAACATACAATATCGCCCTCTGTATGTTATAATCCAGCATACCAACAAGAAAACAGTTTCCTTTGAGGTTCGGGTTCGATGCTGTCAAAAGGAGTGATAATTTTCTCCGAGCTTTCGTTTCTATTCTGCCGTCCACAGAATGGCAGCTCAAGTTTGTTCCGCTTTCAGCACGATGTGCCACCTCGCCGTGAGCATGCAATTCTCCAAAGAAACCGTACTTTGTTATAAAGAAAGTACGTGAGTTCATAACAAACCTGTCCTGACGACACCGTCGCCGCCGCCGCCGCTGCCAGTGACGACGGGGCTCGGAGAATGCTTCTGGCTGCTGCGTTACTAAGCTCGTCCTGTGGGGACAGGGTTAGAATAATTGTAACCCCGGGTGGAATGGCAGTGGAAAGGGTTTTTCCATGAAAAATCGGTTCATTTTGTAAAACAAATAAATGCCTTTACTGTTAGATACTCAGTTCGTGTTTGGGACAAATATTATTTAAATTTTTACGGCGTTTACGGACGCTGCTAGTTTTGACGGGCTATGGCAGCACAACCGCAAGTCACACTGCTGATTGGGAAAGGATCTCATTTTGCAACCACAGCGGATTGGTATGAGCACTCTCTGCAGGGCAGTGTGAGGACTTCATTCTCGTTCCTTGTTCGGGTAAGTAGGAAATGGATAATTTCGATGTAGAACGTGCACGACTTGTCCGCATACTTTTCCCTCTCAGTAGATTAGAAAGCTGATGGTTTGAGCATTTCTTAACAAATAAGCTTCCGAGCTGAATCGATCGAGTCCAAGTGGTGACCCTTGGGGTGCTCCTGTTTACTTCTGACGGGGGAGCGGGTTGCACTTTTTCCTCAAAGCCAAATAAACGTGCACAATTAAACGCGACTACGGCTAGCGTAATGAGCAACAATGGTTTTTTCGGTCTGTTGAAAGAGTGTAGTGTACGAATCTGTCGGTATGCCAAGGCTCATTTAATGAGCCCTTTATTTTTTTTTTGTACAGCAAGCAAATTGCAACAGTCTTAATAAGGTGAACTCTGTTCAATCAAACAAATTGCAGCTATACAAAAAAATCTGCTTCTATTCACTGAGTCAAGAAAGAATGACGAACAATGATATGATACCCGTTACACTCGTACTATGGGGCGGAAATAATTAACATTATTTTTCCTGCTTTTTGTTTACTTGTAGTTCTGTTTTCAGTTTTCTGTTTTCTGTTTTCTGTTTTCTGTTTTCTGTCTTCTGTCTTCTGTTTTCTGTTTTCTGTTTTCTGTTTTCTGTTTTCTGTTTTCTGTTTTCTGTTTTCTGTTTTCTGTTTTCTGTTTTCTGTTTTCTGTTTTCTGTTTTCTGTTTTCTGTTTTCTGTTTTCTGTTTTCTGTTTTCTGTTTTCTGTTTTCTGTTTTCTGTTTTCTGTTTTCTGTTTTCTGTTTTTTTGTTTTCTGTTTTCTGTTTTCTGTTTTCTGTTTTCTGTTTTCTGTTTTCTGTTTTCTGTTTTCTGTTTTCTGTTTTCTGTTTTCTGTTTTCTGTTTTCTGTTTTCTGTTTTCTGTTTTCTGTTTTCTGTTTTCTGTTTTCTGTTTTCTGTTTTCTGTTTTCTGTTTTCTGTTTTCTGTTTTCTGTTTTCTGTTTTCTGTTTTCTGTTTTCTGTTTTCTGTTTTCTGTTTTCTGTTTTCTGTTTTCTGTTTTCTGTTTTCTGTTTTCTGTTTTCTGTTTTCTGTTTTCTGTTTTCTGTTTTCTGTTTTCTGTTTTCTGTTTTCTGTTTTCTGTTTTCTGTTTTCTGTTTTCTGTTTTCTGTTTTCTGTTTCCTGTTTTCTGTTTTCTGTTTTCTGTTTTCTGTTTTCTGTTTTCTGTCTTCTGTTTTCTGTTTTCTGTTTTCTGTTTTCTGTTTTCTGTTTTCTGTTTTCTGTTTTCTGTTTTCTGTTTTCTGTTTTCTGTTTTCTGTTTTCTGTTTTCTGTTTTCTGTTTTCTGTTTTCTGTTTTCTGTTTTCTGTTTTCTGTTTTCTGTTTTCTGTTTTCTGTTTTCTGTTTTCTGTTTTCTGTTTTCTGTTTTCTGTTTTCTGTTTTCTGTTTTCTGTTTTCTGTTTTCTGTTTTCTTTTTTCTGTTTTCTCTTTTCTGTTTTCTGTTTTCTGTTTTCTGTTTTCTGTTTTCTGTTTTCTGTTTTCTGTTTTCTGTTTTCTGTTTTCTGTTTTCTGTTTTCTGTTTTCTGTCTTCTGTTTTCTGTTTTCTGTTTTCTGTTTTCTGTTTTCTGTTTTCTGTTTTCTGTTTTCTGTTTTCTGTTTTCTGTTTTCTGTTTTCTGTTTTCTGTTTTCTGTTTTCTGTTTTCTGTTTTCTGTTTTCTGTTTTCTGTTTTCTGTTTGCTGTTTTCTGTTTTCTGTTTTCTGTTTTCTGTTTTCTGTTTTCTGTTTTCTGTTTTCTGTTTTCTGTTTTCTGTTTTCTGTTTTCTGTTTTCTGTTTTCTGTTTTCTGTTTTCTGTTTTCTGTTTTCTGTTTTCTGTTTTCTGTTTTCTGTTTTCTGTTTTCTGTTTTCTGTTTTCTGTTTTCTGTTTTCTGTTTTCTGTTTTCTGTTTTCTGTTTTCTGTTTTCTGTTTTCTGTTTTCTGTTTTCTGTTTTCTGTTTTCTGTTTTCTGTTTTCTGTTTTCTGTTTTCTGTTTTCTGTTTTCTGTTTTCTGTTTTCTGTTTTCTGTTTTCTGTTTTCTGTTTTCTGTTTTCTGTTTTCTGTTTTCTGTTTTCTGTTTTCTGTTCTCTTTTTTCTGTTTTCTGTTTTCTGTTTTCTGTTCGACGATTTTGAAAGACATCAGTATAGGAGCAACCATAATTGGTAACGCTTTTAAAGTACCAGCACAATAAAATTATGGTTATGGTGGTCCCCGTGGTTCTGTGGTTAGCGATGTCGGTCGGCTAGCTCTCCCACACGGTTGTGACATCGGGTTCGATTCCCGATCAGGTCGAGGATCTTTTCGAGCTGGAAATTTTCTCGACTCAGCACTGGGGCACGGTGTATCGTTGTACTTATCCTACACATGCAAAATGTGCCAAAAAAAAATATCGATAACGAATTCTCTCAACTAATCTAGTTGATCGAGACCGTATAAGCCCCCCCAGGCTTGCGTGCGATATTGTTACAATAAAATTATATCACTCATAACTTCGTTATTGGCGATAATACAGAATGCTACATCAGCGCTCCGCCATCTTCCGTCAGCTCATTCAATCGAATCGGGAATTCGATGAACCATAAACTGGAAAATAAATATCTAAGTTGCAGAAAAACCGATCGTGCAATCAGTGCATCTCGCGTTCTCTTTTCGTACGGGGCAAAAAATCCTGAAACCCTGTGGGTGCAGTGTAACCATCATTCGAGTGCCACCCGATAAAACACATTTTCCCCCGGTCGTTTCATGGAAAAAAGGAAATAATTCACACCTTATTGCGTTCTATCTGCGTCCGGCTATTTGGCTTGGCAGGTCATAAATCATTGTTGGTGGTTCGACCTCATTTTCGACGTCGTTGTCGTCGTCATCGCATCGGTATTGCACAATGCACTGCCGGTGCCACTTTTTGCCACTGCCACGCTGCAGCGAATATTGGAAAATCTGAAACGGAATCGGATTCGAGTCTATGTTTTATGGGGTTGCTTGTCAATAAAATGAGGCGACGATCCCGGGTAGACAGATTGGCGCCAAATTGGCTGAATGCGTCTTGGTGTATGGGGTGGGGAGCAGGGAGTGTAATGTTTGCTAGTGATACCGGAGGCTGGTGACCATGGTCAGAATGTATGTTTTGCAGTGGCAATGATCGCTTGAATCAACTGATTTGAGTACATTGAAATTTTGTGTGTAAACATAAGGGCCCAAACCAATCAAATTGATTGGCATGAAATGGATATCAGTGGTAGTAGCAGACAGAATTATAACAGACAAACTGAAGGCAGGATCTGAAGTTAACTATATTTCCATCGGATCCGTAGAACCCAACACGACTGGATGTAAAAATTCCAACCGAGTTCTGCTCCCAAAGTGACCTTGTTTTCTCATCTCTATATGCAGTACTGTCTTCCAAAGTGTGGTATTATAACGAGACAGCCCCAACTGACCGGACAGATACATTTGAAGGAGGAAAAAATGAACAAAACATTTCTGATTTTCACATAAATCGTAATTCACTTCCATCGAGTGCAATTCCCTAGCAGCAACTGGCACCGCAACGCCGACTCATTCCGATGGCCCTGTCCCAGTTGCAACAAAAGGAACTTTGTTTGTGGTCCCCGTTGCAACGAGACTGACACAAAAGCCATGCAAAAATTAATTTCAACTTTCGCAGCGGGAATTCGCGTACACATATTCCGTTTCTATGTTTCTGTACTTGGACGCAAAAAAAATGTTTTGTTGTATACAGAAAACATCGGCGGAGCCGAAAGTGAGAAAAAATAGTAAAACAATTGCACTGCTTCAGTACGGCCCAGGTTGGATCTGCATTGGAGCGAAAAACAACCTTTTTAATTTATATTGCTGGTATCGTCATCAGGCAGCAAACTGGGCTGCGGTCGGTCGCTGCGGCGGTGTGAGTTGACCGAGAGTCAAATCGGCGGGAAAATCGGAACACGACGCTCTCGGTCCGATGGACGCGACACAGTCAAAAGGTAAGGGGAAAACGTAAACCATCTCGGTGTACAAAAACCGGAAAGTCGGAAACCGTTCTAGTCTAGAGGGTATGTTTATATAGTAATGTATGAATTATGAACCAGCCTGGGTTGGGTTATGATTTTCACCAACCAAACAGCGCAACGGGAAGCCAGAAGAAACTGGACACAATACATAGCGACAATAAAATGCTGGTCTAGGGGTTTTTGTGACACGATGTTTCTGATTCCTGTTATTTTTTTGTGATGGGCTACACAGCTATTTGAATTGAAATTTGTGCTTCCTACAATAATCGATTGCCATCGAACAGGCTGCTAAAGTTTAATTAAATTTATCGATTTACCATATGAATATGCAATTGGCAGTAGCATGTCATTAAATTGATTTGTATATAAATATTCATTTTCATGTAAAAAAGTTTATGAGAAAACATTCAACTTACTTGTAATCTCGAATATGCTTCCAATTTCATCCTTTTTTATCAATACTAGGAAGATTATAACTGTTTATGTTGCTGAACTAGGTAAACATAATTTCATAAAAAAAATTAAAGTTTCTTTGTCTAGTGGAAATGAAAAAAAATGATTAAATCTAATAAATCCCGAAAACTACCTTAAGACTGTAGAGTTGGCGATGGGAAATCGGTCAGAACAGTCGGAATACTGAAAAATTAATTCAAAAAGTTGGGCAGAAGTGCCATTGCAACAGGAATAATAAAAAAAATTATACACACTATAAAGTTTTAATGGTAAATTCTTTCAGTTTTTTGTTCGTCATAGAGTGATATCCAGCAAATTTCGATATTGATTAGCTATACATTTTTTAACCGTGCGAAATTCGTGCTAATAAGGAAAATTCATTACAATTTTTCCGAAAGAACAGAAGGCCCAGATTTGCATATATTCTTTAAGTTTATAGATTTCTGGTTCTACTTTTCATCTAAATTATATAAAATTTTACAACTGTCCAGCTCGAATTTGTAAAACAAGAGAATGCTGACGCTAGTAAATTGGTATTCAAAAGGCGCTAGAATATAAAAAAATCAAAGCTCTCATTAAAAAAATATTGTACAATATTAAGAGAGCTTTGGATTAACTTTTGAAAGTGTTAATAACTAGGCTATTAATCATTGAAATATATTTATTTGTCTGCAAATCTAGAAAAGTTATCAAACCTATTTATTACAATCACATTTTTGCCTATTATGCGGACACTTTGCATTCTTTGCTTTTTTGGATGGATGGTAGCACTTTGTATTGCAATAGTTGATTTTAATATTGTAAATGATGCTCTCAGACTGACAAATATTTTCTTCGACAGTTGACATCAGAAAATAATAATGGTAAACAACATAAAGAACAGTATAGAAAAAATTTTATTTTCTAATTGATCGAAAGTGTCGTAATTAAAAAAATCATATGCTTATTTCTAAGTCTGCAAAGTTTGTTTTGGTGAAAGCCACATGTCGTTCATGATTCTTTTGGTTAACATGAATTAAATATTGAGATTATCTCCTGCGCTAACACAAATCACAAATTAAGGTTTGAAATTATCTCCAGAACCGTGTGTGTGTCTTCGACACAGTTGTAGATAATAATGGGATTTTGAACCTGCTTTCAAGATTCATTATTTACTTTATGTTCATAGAAAATTTTTGTTTGTTTTGTTGATTTTTTAGGTTAAAGTTACTATTTTCAATATTGTTAAAAACATCACCCAAATTTAACGAATGGGACCCCCGAAAAAATGTTCAATGATAAAAGATGTCGCTGTAGTGGGTAGTGGTAGTAAAATCGAAATTCCCACGAGCATTTTAACCGGAAAAACTGCTATTAGTTACCCTGTTTTTAAAACATTCAAACTTTCTAGTACTTACTTTTACTATATACAATCTATTTTTATTAAAAAACTTGATTTTCCTATACAACTCCGTTGAGTCAATTTGAGAGCCTTCCGATGCAAACTCTGCCCTACCTTAATTAACAGCAGTGTTTGTTTTGATTGCGAGACATGTTTGTAGTTCACTTGTAAGCCAGTGTTTAACTTGTGTCATAACAGAGCAGCTCCACAAAAAAGTTATAGAGGTTGTTTATAAGACACGACCGCAGAGTTAACGTAAAATACGACAGCCTGTCTTAAGTCAATGTGTTTCTTGCAATAGATTTGGGATTACATTCAATGGGGTTAATCAATTTAATGGTCTCTCTGCTCCAGATGACGTTTACCTCTACAGACGGCACCGGTAACGACAATGAACAACAGCAGAAGCTATGTGCAGCTATGCAGTTTCACTTGCTGCCGTATCCAAAACAAGAAAGAAAACGAATTGTTTTGAGGCTGTCTTTTGTATCAAGTAGCACTGAGATAGCCTAATTCAGGCAGTAGCTAGGAACAGGGTTATAGACGAGGGCTAATAGTGTATTCCCGGTTAACTAGGTTTAATACAAACAATTTTCTGCAGTTTACGGTAGCGTAGATAATTTTACAGCTAATTGCTGCAAATAGTAGGACTTGTGCGAAAAATTATGTGATTCAGGCTCAGGCTTAAACATTCTTCAAATAAATGTTAAAATACACTCAGTAATCTTTGAAGCTTAGCTGAAGTCAAAAGAGAATAATAATGTTTGTGAATGCCATTTATTGACAACTCAATTGTTTTGTCAACATGGCAAATTTTTGATTTAGTTCTGAATGATTTACTGTGATACTTGAGATCAACATGAAATGATTTATTTACAAATATATATGATAATTTCAATCGCTATACTGCTAGCCACACAGCGCTATACCATATACACGCTATATAGCAAGCAACAAACGCTATATAGCTTGCCACACACGCTATATAGCAAACCACGCACGGTATAGACACACACAGACACGCTATAACCATGCAAACGCGAGCCACACACGCTATAAACCTGCACGCGCTATATAGCTAGCCACGCACGCTAGCGACACACGCTATAGATATTCACACACGTTATATATACGAACACACCCTATACATACTTTAAAACTTTAAAAGAGAGAGCTTGAAAAAGAGCTTGTTTGAGAAGGATCAGTCTCCTATATATCCCAATGAGTGCATTCCCGGCTAACTAGGTACTCCATTATGTCGTCCTTTTTAGAGAAAGGCAGCAAGTGACCAATCGAAGGTCGACATTTACGTTTCGACAAGATTCAACAATTTTCAATAGTACAGTAGTTCGAACAATCAGATTACAATTTTCTGCATTTGGACGGAAGCTTAGATAATCTTCGAATCGATTGCTGCGAAAAGGACGGAAATCGGTTGGAAACTGACTGAGTTTGAAACGTTTGAAATTGAACAATTTTCGTGGCGCTCTCGATGTTTTCGGTTTTCGAAATTTGACCCCCTGTATATGTTGCCGTAAGACGTATTCTACGTCAAAAATGTCTCAGTTTTAATATTTTTTTAAATCGTCATTTTTGATTTGGCTGAAACTCTGTATAGACTTTTCTATAGGCGAAAGATGCCGTTTTGTTCTATTGGTTCAATTTTTTGGAACACGACTCATTTTTGAAAAGCTATTGAACAACGCTATTTTGAGAAGGTATTGATGATTACTAATATTTTTATAGCCAAAGCGGTTTGTTTGATCAGTATGACGTCTTCGGCAAAGAGACCCTATAGAGGGCTCTATTGGAAATTCAAAAAAATTCTACAGCCAAAATCGTTTGTTTGATTGGCAAAGTGTCTTCGACAAAGTAATAGAAAATAATTTTGTCTTTTCAAAAAAAAAATAAAACAGAAAAATAAAATAATAAAAAATAATAGAATAAATTTTGTTTCTTTTTTTCAAAAAATCTTAACGTTTCATTTCTTGATGTCTCCATGATCGGACCGGTTTCATCGTTTATTGTAGTTTTTATAACAAAAATCAGATTTTTAAAACACATGTTTTTTTTTGAGTGTACTTTTTTCGGAAAGACAAAATTTTTATCTACAACTTTGTCGAAAACGTTACACCGATCAAACAAACCAATTTGGCTCTAAACATTTGTAATCTTCAATAGCTTCCCAAAATAGCATTTTTCAATAGCTTCTGAAAAATGAGTCGTGTTCCAAAAAATTAAACTAAAATCTATGGCATTCTTTTGCCTATAGAATCGTCTATGCAAAGTTTTAGCTTAATCAAAAATGGTCGATTAAATTGGTTGGTTGAGGTCCTAAGACACAGAACATTCACAGATTATCCCGCAAAAAATATGTTTAATCAATGGGGGAGACGAAATTTTAAAAGGGATGTCCTACTAAACTTTATTTATTGTTACATAGGAGAGAGACGGGTCTAAAATTTAGATTTTTTGCGATAAGTGTTTGCTTTCACCTTCAATTGAACTCGTTCGTATTCATACAGTAGCTCAATTTTGTCTTGATCAGCATCTGGAAACAGGCATTCATTTTATAATCCAGGACATGTTTTAGACTGTTGAAGTTTGCTTTAACAGATTTTTTCGCCTACTTAGAGCCTATGTTGGGACCCTACTCTGGAAGGTTGAAAAATAATGAATTGTCGTTATTTTTACAGATGTTGAGAGTAACGTTGAGAGTTCGAGTATTTTGGCTATTGATTAAGGTATATTTGAAGATGTATTTTGCTTGTTTTGCAACATGGTTTCGATAAAAACGCACCCAAAAAACAGCGTAATACCCACTATATTTACACCCACGACATGCAAAATACATCTTTAAATACACCCTAATCAATAGCTTAAATACGCGAACACACTCAATCTAACCATAAACATCCAAAAAACAAATCTCGAATTTTTTTTTTTTTTTTTTAACTTTCCAGAGTAGGGTCCCCCCCTCTTAACTGGTAAAGAAATTTTAGACCTTTTTTCCATCCAACATTTATTTGACACGACACAATACAAAGCAGTAAATATTAAAGCCTGTGTATTTGCTTTTGATATTGTTTTAAGATAACAACAAATATATTTGATAAAAGTTTAATAATTAGTTTTACATTCATACTTTAGTAAATTTTGGTCAAATTTTATGTTTCGTTTTTTAACAAAAATTATAAAATTGTCACTCCGGAATAAATTCATTCCGAGAATTTCCTCACATTCTTAGAATTTATATATTTTTTTGATTTCGAGAAATAAAAAGTAACTTTCAGTGCTCTGCTGATGCAATAGGTTGCATTCTTACTCTTAATAAAAGAAAACTCCATAAAGGGGTAACGTATTTTTTCAGTTTTAATAAATTTATTATATTTTAGAGCGGGGGCCTAGTGTGGTTGGTAACGTCTCCGCCAACCACGCTCGACGCCTGGGTTCTAATCCCACCGCCGACATAGGTGTCGATGGTTGTGAGGTGGCGTGATCCACTCACAACCAACCCAACTGGTCTAGATTCAATCCTAGCCGACACCGGGAGATTTTCTGAGGCGAAAAATCTCTGGGATCACGCCTTCATTGTAGTTGAGGATTGCAACAATTTTTGGTGGAATGGACGGCGTTGGCGTGCGACTAGACCAAGCCAAATGTTAAACCAGAGAAACCGCCTTTCAATAATTTTCAATAGATTATTCTAAATTCTTTGAAGCATCTTCTTATTGGTTGCATCTGCTGGGTTCAGATTAATTTAAGAGTTCATCCTAATAACGTGATAATCGGTGTTTTTGGAAAATAAAGATGAAGCAAATCAATTCATACATTATTGCAACCAACCGTAAATGACACAAAAACTTTTTGCTTCAACAGCTTGAACTGTCACAAACAGAGAATTTTGGAATCCTGGTGGTAAATCTGGACGATCCAGAGTAAAAGTATTATATAAGATGGTATTCCCAAAACACTTCTCTAGGGTACACCAACTCTGAAAGACAATCTATTAGATTATCCATTTAGATAGTCAACCCGACATTATCAAGAATGAAATCAGCATGGGCTAAATAATCGCCACATGTATGGTTTGATTTGAGAGAATTTAATTAACTAGAATGATTTTTTAATGGAAACAAACAATTGCTGAAAAAAAATTGCTTTGAGTAATATTCTATAATCGATATATGGCATATGGTAACGAGAAAACCCATTTCAGTCTCTAAAAAAAAATTTTGGTGGCTAGGAGCACCAAAATTCACAGAAATGGTTAAAAAGCTATAAACCTCAATTTTTTACATCCTTGAGTTTCAGGGCCACATCTGTGTTAACCAGTGTTATATTGTATTCAAAATAGCTAGTGGTGATTTTTTTCCATCGCTGGTTATATAACCTACCACCGGCAGAGCAGCAGCTGGTTTTAGCGCAAGCAGCAGGGCTGAGTAGAGTAATGAGGGGCAAAAGTACGCACTTAATTGTTTTTTTCAAACTTCAAAATATTTTCGGCAAAACAAATTCACACTACAAACCACAATTATACAAGAGTTTTTGGGTTCTGTTTATTTCGAGTTTCTGTAGTTTTCCAAAAGGTCAATCATAGTTCCCAAAACTATGAAAATTTGATAAAAACAGCTCAAAACGTAATTTTCCTCATAGCTTTGCACCATTTAAACAGAATCTTATGTGTTTACATGTGTGATAAACTGAAGTTAAAATGCTGCAAATTCATACAATGTTGCCAATTTATTTCGCTCGTATGTTTTGAAAAGGCCAATGCGTACTTTTACCCCGTGCGTACTTTTTCTGTCTGTCTGTCTGTCTGTCTGTCTGTCTGTCTGTCTGTCTGTCTGTCTGTCTGTCTGTCTGTCTGTATGTCTGTCTGTCTGTCTGTCTGTCTGTCTGTCTGTCTGTCTGTCTGTCTGTCTGTCTGTCTGTCTGTCTGTCTGTCTGTCTGTCTGTCTGTCTGTCTGTCTGTCTGTCTGTCTGTCTGTCTGTCTGTCTGTCTGTCTGTCTGTCTGTCTGTCTGTCTGTCTGTCTGTCTGTCTGTCTGTCTGTCTGTCTGTCTGTCTGTCTGTCTGTCTGTCTGTCTGTCTGTCTGTCTGTCTGTCTGTCTGTCTGTCTGTCTGTCTGTCTGTCTGTCTGTCTGTCTGTCTGTCTGTCTGTCTGTCTGTCTGTCTGTCTGTCTGTCTGTCTGTCTGTCTGTCTGTCTGTCTGTCTGTCTGTCTGTCTGTCTGTCTGTCTGTCTGTCTGTCTGTCTGTCTGTCTGTCTGTCTGTCTGTCTGTCTGTCTGTCTGTCTGTCTGTCTGTCTGTCTGTCTGTCTGTCTGTCTGTCTGTCTGTCTGTCTGTCTGTCTGTCTGTCTGTCTGTCTGTCTGTCTGTCTGTCTGTCTGTCTGTCTGTCTGTCTGTCTGTCTGTCTGTCTGTCTGTCTGTCTGTCTGTCTGTCTGTCTGTCTGTCTGTCTGTCTGTCTGTCTGTCTGTCTGTCTGTCTGTCTGTCTGTCTGTCTGTCTGTCTGTCTGTCTGTCTGTCTGTCTGTCTGTCTGTCTGTCTGTCTGTCTGTCTGTCTGTCTGTCTGTCTGTCTGTCTGTCTGTCTGTCTGTCTGTCTGTCTGTCTGTCTGTATGTCTGTCTGTCTGTCTGTCTGTCTGTCTGTCTGTCTGTCTGTCTGTCTGTCTGTCTGTCTGTCTGTCTGTCTGTCTGTCTGTCTGTCTGTCTGTCTGTCTGTCTGTCTGTCTGTCTGTCTGTCTGTCTGTCTGTCTGTCTGTCTGTCTGTCTGTCTGTCTGTCTGTCTGTCTGTCTGTCTGTCTGTCTGTCTGTCTGTCTGTCTGTCTGTCTGTCTGTCTGTCTGTCTGTCTGTCTGTCTGTCTGTCTGTCTGTCTGTCTGTCTGTCTGTCTGTCTGTCTGTCTGTCTGTCTGTCTGTCTGTCTGTCTGTCTGTCTGTCTGTCTGTCTGTCTGTCTGTCTGTCTGTCTGTCTGTCTGTCTGTCTGTCTGTCTGTCTGTCTGTCTGTCTGTCTGTCTGTCTGTCTGTCTGTCTGTCTGTCTGTCTGTCTGTCTGTCTGTCTGTCTGTCTGTCTGTCTGTCTGTCTGTTTGTCTGTCTGTCTGTCTGTCTGTCTGTCTGTCTGTCTGTCTGTCTGTCCGTCTGTCTGTCTGTCTGTCTGTCTGTCTGTCTGTCTGTCTGTCTGTCTGTCTGTCTGTCTGTCTGTCTGTCTGTCTGTCTGTCTGTCTGTCTGTCTGTCTGTCTGTCTGTCCGGTCTAAACTACTGAACCGAATTTTTGTGTCTAGGGGTTTTAGGGGCCGGGCAAGGTGACTAAGATAGCACGAGACCCCTTCCTCTTATTGAAGGGAGGGATCTCATACAAATGAAACACAAATTTCGCAAAACTCGATAACCGTTCAAACCAATGCAACCAAACAATACATACCAAATTCAGTATGTGCATGTTTACCCTGGTAACAAATTTGTCCATAATGTTTCTTTGCCGCTCCCGCTTTCGTAAAAGAGGGGTTTCATATAAATGAAACACAAATTCCTGTACTTCTCGAGAAATAATCAAGTGAATGGAGACAAATTTGATATGCTAAGGTTTTTGGAAGCAAGAAAAATTTTCATGGTGGTTCGACACCCCTCCTGCTTCTGGAAGAGAGGACTCTCTTTTCTTCACAACTAAAGAATTATTCAAATAAATGGAACCAAATTTGGCATGAGGAAGTTTTTCAAAGCAAAAAAATATTTACATGGTGGTTCGACACTCCTCTCTCTCCTGGATGAGAGGGCTCTTATACAAATTAAACACAAATTTTTATGGTGATTTGACACTCCTCCATAATCCGGAAGGGGAAGACGTCTCCCAGACAAATTAAACAGATATTTCAACCGGTTTTTCCGGAAAACAGCGTGAAATGATCGGGATGGTGCACAGGAGTCAAAAATCAACTCCAGACGCCATTTGTAAGTTTGAGATGGAAACTTCCGTTTTCTGGAAAACTTTCGAATATGACCAAATTCCTCCCATAATGGGTGTTTCCGGAATCAGAAAAACGTTCAAAGGCCAGGAATTGTCTCTAAGCGGCATTTTTAAATACAAAATGGCGACTTTTGCTTTCTGAAAATCATCGGATAGGAGTCCCTTGGCAGATCATACGGATTTGTTCACTAGGATTTTCAACGAAATAGTCTGAATACCAACCAATATGGGGTTTGGGGAATCGTAATGATACACAGAAGCTAAAAATCGACCATAGAAACCATTTTTAATTCAATGGTGGCGATTTCCGGTGTCTAGGAAACAGCCGAAAATGACGAATACTACTCAATGTGGTTATTTCCGTAATCAAGATGATAGATACAACACCATGGACACCATTTTGAATTCAAGGATGACAACTTCCGGTTTCTGGAACACAGCAAATATAACTGAATCAGATAGATGCTCAGATGCCATAAAAACAGCTGAAAATGATCGATACCACCCAATGGATAATTCCAGAATCGAGGTGACGTACAGAAGCCAAAAGGCGAGGATGTTGTCATTCCGATTAAACCAATCATTTCAAATGATTTGCATTTTGACTTTGATTGTATTCAATGGCCGGTTCGTCGTGTATTTGCAGACTATGAACAAATCACGAAGAATCAATTAATTTAAAATGTTTAAAATTATTCAAATAAACCAATTTTAGGATTGTAGGAGCATTGGGGCAAAATAGACATGTTGCTGACATATTACGTGGGTCAGACACGAACCAATCGATTTCTGACAGACATAATTTGACTACCACTTTTATATATTTGCGCATTACCATAAATGCTCTGCATACTCGAAATTATTTTGCTTTGTGAATTATACGCAAACAATGTCAAAACTGTTTGCGTAGAATCACCGTTTTGAGCTCAGTTTTTGTCCGATTTAAGATCTTTTTTTAAGATGGATGAGAAGATGCTAGTATGTGGACAAACTCTTAGAATTTTGATATTTGGCTTTAAACAAAATGGCACCGAATCGATTTTCGATTTCTCAAAAATTTGAAGTGGCGCCATTGTTGCCTCTTAAGGTGAAATGGGTCCAAACTCGGGGGAATTTATTTTTGCATCAGACTACTTAAAAATCGTACATCCCATTTCTAATGAACCTGTATGTCAAAGAATCTCCAAGCGTTAAGGTCAGGCTTCGAAATGGTCACGGTAGAACTAGTTTTTACTGTCTTCTTCTTCCTCTGATGCTAGCAAGGCTCGTTGTCTTAACACATTCTTGAACGAACATGTCAAACGAGCACCGCCACCACGAGGTTTTTTTCTCAAACATATTTTGACATTTTTTTCTAAAACGAGAATTATGCACGTTGGATGCGGATATTTCGGAAATTATTTAAATCAATGTTCTTACAATAATATTTCTCAGCATAAATAAACGAATGACAGTAGTGTGAATCTCTTTAATGCGCGGTGTCGAATGACCATCCTTTTCTTTGTTAGAGAGGCGACGGTTGTTTTACATTTACAAGCGAAAGCCGACTGTGATGCACGATGAGGAAGCGAGATCAAATGAAAATGCTGACCACTCCGAAACCTGGTTAAGGCAGCTGTCAACATCAAAACGATTAACGGCAATCCAAAATTATACAGCTCACCCGTTTTGATGTTGACAGTTACCTTAACGGTGAGTGCCTTGGCGATTCTCTTGCATACAGGTTCACTACCCATTCCCATTGTCATAAGATCCAAAGAGGCGACACACTCTTCTTCGACCGGCGGTAGAGTGTGTAAAAAACATTGTGCAATAGATTTCTAAAGAAAGTGAAAAATGTAGTAGTGAATAACTTAATTGGCATCAAAAGTGTTGCACTACACCAGCACTGAAAGGAAGTTATACGTGAGCTGCCAGTGAAACAATCCTCCTTAGGTTGGCGTCCTCGCTTTTATATATGTAATACTCCTCCAATCATTCGCCTTATAAAGAGATTATTCAGTATCATCTCGATAAATTACATAAATCTCAATTAAATTTCTATACCATACGTTGTAGGAAGTAGCAGCATTGAAGCAGAAGTAATTCAGCATTGGTGCTGGAGTATTAACATACTTCTTATGTTGAATCTTAATTTGGCTCTCTCGACGGGGATGCTGTCCACGAGATCCGATTGTATGGAGCCAATTTGAATTATCTTTTATGTATAGTAAAACATTTAAAGATAAGCCCGAAAAAACTGCTCAACCTTCCTGCCATAAATTGTATACATAGTTCTTACACCCGACTTCCATTCGCCCATTTTGGATTTGAATTTACCTTGCTAGAAGCAAACTAACTTCTCACACTATAGCATCTCCTATTTGAATGGCTCGTGTCTATGAACTCGCTTCGCAGCCCGGAAACACCAACTGCCAACGTCAGAGGTCAAATTTATCATTCGTTTTCATCAATTTCTCGGTTGGCAGGTTCCATTTCTAATTCTGCTGTGACAGGGACACCACATCAAATGTTTACTTCAATCACCTCTCCTCGAAATTGCCTCTGTGCTAGCCGGGTGACAAGCGAGCGTGACACATGTCCCGATATTTGTCTGACGAAGGGGTTTTTTACCTCCTCTCCTTTTTTTCACCGCACCTTGGACGTCCCATCAATGGGAATTGAATGACTCGTGTTTGATTCAGATTGCAACCGAAATTCATTGTTTGCCTTGCCTTGATTGGTTTGTTTTCTTCATTAATCATAATTCGTTTAGAAAGAGATTGTTCATTTTTTACCAATACTTTTATTGATGGGATTTAAAACTCTGCAACCCCGTATAAATTTGTATTTAAAATAAATATAAGGTGTAGCGATTGTTTGCAAGGGATTTATCCTACCGGGATGGTTTCACAACGGGATTTTCCTTTGCATACAAAGTTAAGCACAAACACATTCTTCGAGTCAGATAGCATCATATTCACATCCGGAACCGCACTGCACTGCACTTGAACATCAGTTATATTTGTTATCCTCTTACCGGCATTTCACACTCGCCTTGTCAAGTTTAGTTTGCTGGCAGCTGCTGGACTTTGCTGCTGTGGACTGTTCATGATAATAATCCACAGACTTTCTAATGGGATCGTTCTGGGGCGTGTAGAGAGGCCACTTCGTGAAGTTTCCAGCATAATCCTTTACACAGTTTGTCATCTCAATTGCATCACCTGTGGAATGATACTCGACAGTCGAAACAGCAGACCAAATTTAAAATTATATATTTCACGATTGCTAGAAATTCCGAAGGTTGAGCATCCCGAACCGAATATCGAACGAGCAGTAATGGAGAGTTTGCTTAACAAAAGCATCATGGCGGAACGTGTAGTCGCATTACATGGTGGCGCCCACTAATCCTTGTAAGCTGGGGTTTGTAATCCCCATAAAGTCGCTCTATTTACTTTTAAGCATTGGAATTTGTTGTCTGTCAATAGAGAGCGTCCTTCGAGCAACCCATGAATACCGTTCAGCTATCGACTGCTATTCAACCCGCAAGCACAACATCCCCACAAAACGGTTCGCCTTATTAGAGTAGAACCGGCCGCGAAGAACCCTTCGGCAATGAGACAGATTACGATTACAGGCATACGATCCCCCTCGCTTCCTGTCAAGGGATAACTTACCCATCCAAAGTGTCGCCCATTAGGCCTGGTCGTGCCCGGTCACAGAAAGGAAAACTTTTCCCATCCCGATCTCTCATCTTTGGGGAAGCAGTCGGGAGATGTTAAACAGCTCCAAGCTATTTGATTCAATCCCAGCTCGCTTTGTCTCTAAAACGCCGCTTTACATGCACATGGTCCTAGCCGTGCGGCGTGCACTTCCGCCCCCGTTTAGACCATCGCGCTACAGCGCTCTGATTCTAAAAACCTTTCCGGAAGTGTACGTTGAGTACTTGCTGCTGTTGGAGTCGGTGCCATCACCGTTCGGCTCAACTCGTTTCTATAAATATCAAATGAGATGTTGTGGTATGCTGTATAAAATCGTTGATGTTCCCATGTTTGGAAAACACTGTACTTACTTGAGTAAACAGTTCATTCTTGACTGCGGGGACCAAATTAAAAGAACAAAGGATCAAGCAATCAGGCACAATCTCTTTGATTTTTGAGTTACGGGAGGAGGAGTGCGTCTGGCTTCGAAATTGGAGTTTCTGCGATAAAGCGCTTGCCACATATGTGGTATTTGTGTATGTAGGTATATGTATTTGGAAAAAAATAAACATTCACAAAAGGCTGGGGACTGTTGAAATTTTTATTAAGGGAGCTTCTATACATGCGGTCTTAAACTTCTGCTGTTGTGTATATATTATTTCATTGTTACATTCATACGAAAACTATACTAGCTTTGGTCTGTTGATAGATACTCAAAAAATATTACATTCATACATATTTTATGCTCACCTCGTCAAGTCAGAAGACTTTACTTGCTCAATATGACTGATTCAGAAGACTAAAACAATTTACAAAATTCTTTATAACCTGTAGCAAACATCAACTACAGTTGAAATGTAATTCGCATCCTATTTTTCATGATAATATTGGTTTTCTTATGTGTCTTCTGAGCTCATTCAGGGTTTTACCAATAAATTTGTAGTACAGGTTGCGCAATTCTTTTGTATACTACACCCAACGCAAACGGGGAACTTTTAATTACTTTAGGGCAATTTTTTATTACTTATTGTGTCTTATGACTGCGCATTATACACAAATAGTAATAACCGAAAAGTAACAAAAATTATGACGGGCACACGCTTGTATGTATTTCTGCAGGAGAACATATAGCCAAGCACCGCAGTGCATGTGTTAGCAAGACTTCACTCGCTGCATTTGTATTGATGCAACGATCAGATTCATTTTTGCTCCATTCATCCACACATAATGAGAATCTCACCCGTCAACCTCAAATGTCTAATTAGAAACACTTTCGTTTCGTCCCCCAGTGTTTACATGAAATGAATATATGTTATACTGTCTGAACAGAGTTGCCGAAGTTGCGAATATTGTTCTGGATGGGCACGAGTTTTGTATTTTCAAACAGGTGCAAATGAGTTTCCATGAACCAATGACTATGTGTTTTGGATAGCTTGCAAGAAAGCGAATGTTTTTGTTTTTCTCTAACGCAGTTTACAGATCGTGATGTCATTTAAAGACGCATTTCAAGACTTTGAAATCATCAACGTTTGCATACTCTATGACGGGGAAAATGCTGCTTGGCAGCTCTTGTCATATTCTTCCTCTACTCCGTATGCATACAACGAGCGAACTAATACACGCTCACCGGATGAATTGGAGATTGAAGAAACTTGTAACATGTGCAACATATGCGACGGTGTGTGATTTTTTTTTACTTGAGATGGAAAAGGAGCAGTTTTTGACAGAAAAAATCTTGCATGTGGTTGAAACGACCATTATTAGATAGTCGTACTCCCGTAACACGTGCTAAATATATGACAGTATGTGTTGTTACTTGACTGGGAAAGAATTTTATTGCCTTTTTAGTAATAGGTTTGTTACCTAAAAAGCAATTTTGCGCTATTGCTTCTAAGGTAATAAGGAAAAGTTTTGCGTGTAGCGAGTATTATCCCAGTAGCCTGAAAAATTAACAAATAAACCTGTTTTATGTTTGGAAACAGAAAATAGGTCGAATGAGCTGACACTAGTCCACAAAATGTTAAAGGAAATGCATTCCAAAAGCTCAAACTGGAAAAAAATGAATGATTATATCTATTCAACCATTCCTATGAATGTGTTGTGGTGGTGTTTTTTTTTTTTGGTTTCGAAATGCAAAGCAAACAACGCAATATACTTTCTTACATTGGTTTTCCCTTCATTAGATATTTGGTTAAGAGCAGTGTTGTTAGTCTCACTCGTAAACAGCATTTCACACCTCAAGTGAGGTTCCCGTAGCTGCCGATAGCACACACTGGAGTATTCTCCTCTCCATTCAAGCTATTGCTCGTTTTTTCTCGCTGTCTTTCTTGCTCGCATTCGCTCCCGAGAACATATCTTCAGTTGAATTCAAAACTGGCACAACTCAAAATTTTGCAGTTTTGACCTATTGATGGCAAACGATGCCAAATACTATGAAGTTTCATCTCACAAAGACCCGTTTTAAAATCCACAACATTTCCAGAAATATAAGTAGATGTGCCTTTATTGCACAAATCTAAAATATCCCTAAAAAGACAAAAAAAATGAGGTTACAATTCTTAAAACTTGCTTATTACATGCACATGATAGACCCAAACAAGTTCAATAAATATGGGAAATCTTAAAATTGGAATTTTTCACGAAAATGAAAAAAGAAAATTTTGACGCAAATTTTCAAACCCGTTTTTCTCGAAACTATGAATTTCGAGTTGTGCCAGTATTGAATTCAACTGACGATATGCACTAGTCAGCCTTTACACCAAAGAGACGCCGAGACACTCACCGTTAAGGCAACTGTCAACATCACAACGGGCTGTATAATTTTGCATTGCCGTTATCAGTTTTGATGTTGACAGTAGCCTTAACGGTGAGTGTCTTGTCATTTCTCTAATATACAGGTTCCCTAATATGCACACACGCGCGCACAACGTGAGCACAACCAGCCGAGTACAATTGTTTCAAGATGCATTACGAATCGTATTTACGATAGTTGCGGAGGGACAAAAAAAAATATTTCAAATAGGGTAACACGGAGAAAAGACAAGCCTGGATATGGGATTTTAATGTTGGTGCCGTAACGCATTTTCAAGCGGGTAGCGAGCGCGCAGTACTGCCATTGATAATCCTAGTTACGTAACGCAAAAAATCTAGATTTCAGATCCCCTTTCCTCCTATGTAACAATGAGTAACATTCTATATGACTCCTTATACTCCCAAAATTACGTAATACTTAACAGCCTGCCCCCCCCCCCCCCACCAAATTGTCAATTTAATCAAGTATATAATCAAGTCCAACCTAAATATGAGTACAGTGAGTACCAAAAAACAATTTCGCGTCATATATTATGTTATATCACAAAAGTTCGGTATAGTTTCACTGCTGGCTACCAAAATTTGTTTTTTAGAGTGATAAATAAATCCAGCATTATTCACTTTATTTTACTTTACTTTTAAGGCGACAGACCGATTATCGATCCAGTGCCGAATCCAGAATACGTCGCCATGTCCTTCGATCTTGGGCTGCTATCCTCCAATCGCCCCTAACACCTATTCCGCGTGCATCCTCGTCGACAGCACACATCCAACGATTGCGGGGTCTACCCCGAAGTCGACGACCTCTATCGGGATTCCTGCTAAATATAGCCTTCGCTTGACGCTCATCCGGCATTCTCACTACATGCCCAGCCCACTGAAGCCTGCCGTGTTTTATCTGCTTGACTATACCCGCCGATTTGTATGCCTGGTACACTTCATGGTTCATGCATCTGCGCCAAACACCATTTTGTAGTTTGCCGCCAAGGATTGAACGCAAAATCCTACGCTCAAAAACACCAAGAGCTTGCCGATCAGCCTCTTTCAGCGTCCATGATTCATGGCCGTAGAGAGCCACCGGAAGTGTTTTATAGAGGGCAAGTTTAGTACGGATTTGTAGACTGCGGGACCTTAGCTGGTTACGTAATCCGTAAAAGGCCCTGTTTGCGGCTGCTATCCGCCTTTTTTTTTATCTCACGGCTAACCTCGTTGTCACATGTCACTAATGTTCCCAGGTAAATAAATTCGTCAACTACTTCAAATGTTTCCCTATCTAGTACCACCGCAGCACCAACCTCCGACGGACTACCACGCACTCTGCCAGCCACCATGTATTTCGTTTTGGCAGAGTTTATGACAAGCCCTAATCTCGCAGCTTCCCTCCTGAGAGGTCCGAAGGCCTCTTCCACAGCTCTACAGTTGATACCAATGATGTCGATATCGTCCGCAAAACCGAGAATCATGTGCAACTTTGTAATGATGGTGCCGCTTCTCTGCACACCAGCCCCCCGTATAGCACCTTCCAATGCGATGTTGAACAATAAGTTCGACAGCCCGCACCCTGATTCAAACCATCTAACGTCACGAAAGAGTCCGATATCTCACAGGCTATCCTGACGCTTGATGAAGAACCTTCAAGGGTGGCACGTATCAGCCTAATCAGCTTTGTTGGGAAGCCATGTTCGATCATAATCTGCCATAACTCATTTCTCTAAACTGAATCGTACGCTGCCTATGAACAGATGGTGCGTCTGCAAGTTGAATTCTCGGAATTTATCGAGGATTTGTCACAAGGTAAACATTTGGTCCGTCGTTGAGCGTCCCCCTCGAAAACCGCATTGGGACTCGCCAACAAAGGTCTCAGTCTGTGGAACAGGATGCGGGAGAGAATTCTGTACACGGTATTGAGAAGAGTTATGCCCCGATAATTGCTACCGTCCAGGCGATGACCTTTTTTTGTAGATCCGGCATATGAGACCCTCCAACCAGTCCGAGGGCAACAGACCATCAGACAGTCATCAGACCACACTCTCAGCATGATCCGATGGATGGCACGCAGCTGTTCGCTCCCGACTTTGAAGAGTTCGGCGAGAATGCCGTCCTTCCCGGCTGCCTTGCAGTTTCTCAGCTCTTTCACTGCTTTCTTCACCTCGTCCATGGATGGTGGATCCACAGCTTGACCATCATTCTCAATAGTCATCCTGCTCCTTTCGACTCCACTGTTTCCTTCACCGTTCAACAGCACACTGAAGTGTTCCTTCCAACGCCTGGCCACCTCTGTTTTATCGGTTATCAGGTTCCCCTCCCTATCGTTGCACATGACAGGGGCTGACACGTTTCGATTCCTGATTTCGTTGACCTTCTTGTAGAAGCTCCTCGCATCGTGCCTGGAGAAGCAACCTTTCGCCTCCGCAAGAATACGCTCCAGATGCTGTCGTTTCTTCCGGCGATGGAGTCTTTTTTCAGCGGCTCGATCAGCTCGATATCTACCAACGCTCTGACGAGTCACAGCCGTGGCCAACATGTGACCCCTGGCGCGGTTCTTCTCCTCCGTCACTCGCTGGCACTCAGCGCCAAACCACTCATTGGGCGCAGCTGCCGCAGTTGTACCCAACACTTCTCGCGCTGTAGTGCTGATCGAACTGTGGATGTGCCTTCACTGTTCATTCAGGTTCCCTTCAACTCTTTCCTCAATCCGTTCATCAACCTTCTGCGAGTACTCTGCAGCCACTCCTTCACTTGATAGCCGCTGGATATTCAACTGCATCGCAGGCAACGAGGAGCCTTGGATTTCAACACGTTGAACAGCCGGGCGCGAATTTTGGTTACTACGAGATAGTGATCCGAGTCAACGTTCGGTGCTCTGAGCGACCTCACTTCTGTAACGTCTGAAAAGTGCCGTCCATCAATCAGAACGTGGTCAATTTGAGAGCAAAGCTCTCCATTCGGGTGCATCCAGGTGTGCTTACGTATGTTCCGGCGTGCAAAGTAAGTGCTACAGATAGCCATCCGCCTAGCTGCAGCAAAATTAACAAGCCTCAGGCCATTGTCGTTCGTAGTAGAGTGGAAGCTTTCCCTACCAGTTATGGGGCGGAAGAAGTCTTCCTGCCCGACCTGTGCATTTGCATCTCCGATGACAATCTTTATATCGTGTCCTGGACACTCATTGTGTCTTTTCCAGGAGCTCATAGAACTCCTCCTTTTCGTCATCGGGTTTCTCGTTGGTCGGTGGGTACACATTTATTAGGCTGTAGTTGAAAAATTTGCCCTTAATTCTCAACACGCATATACGATCACTGATCGGCCTCCATTTAATGACACGCTTCATCTGTTTTCCAATTAGCACGAAACCGACTCCTCTTTCTGCTTTCACTCCGCCACTATACTAGATGTGGTACCTCAATCCAGCATTATCAAGCTGTATTTTTTCTGAAAATTTAAGTGTTCGTGTAATATCTGAAGCACTATCGAAAAAATAATTATTAAACTTAGAAGCGATTGCTTGTTCTGATCGTTCTTTCGTGCCATTAAATTGGCAATCGCCAGGTTTCAACAATGACTTTAATATTTTCCAAAACTCTTTGCTGTTGTTTTCATGATGTTCAATCCTCCTCTGTATTTGTTCACTCCGTGTTTTGATCAGAGTTTGAGAAAATATATTACGCGCTACCGTATAGTTACGCCAGTTATCATTTCTATTTGTTCTACTGAACTTTTTATGCCATCTATCTCTCATACGTTTAAGAAGTAAAAGATCCAAAGTGTACCACTTGTCAGACTTCTTCACAATAACAAACTTTTGTTCAACTAACTGATTAGTACACGTTTTTAAGACGTTCTTGAGTTATATCGGTTTTATGATCAAGGCATGTAAAATTTGCATTTCTCGCAACAAGATCTTTTTAGTGTAACTAAATTATCATCGCTGTTTATACTCTGATTTACATAAATAACAAGAGTCTAATGATCGGTCATTTTCAATTTAGAATTTAAGACAACAAAGTTTATATGAACATGATTATTTAAAGTTTTACTGTGTCTAGAAATACGCGTATATTCGTAACAACAACTTGTCTACAGTAACAACTTGTCTACAGTAACAACTTGTTTTAAATGGCAAAACTTTATTAATCTCTTCGAATGGCTTGAATCACAGCTATCACGCCAGTTTTTGTTAAAGTCATCAACAATCACATTAAATTTGCGGTTATCCATAAATAACTCAAGCCAGTTTTCCAGAGTTTGAAAAAATCGCTGACAACTAGAACTAGGGAAGTGATAAACTACACTATAGTTAACAACCTTCCTGTTTCGTTCCACTGTTATGCCTAAAAACCAATGTCCTTCAATTGATTCATTGAAACAAACATTGAATTGCACGGATTCTTTGACATAAACAGCAAACCCGCCAGTATGTCTAGAATGTGACAAACAGGCAGCAATTTTTTATCTCGGAATAGAATATTGATCCAATCGATATCTACTGGAGTGGTTTGGAAAGTGGCTAAAGTTTCACTTTTTTACCGATTAAAATATGTCTTAAAAATGTTGTTTTGAAAAAATAATTTCTTTGGGAAAGTTTTCCAACTAAAAAATTTTCTAATTCCCAGTAAGTCGATTTTAAAATAGAGTAAAGACAACACCAGATCTCAACAGTTTATGCATTTCTAAGACATGTTGCTGCAACAAAATTGATATTGAAAATTTCATGCAAAATCATATCATCGGTCAGAAAAGTGCAACATTGACCGTTTTGAGACACGACTCCCGGAAGTTCTATTGTAAAAGCTAAGTTAATCTTTCAGACAATTCGCCAGGGATTTATGATTCCGTGTGTGTTCGCATTATCCCTGTCAATTATAATTACCATAAATGGTAAACCTTATCGCCTCTAATTTTTCCTGCCTATTTATTCCGACGTCATGCGGCCATCGTTGTTTCCCATGGGAAACATGGTGTCTAGTATCAGAAATTTATTTCAATGAAGTAAGGTCGGGAAAAATTGTTTCAGGCTATGCAACGGAAGGCTGCATCGAATGTCTGTCTCACTGTAGGAATGAAATGGTATGGCTCTTCCTGGCTTCGGGAGAGAGGTTGCTAAACGATTTAGCTAGAATTTTGCATTGAGACCTTTTTGGGAAGCCGAAACTTTTGAGACCTAGCTATCATTAAACGAAATTTGAATTTGTTGATTTCCATTGGCATTGGTATTTTGTTTTTTCATAGATCACTCTAGAATATTTCTAGAAAAAGAAGGAGGTTGTATCCCAGACACGACCGCATAACCGACGTAGAACTACGCACAGTATATTAAGGAAGGACCCTACTCTGGAAAGTTGAAAAGTAATGAATTTTTGTGATAATTGGAAAATTGGATGTTTATAGAAAGGTGAAGTGTTCGGGCATTTCGGCTATTGATTAAGGTATATTTGAAGATGTGTTATGTACCGTGCGGCAAATATAGTGAGTATTACGATTTGGCAGTGTTTTTCTCAAAACCATGTTTTTTTCAACTAGTGGCAAGTTTTTCTCAGCATCCACAAACCGATTTGGCTAAAATTTTACAAGCAGCTGTAAAAAAATTTGAGAGTTACGCTGACAGCAGCGTAATACTCACTATATATGTATCCAACACATGCAAATTATATCTCCAAATATACATTAATCGATAGGCAAAATACTCGAACACATCACTCTACTCTAAATATCCGGAAAATATTACGGATTTTTTTGTTTTTCAAACTTCCAAAGTAGGGTCCCCCCTTAACAAATGTATGGTTTGGATTGTTGCATTAACGAGTCCTAAAATCTACTATTGCTTGCTCGAGAAACTTTTCATTGAATAAACTCTGGAAGTCTACTGTACGAGAATAATACAATACTTTGCACGTTTTGTGCCGTGCTGGATTACAAAATATATGGCTGTGTGATCTGGAACCTCCAGAGTTAGGAAAATTCCACATCTATCGACCCATTTCAACAGAACAATATCCCGTACCTTTCACATGCTAAGCGAGCGCTTTACCTTGAACTACAACAGCCATAAATTTAGAAAAGGTTTTTTACTACTGCAGTAAATGTTGCTAGCTTGACATGAATGAGAACAACAGCGAAAAAAAATTAACATGCAGTGACGCTTCATATTTGATTTTTTGCAATTGCAGTGCTATAGGCTTCTAATTCGCATATGAAAAATACGATATCAATGAACGAACAGAGAGAAATTGCTGTTGAAATCTGGCGCTCGAGTTCTTTCGAAAATACGATCAATCTTCAATCACTTGTTCTTTTTTGCCTTAAGAAAGGCACAGTTTCCTGTTCAAAATCTGTAGGGGAATAAAGGCACTCTGACAACACGCACTGGGAAAGCTGTTTCCACATTTAGTAAATTAGATGGCCGCGACAGAATATGATTGCTAGGATCCAGCACAGATTACTTGCTTGTGTTGTCAAAAAATTATTAACTTTCAATGACCTGTTTATTTGCCTTGAAAAAGGCATTTTACTGTTCAAAATTATATTTGCTGATGGCAACCTATGTGCTGCCCCAACAATGGGGGAATAACGACACTCTGACGACAGATGCTGAAAAGAACCGCGCTGCTAATGAGACATGTGACCATGACCAACCACCGGGCAAGTGATTTGTTTAATCGTAAATCAGCTACCAAGCAACCCGCTGCTACTGCTGCAATCCGCTCCTGCTACTGTCAACGTTTTGGACGGTCCGTCCAGTTCACCTTACGGCTAAGATATGTAACTGAATTCACCAGAAACACTCTCTTATAGCCGAAGATTGCAACGAAATAGGCCACGCCTTTCTGTTCAGTTTTCTAATTCTCTAATATTCTTTAGACAAATTATTCCACAATTCGCATTTGATTTTTGTATTCAGCGAATAAACACCGATGGTGCTCTCACAAACGCAACGATTTTAACTCGTATCGTACGTATTACGGCTTGTAATATCAAGCAAGCGATTTCGTTTGCTCGCTGTTGCGTGTTGCATCATGTTGTAACTGAGCAGTTGGGAGACGACGGAATTCTGTTCATGCAGATTGATTGAATCGATTTCAATTTATTCCTGTAAAGTCGAATTAATCACCTTTGTTGAGGCGTTCTAACAGGACAGGGCAGTTTGTTGTTCAAAATCGGTTATGCTGATCGCAGCCTTTGTGCTGCCCCAACAGTGGGGAGGATTAGGTAAATAAATAAAGTATTTTTTTTGACCGCGACAGAATTTGATTGCTAGGATCCAGCACAGAATGATTGTTGTTGCTAAAAAATATTAACCTTCAATTATGATTATTTGCCTTGAGAAAGGCATTTTGCTGTTATAAATCTGTAAAAGCTGTTTTCTCATTCAGTGAATAAGACGGCCGCGACAGATTGTGTTTTCTTGGATTCAGCACAGAATGTGCTGTTGCCAAGATAAAGCAAAAAATCCTTGCGGACAGAAGGCCGAAGCCCTTAACTGGCACATCGGGACGTTTGGTGCTACCTCGCTGCTGCTGTGTACTGTGATTTGTGTACTGGCGCAACCCGCTACTGCTACTACCGCGAATCGCTACGCTGTAGCTCACTAGTAATACTAATCTGTCGACCTTTTTAGGGAAAGGCAGCGAGCGACCAATTAGAGGACGTAATTTTCGTTTCGACAAGGCTTGACAATTATCAATAGTAGAATAGTTCGCGCAATCAATCAACAATTTTCTACATTTGGGTGTATGCGTGTATAATTTTCCAATCAATTGCTGCAAAAATGAAAAAAAATCGGTTGAAAACAAACCGATTTATAAGCATTTAAAAAGGGACAATTTTCGTCCCCTTTTCGTTGATAGTTTTTCTATTTACATCCCTATGCGGTAGGCTAAAGAAAAACGTAGTTCTACGTCAAAAAAATCGAATTCTGAGTTAGTGTGCTTTTTTGGGTCAGAAATTGGTTTGATTAGAAATTTTTGAATACATATTAAACGATAGTCATTTTTGTAAAAATCACTCACAAATTTAATTAACGCAAGTTTGTTTTTGTTATGATGTTATTAAAAATTAAAAAAATAATAGAAGTTTGGCTTTTTTGTTCTAGAGTAACGCCTGGAAAAATAAGGCTTATTTTCATTAGCTTTGTTAATATTAGCTGAAAGAGTGCCAATTGTCTGAACCTTACTTGATTAATCACTCGGAAATTTAACAATGAATATTTCCAAAAAGCCAACGTTGTTGTTTGTGGTTTTTGGTTTATGGTTTATGGTAACACTCAAATAATAGATGCTAGTTATTTTTTAAATGATTACAATCCGAATGTTGTTATCCAATCGCATATTATGCTATCATTTAGCTGAGCACGATTTTCAGAATTGCATTACAGTGTGCAGTATATCACATTAATACAGTTCTCTTCCCTCATAACCATATATTAACTGTCTTCAACTATTCCGTGGTACGTGCATCTCATGCAGGATGAACTCATGTAGCCTTTTTGTTACTCCCCTATTACCAAATTTTGTTTCATATATGCGAGTATCAATTCCTCATTTGTAATTGGGCGTTTTTTTCTCTGCTTCGAAATGGATCCATTTCAGTACAATTCACCATAGTGATATACAATGTTTGAATCATGCGGTTGAAAAATGAAAAACTGTATGCAAAATATTCGATACTCGAAATATTAATTTCATTTGGGCACTGTTCGCCATTCATTCAATGCAAAAATTGAACGCAGCAAATATCAAACCTAGAACAGCTTGTACTGAGAATTTTACGGTTAACATTGTATGTGCATGCATATCGAGTATAAAATAATTACCGGGACCGAATGGATTATGACCCGAGAGGATTATGGCAACCGTTGTGTTCTTCTGATGTATGCAACGCATATAGCATTCAAAAGCCAGTGATCGATTTTTTTCTCACCATAACGCAGTGAATAATTTTTGCCTTTCATCGAAATCCGTTATTTATGATCGCAACACGGACAGAGGTCCTGGCTGGGCGAATCAAACCGTTGTACGAACTTCCTGTTATTGAATTTAAGTTAAATGAACAGTCCTTAATACCGGACGCGTGGCAAAACGCTGTGTATAATTATTTTTTCGGTGTCAGAAACGCTTGATAATTTATTACACGAGTCAACAAAAAAGGGGAAAATCTATCTTGGGATCTGACAAGTGTTGTTCAACTGTTAGCTTATTTTATACGAACAGTTCGTGATGTCATTAGTCTACCTACATATATTTTCTGGTAATAATTTTGTTACTCAACAATTGATATGTTACGTATGATAAGTTCGAAATATTTTCATAAAAACTTCTCGAACAAACTGACAAACAACTCTCGGTTCAACTTATCATCCCATAAATTCTGTGTACCAAATTTACTGCGGGCAGCCTGTGTGTCCCATTTATCCTGCGATACGCTTCAAAGGTGCCATTAGAGTCTATGGCGTGCGCACGGAGAAATGACTGGAGGTTCAAACCTTTTTAATTTTAGAACATTTAGAATAAAAAAATAAAGTTTCAAACTTTTCATGAAACTGAATCTTGTGTAGATGTTTTACTATACAAATCAGCTAAAACCCCCCTAAAGAAAAATCTTACGCACGGTCATGATCCGAGCGAGAGCCGATATGGCAGCGAAGCGCCACCGCTGGGCTCAAATGATTATCATAAAGATGAACTCGAGAGTAAGCGATTATAAATTTTTGAACAGCAAGCAATTCAATTTTCCTGCGGTGACTTTATGCCCGTTTTAATGGGCCTTCTCCCAAATGTGTGCTCATTAAAATGGTTGGCCAATGCACCAGCCGGACCCCAATAGCAGGGCTTTGCGGTACGGCAACCGCGGAAGCCCGTACTGATGTTCATCGAAACTAGTGTGAAGGGCTATGCGGACAGCAGCTTCCTTCGGAAACCGATTTTATCCATTTAGTGGCTGTATTTCTTTTTTAACTACATACAGCTCGAGTCAGATTCAACGTTTTCAGACGAGAAGCGTCGGGAAACACAACAGCATTTGCAATAGTTTGTCTAATAAAGTGTATGCGAACTAATTTATGTTTCTATCTATAACCAAATTTACGATGCGATCGCCGATTTTCAAACCAACGGACGACCCCAAGCGAATACGACCCTTGTGTTTATTATTTGCGAGCGAAAATGCCAAACAACGATGCGTATACAGATTCGTTCCGGTCAGGAAGCACGTGGCACCGAAAGAGCGGCCACAGTGACCAATAATATATGGAATGTGGCAACCTATTTGCCCATTTGGCTCCATCATCACATCGAGGCCTGTCGATACTATTTCTCACCCAACACTGCGCGTTAAGCTGGCCCGAATCCGACCAGAACCGGCCCGGCGCCATCAAAATTGCCGCTGCCACCAATGGAATAACTATATCTATGGTTCATAAAGTATGCAAAATACACACTGCTGTCGACGACTTCGATTTAATGGTTGGTTTACGGACTGCAACACATGCACTCGCTTGTTATGTGAAAATAAAAAGTTTGCCGAAATTTTACGAACTAGAACGATTTTCGATTCAATTTTCCTTGAAATTGAATGGGTCGTAATTAAAATGAACGGCCGTGTTGCTGGTTTCCAATTGAATTCTTGTGTTGATTTACGTGGATTTGCAGTTGCACTGGGCAAGGGCTCGATTTACAGGGGATTGTACCTTTATAGTTTAAAACATAAATGGGTTTCAATTTTTATTTCCAGCTAGTGTTGTATGTCATTATAAATTCGACATATCTTTAGAGGAACAAATTAAAGAAATAATGGGCTTACATGACAGCCTTGAGGGACTTCAATCGTAACTCAAACCAAATTCGATATTCGACCCACAAATTCAACTGTACATTAGTTATATACGATTGAGTCAAAATAATTTTGAATTTCATACCTAACATTATTTTCATTCAAACTAACACTTATTCATGGAAATACAATTCGAGAGGACTAAGTACTTAGTATAATAGTTCATTCGCTCCCTACACATTTGGTTCAGCTTGGACATTGCTTTAATAGTGTTTGTTATATCTTTCATGGGACAGAAAAGAAAATTATAGAATATATTTGGGTCTGACCAGAACCATGTGGTAGGAAGGCTAAAGAAGTGACCATGAAACCATCACCACTCGAACACTGACCTCGTTAATAGTAATCACTAAACTAAACATCATCCTCCCGGTTCGGTTCTTTCCGGAAAATCCATTGACCACAGACAATGAACCGCTGAAACCGCCGGACAAGCAACCACAATACATTTCGATAATCAGTTTGTATGATGGATTTAATGTGCGTAAATAAAGATTGCTAGGGCTCATTTACGATTTTTCACCATTGACGGTGGCGTGTAATCGAAATTGTTTACCGAGGCGAAAACAAATCGTCCTGATTTATTTACGTGAACCTCCCAACACCCCCACTCCAGCTTCGTCAACGCTGCGCTGCGGCTGGAGCCCAAACGAGCAGCAATTGCGCGTTGTAGTTGGTAATGATAATTGATGCCGAAATGGATTCGTTCGAATTTTAATTAAATGCGCAATGCAATTTAAAGCCTATAATTGGTGAATTCCGCGTTCCGCCCAATATAATTCCATGCGCAGATATGATTGCTATTAGAGCAAATCGAGTTTAATGCCCAATTTTGAAAACACAGCTCCGATAATGAGATCTCAATCGGCGCTGCATCAATCCCTCGATCCTGCCCTTAGGTCTAATAAAACCAATTTCGGCTTTTGACTGGTGACAAATAACGCGAGCAAGCAAAGATTGGTTCAATTCACCGGATAATTAGAATAAACTGCATATCACCAATTGCATCTACAAAGCCACAGTCCAGTGCGCCGCAATTGGCCTGCTTCGTAACTGGAGCGTAATTAACAGCGTGGACGCGAGTCCAACATGTGTGTGAACCCGGGCGGCAGGAAGTACATTTATTCGCCCCGAAACATACACAAACACGGGACACGTTTGGCATGGCAGAAAAACTTGTTCGAATAAAATAATGTCGGCCCCCAATTTGGGCACAAACATACCCAACACAATCAGAGGCCAATTTGATCGCGAATAATGGATAACTCGTAACATGCTAGTAAATTGGATGTCAAACGACAATGAAAACATGTTCCTCCGGGTGGCCGCCGATTAGGGTGTTCCCTCAGGTCCGGATGGAATTCCGAATACTGTAATGACGACGATGTCAACGTATTTTAGGCTTGGTTTTTATGTAATCAAAATCACTAGAAGTGATTTTTTCCATCGCTGCTTGAGATCTAATGTACGTAGTGGCAAATCGAGTAGATTTTCAATAACTAAGTCTGTTAGCACTAGAGAAAATGGGTTACCCATGGCTGTTCCAAATATCTATCCAAATATCCAAATATCCAAATGCTTCTCACGATTTCTACAATAAACAACTCTCTACAATAATGCAAATAAGCCTTTTTTGAGTTATTCGTGGTTCTCCAATAACAAGCATAGATTCATAGATTCAGTAGATGATCAATTTCGTTCAATCAATTCTTTTAATTATTCAAACTATGGCGACAACTCTCCAAATTAATCGATAACGACGCCTGTTACATCCTTACGTTTGGATAGAGAAGGATGGAAGATAATGTTGAAATCATTGTTACCGAGTTTAGCACTGCATCTTTGAAGACTTTTATAGAAAGGGAAGGTACTGTCGTGGTAAGTGATGGATTTTTGTACTTTAACCCTTCTCTCTACGCATAGCTCTACTGTTCTTCTTTACCGATCCTCGTTAGCTATTCCTATCAAGTATCGATAATTATAACTGTCTGGAACGGTGTGTATTCATTCAACTGTCAAGTCTGACTTTTTGCTAAATTTAGCGTGAGAAAGGGGTCATCAAAGTAAGGGAATGAAGGGAGCCTGAGAATGAGCCCATTTGTAAAAGTCTCTCTGACACCGAACGATCTGATTCTACTAAGGTTCGAACTCAAGGCCATTCGCAATTCAAAACAGACTCTGTAATCTTAAGGCTTAGAGCTCCCCTAAGCTAACTTAGAATAACTTGAGAAAAAGGTGTATTTAATAAGAAACCTAAGTTCTCTAATTTAATTTTGAAATATCTTCACAACGGATGCATTTAGAAAATTTGTCACCCTGACCTTCATAATTCGAAATTACTTTTAGAATCATACTAAATTATTGAAATAATGTTGCATTAAAAAATGGACTTTTTTCGGTGTGTTATAAGTTACCCATGGGGAGAATTCATATTAGCTTACTTGCAAAATAATTTTACGCCTTTGCGAGCAGCCTTTCGGCATTTAACCGAAACATTTACCATGATGACTAGAACATCCGTGTAGGCATGTTTTCAAGTTCTTCTCCATTCTGTTTATTTATTCCTTCTCAGTTTTTCAACAAAATTGCTGAAGTAGATCTCACGCTTCAGGTTTACACAGAAATTTTCGATAGGACACAGCTGGGGGAAGTTAAACACGCCCGCCGATACTTCGAGTAACCCGACGCCAGATTCGGTCAGAACATCGCGTCTTCACCCTTATGGTATTCCTTGTTAAACGACGCAACTTCCGGCAGGCACTTCGTACTACAAATTTTCCTGTTCACGCTCTTGGGCAACTTGGTGTGTGAAATGAAGCTTACTTTCTTCGTGGGAGAAGTAAAATACGAAGGACCCTACCATTCGTTGCCTTCCAGAGTGAGATAGATCTCTTCGTCCATCACAGCTTTCACTGTTTGGCCGGTTGCACCAACCTTCCGACCAAGTGCACGCAGCTATGTAGCCACCTTTCCGGGATTTCTTCCGATGCTTTGATTGTTTTCAATTTTTTGTACTATTTTTTCTACTGACCCATTACTATGTTACTATGATTAATGCCGCATGGATAGTTTCGTCAGTGTGTATGAAGGCAAACCCATGAAAAATCGGCAGTTTTTTCCAGTTTTCTAGTGCAAACGTGATCATTGGAATATAATTATTCTTGAACTTTTAAACAAAAGTTTCGGAATAACGTCAAGTTTCAACCATCTTCTACAAAAACTACTACTACTGCTGTTTGTTGGAGCACGTTATTTTTTCGGGCGGCTGTGCAACCTCTGCTTTTGTTTCCCTCAAAAATGAGGCACCCGAATCCATGCTCTCATATTCCCTAATCTCCGAAACCTTCTGCTGTGGCGTTGAGAGTTGTTGCTAATTCGTCTTCTTCTTCCTTTTTCCGGGCTAGTTGACTGTCGTGGTGACTGTGACTTGGTTTTTAGTTGCGTTTCAGTTGGTAGTGGCGAATTAGGCATGAAAATACGAAAAGCACTTCTTTAGTGCTAAGTTGGCAAGTTGCTATCTGGCCGAAATACGAAACACGACTTAAGAAGGACTCCGTAAATTTATTCAAATCAAATTTAACGTAACTAGGTATTCACGATGCAAGCGCATGAGCAAAGTTAGCCCCAGAAATTCACGGTATCATTCATAAGTATCCTAGGAAGGAGCTATTATTGGTGAACAGGTAGTGATTCCACCATTTCCTGCACAATATAGATACTTTATGGTTTCTGGGCACTCGGCTACCGAGGCAATATATATTTGAAACCATAATTGCAATATCGGTACCGTGCTTCAAGTCGCACACCTTTTTTTTCACTTATTTATGAAATAATAAATAGCTGAATTTTAACGCAAGCTAAACTTTCTACACATACGGTACACTGAAACCAAATGATTGGCAATTTAACCGGGAATAATTTTTTTTAGTGCGTTGTTGTTCCCCTGATATGATGGATTACACTAATCGACAAAAATGAAAAAAAGCTTCCCTACCCGATCAGAAAGAAAAAACAAAAATGTAACAGAAGTTGTTAGTAGGTTACGGGAAAAACCTTACAAGCTGTGTTTTCGATTTGGTCCCGTTAGGTGTTAAAATAACAGAAATTATAACAGAAATTTTTCTGCTAGTATCAAAATAATATCAAAATTTATTACTAATATAACAGCTTTCTAACAAAATAAGATAGTATATAGAACAATATAATAACAAATATTGTTAGGAACAACAGGTTTTGATAAAAAGGAAAAATTAGTTAGACTTGTTTAAGAACTACTTCATTTCACGTTTTGTTATTATAACTCTTTCAGATTCAATTTTGTTATCAAAATTTTATGGAAAAATACAAAACTGTATCAAAATATGTTATTTGTATCTCGCGTTGATATGATTTTGTAATTTTTTAGTTACGCTCTTCTGATCGGGATTTCTTGATAAACGACGCAACTTCCGGCAGGCACTTCGTACTACAAATTTTCCCGTTGACGTTCTTGGGAAACTTGGTGTGTGAAATGAAGCTCACTTCCTTCGTGGGGAAAGTAAAATACGAAGGACCCTGCAATTCGTTGCCTTCCAAGGTGAGATAGATCAACTGATAGAGCTGTCAATTTTTTTCTACTGACTAATGGGTTACTATGATTAATGCTGAATGGATAGTTTCGTCAGTGTGTATGAAGGCAAACCCATGAAAAATCGGGAGTTTTTTTACAGTTTTCCAGTGCAAACGTGATCATTGGAATATAATTATTCTTAGAAAAGTTGAAAATTTATAAATACCTCGAAACTTAATTTGTGAGAAAAAATATGTTATATTTCTCCATATTGAACTTTTAAACAAAAGTTTCCGAATAACGTCAAGTTTCAACCAACTTCTACAAAAACTACTACTACTGATGTTTGTTGGAGCACGTTATTTTTTCGGGCGGTGGTGCAACCTCTGCCTCTGTTTCCTTAAAAATGGGGCACCCGAATCCATGCTCTCATACTCTCTAATCTCCGGAAACTTCTGCTGTGGCGTTGAGGGATGTTGCTAATTCGTCCTCTTCTTCCTGTTTTCGGGCTATTTTACGGGGGACGGATGACTTGGTTTTTGGTTCCAGTTGACAGTAGCGAGTTAGACATAATAATACGAAATGCACTTCTCTAGTGCTGAGTTGGAAAGTTTCTATCTGGCCGATATACGAAACACGACTTAAAAGGGACTCCGTAAATTTATCCAAATCGCATTTAACGTAACTAGGTATTCACAATGCAAGCGCATGAGCAAAGTTAGCCCCATATAGATCAGGCCAGAAATCTTCGGCATCATTCATAAGTATCATAGAAAGGAGCTATTATCGGTGGAAAGGTAGTTATCTATATCCACCAATTCGCGCAAAATATAGCTGCTTTATGGTCCCTGTGCATTCGGCTACCGAGACAATATATATTGGAAACATAATTGCAGTATCGATACCGTGCATCAAGTAGCGTACCTTTTTTACCTATTTACGAATTATTAAATAGCTGGATTTGAACGCAAGCCAAACTTTCTATATATACGGTACACCAAAAGCAAATAATTGGCAATTTAACCGGGAATAATTTTGTTTAGTGTATTGTTGTTCTCCTGATATGATGGATTACACTAGTCGACAAAAACAAAAAAAAAATGCTTCCCTAAAGCTTATATTAATTTCCCTAGAATGTTTATATCTTTCTAACCATTGCTATGAAATTTGGTGCCTCTAGTCAGTGTGGAAATGCGGCAACTTACGTCAAAGTGTCGCATACCCGATCAGAAGAGCATAACTAAAAAATTACAAAATTCTATCAATGCGAGATACAAATTACATATTTTGATACAACTTTGTATTTTTCCATATAATTTTGATAACAAAATTGAATCTGAATGAGTTATAATAACAAAACCTGAAATGAAGTCCAGATCGGACTCGATTATCCGGAACATCAAAAAAAAATTTATTCCGGATAATCGAGTTTTCCGGATAATCGAATCACACAAAAAATACTGAAATTTTGCGATAAACGAACATAGAATAAATATTTCTTTTCTTTAGTTTACTTGTACGATGCAGTGGCGTAACCAGAAGTTAATTTCTGAGGTGAAAAGGGGTAAAATCTTAAGAAGCAAAAAAAATAAATTGGACATTGATTATTTTCACTTAATTCGAACAGGTCCCAAACATGCCGAAAGTGACTTAAATGGTAACAAATATGCCAGAAGGGATGGTAAGGGCAAAATTTCGGAAAACAAATTGAAAACGGTCACAAAAAAATAAAATTCCGGATACTCGAGTCTCAGGATAATCGAGTCTCCGGATATCGAGTCCGACCTGTAATTCTGAAACAAGTATAACTAATTTTTCGTTTTTATCAAAACCTGTTTCTAACAATGTTTGTTAATATATTGTTCTATATACTATCTGATTGTGTTAGAAAGCTGATACATTAGTAACAAATTTTGATATGTGTTTGATAATAGAAGAATCATTTCTGTTATAATTTCTGTTATTTTCACACCTAACGGGATCAAATCAAAAACACAGCCTGTAAGGTTTTTCGGGTAACAAACTAACAGCTTCTGTTACATTCTTGTTTTTTCTTTTTGATCGGGTAGTTATTACTCGCCGGACTCGTCGCTTCAGTTTTATGTTTACGAGGAAACTCATTTAAGTCTCTGAAAAATTGTTATTTGCTTGGGGCATCTAATGCACAGGAATGGTTGAAAAGCTATAACCTTCCATTTTTCTGCAGTTTGAGCTTTAGAACCACCACTGTGTTGACCAGTGTTGTGCGATCGATGAACTGTCATCGAATGTTAAAGCTGTTGCATTGAAAGAGTCATACTGAGCACAATTCTAATAACGCACGCGCAATCTCTGAGATATTTCCCAGTTTAAGAGCAAACTAGAACACGCTTAGGCGAGTTCGTTGATGATGGAATAATTTGACCACTTATTGATTTAGTTATCCACTAACACTTGTAAATCAGTTAAACCACTTGATTACTGTTTGGAAAACGATAAAAATATTTCTATTATGTACTTCTCGATAGTCATTATAATTAAATTTTATCAAATAGCGATTTATAAACTAATTAACAATCATCTATCAATCTACTTAACTGGTTGCATTGCTCGCGCAACTATGTAGAACTTAACGAATAAATCTAATAGCGAATTTCTTTATTCCACTGTGTGCGGGCAAAACTGCCGAGGAATCATAAAACGTCATCGCCATTTAAGACGCAAGTAAGAAAGAGATGCCAGATAATTGTTTACCAACTTAGCAGGTGCGGTGGTGGATTGAAGCTGACAAATTTTACAGTGCGCTTCGGGCAGCACGGCAGGTCAAAACTGGGTCAAAATCGAGCGAATGAAGAAGGGTTTTGACAGCAGTTAGTGCGCTTCCAGGTCAAAACGAGGTGAGCTGGTGGAATAAAGAAATTCGCTATAACTGACAACATGTTTTTTCTCTATTTCTATTGATGGAACGACTTGAAAAAGAAAACAAAAGAAACAGTTAACTTTACAAGTATGGCGGTATAAAAAATTGTTTTGCTTGTTAAAAATAGTCTTAAAAGGGCATAAAAATGGTTAAAAAAATACCGACAAGAGCGGGGGCCTAGTGTGGTTGGTAACGTCTCCGCCAACCACGCTCGACGCCTGGGTTCGAATCCCACCGCCGACATAGGTGTCGATGGTTGTGAGGTGGCGTGATCCACTCACAACCAACCCAACTGGTCTAGATTCAATCCTAGCCGACACCGGGAGATTTTCTGTGGCGAAAAATCTCTGGGATCACGCCTTCCATCGCATGAGGAAGTAAAGCCGTTGGCGCCGGTCCGTTAATAAACGGGTCGTGAGTTAGGGTCCTGGGTGTGGAGTCGTCTCCCTGGGCGTCGGTGATTGGCCACAACAGTGGCGGAACTAGACCGACGGTAAATAAGCGAAAGTAAAAAAAAAAAAAAAAATACCGATAGGTGATGGGAAATAGGTTATCACGCATTTTTGAGTAACCTCTTGTTTCAATTGGAAAAAAAAAATTTTTTTTTGCTTCTGAATTTTTTTCTAAAGGTGATTTTTTTTTCTAAAGGTTATAGTTAATAAAGGTTTAAAAT